>NC_058083.1:353281655-353591108 GCF_014858855.1 Bufo gargarizans | reverse complement strand
GTAGCCATGTGCCCGTAACGCAGTTTACGACCACAGATGGTGTGTTTCTCTAAACTACAGAATCAGAGTAATAAATATTGAGTTTTGTTATATGTGACGAGAAAGCAATCTTAGAATGGCTTGTAAAAGCATTTTAAAGTTATCACCACATAAATTGACACGTCAGATTTGCAATAAATGACCTGGTGTAACGAACCAGCGGGTGTGTACCTACTGTGCCACTGACTGGCAATTCTCTGGAGGGGTGCAACTAAGCAACACCAGGTCTTCACTAGCGCCTCTGGTGGCGAGAATAGACTTCAGCCACGGCAGTTGGCAGCTGATCCAGCAGACCAGAGTCAGTGGCAGCTGATCCAGCAGACCAGAAGATACCAACTAGGCGAACAGGGAACAGACCATGAACATAACATAACATAATACAGGGCAGCCTATGGGCTATGAGTTTTTATGAAATTTTATGTGACTAAAGCAAGTATTAAATATTGTAAGTACAATAAAAACTTGTTTTAATATCATAAACACGGTGAGCACTATGTGTATATCCTTTTATAGGACCTCTTGCTAAAGTGAAGAAAAGTATTGAACACCTAGAGGATCATTGAGGAAAGTCTATAAAATTTGGATCTGAAGTACCCTGAGGGGTAAAGAAAAACTGCGGAATCTCACAGACGTATGGTATATGAGGAAGGATTCCTGTGAGATTGCACATCACATGGAATGATTGACTAACCATAAGTAGAGACTGCGCGGAACTACTCTTTTTTTCTGTGGTTTTAAAGGTGGAGTTTCGGGATTACTCTTTATGGTTTCAGCTGCATTTCACATATACTGGATTAGATATCCGACTTCTTTATTTGAATTTTGTTTTAATACTGTACCGAGTGGGCGCTCTGTACAGTATTAGAATGTATTGGCTCCGATGAGCCAAAGTTATTACTTCGCACAGTCTTGCGAGACTTTGTGTAATAACTTTGAGAAATTAATTTCTACTGCAAAAAACCTTGGTACCAAACTCGGGTTCTATTCCAAGTGGTACCTAGTAGCCTATACCCTAGTAGCCCCAATATTTTGCCTGAATGTCTGAGACGAGTAAAAGAACACCATGTGCATTATGAGGCCTAATGTAATTTTGCAGCTTGTGCTGACAACTGTATTGGCTCTATAATTAAATAATAATTAGAACACCTGAGAAGTGACCTAATTTTGGAAACTCTGTCCCTCAAAAATATTGAGGTTGGAGTGAGCATTTTAACCCCACAGGTATTTTGTCAAAATTAATGTGCAGCCGACGGTGCAGAATGAAAATTGCTATTTTTCCACAGTGTGTAATAATGTATGCTGTGCCTAGCTAGTGCCATCTGAGACTTACACTACAATTTGTAAATTGTTAGGCAGGTTTTACTGTGTACAGGAATGTCATAAATGTGGGCGTAAACTGCTGTATCTGCATGTGGCAGAGCTCAGAAGGTAAGGAGTGCCATTTGGTTTTGACTGCTTTTTATTTTGCTTTTTGGGAAGCAGGATACTGAAGAGGAAGCAATTATGCCATTGCTTTTTGGGTACACTATAACTTAACCTTATTCTGCAGGTCAGTACGATTACAGAGATATCAATTTTATATAGTTTGTTTTTAATTTTGCTACTTTTACACAAAAAATAAGAATTTAAAACATTTTGTTTTTGTGTTGCCATTTTCTGAAAGCCATATTTTTTATTATTATTCTAGCAGTGACTTTGTTTGGGGGCTCTTGTTTTGCAAGATGAGTTGACTTTGGGGTACATAAGACTTTTTGATTGCTAGATGTATTTTTTTTTCAGCCCCAAAAAGTTTTTTCTGTTTTTTTTTTAGCGTAATGCAATTCTCCTAATGTGGTAGATCATGTGCTATTTTTATAGATAAGGTTGCTATGGAAGTGGTGATACCAATTTTTTCTGTTTTAATTTGTTTTTCCTTTTACACAATAAAAGCATTTTTGAAAAAAATGATGTTTTTGTGTCCCCACTGCCATATGTGCACTGCGATAACCACTGAGGGACTCGGTTTTGGCTTCTTTAGCGCTGCTGAAAACGAAGCCGATGCTCCAAGTGGTTATCACAGTGCACGTGCCTGGACCTGGTGATGAACATTGCATGTGCATGGATCTCGGGAGCTGCAGAGGATGACATAAGATGATTACAGGGCTAGCCACACAAGGCTGGGGAGGAGTTAGGAATGCAAAACGCTGAGGAGCCTGAACAGTTACAGCCAGAACCCACCCCTGGGCTCTTGCGAGTCCTCATTTGTATTGCATTTAAACCTTGTTTTTGCAACTTTAGAAAGTCAGACTAAAACAACAAAGATGTTGTTATGAGTGTGTGTGTGTGTGTGTGTGTGTGTGTATGTGTGCAAGAAGGCAATATAAGTGTAGCATGTACAAAATTGGTGACAGACTCCCTTTAACCCACCTGTATGTCTGCAGACATGAAGACAGCGATGAGATCCCGGCTGTAACATACAGCCAGGGATCTTAGCTAACCAGCACGAGATCAATGATAACAGTCCCGAACTGGTGATCGCTCTGATTGGCTAGCCTGTACAGGTATAAAAAAAAAAAAAGTCATACAGTATGTACTCCAAATTACTACCATTCAAACCGTTACCTCATCCCGCAAAAAATGAGGCCCTATTTGAGACAATCGCCCAAACAATTTAAAAAATATGTCTTTCAGAAAATGCAGATACAAAAAGACGATTTTTTTTTCAAAAATGCATTTATTGTGTAAAACTAAAACAAAATAAAAAAGGTAGACATATTAAGTATCACAGTGTCCATAACAACCTGCTCTATAAAAATATCACATAATCTACTCCCTAAGGTGAATAAAATAAAAACTGTGCCAAAAAAGGAATTTTTCTGTCACCTTATATCAAAAAAGCGCAATACCAAGTGATTAAAAAGTCAAAAATAGATCAAAATAGTGCCAATCCAACTGTCACCTCATCTCACAAAAAAATAGCCCCTACATGAGACAATTGCCTAAAAAATAAATAGACACAAAAATGTGATTTTTTTTTTTCCAAAAATGCATTTATTGTGTAAAACTGAAATAAAAATATCACATAATCTAACCTGTCAGCTGAACATAGTAACAAAACAGACATTTTTTGGTTACCTTGCCTCACAAAAAGCGCAATGTTGAGTGTTCAAAAATGTACTCCAAAATAGTACCAATAAAGCGGTCACCTTACCCTGTGGTTTCCAAAATAGGGTCACTTTTTGGGAGTTTTTTTTTGTAGGGTGCATCAGAGTGGGTTTCAAATGGGACATGGTGTCTAAAAACCAGTGCAGCAAAATCTGCCCTTGAAAAACCATACCGCGCTCCTTTCCTTCTGCATCTTGCTGTGTGCCCATACAGCAGTTTACGACAACGTATGGGGTGTTTCTGTAAACTGCAGAATCAGAATAATAGATATTGAGTTTAGTTTGGCCATTAACCCTTGCTGTGTTACAGGAAATAATGGATTAAAATGGATAATCTGCCAAAAGTGAAAATTTAGAAATGTAATCTCCATTTTCCTTTAATTCTTGTGGAACACCTAAAGGGTTAAAAAAAGTTTGTAAAATCAGTTTTGAATAACGTGAGGGACGTAGTTCATTAAATGTGGTCATTTATTGGTGGTTTCTACAATATAAGCACCATAAAGTTACTTCATAACTGAACTGGTCCTTGAAAATTCTAAGCCTTCTAACATCTTAAAAAAATTAAATTACTTTTACAAAATTATGTAAAAATAAAGTAGACATATGGGAAATGTAGAGTACTATTTTGTTTGCCTTAAAAGCAGAGAAATGTATATATTTTTTTAAAATAAAGCTGATTATATTGACTCCTATTTACCACTATTATAAACTACAATGTGTGACAAGAAAACATTCTCAGAATGATAAGTGTTCCAAAGTTATTACCATATAAAGTGACATGTCAGATTTCCAAAATTTGGCCTCGTCCTTAACGTAAAAAAATGGCTTGGTACTGAAGGGGTTAATATTACTCTATGCTGTAGTATAGAAGTTTCACTACTCTGTTATATTCAGGGCAACTGTGAATATAATAACAGCACAGAAATTCCTGGACAGTCCTTACAGTCCTTACAATAGGCAGCTATTTTCCAGTGCCTGTAGAAAAAAATAGATGTGTCCGTGATTTGTTTTTAGGCTGGTGGTACTTGAGTAGGTCATTGTGACTGTAATTATTATCATTTTACAGCTCACAGTAAATGCTTGTAATCAGTTCATGTCAGTATATTAAGCTATAGTAATGTATCACTTATAATCTTTTGCATTTAGCTATGAGTGATTTTTTTTTATAGGTTATCGACAGACAGGTTGGCAACACTAAATCACATTATTTATTTTTTAATACAAAAGCAGTGTTCTGAAATTGGACTATGTGCTATGGCAGGAGAGGGGAACCTTTTTGTTGCAGAGGGCCATTTAGATATTGTTCAGGGGCCATACAAAATTCTCATCTTAAAAATTTGACGGCTATATTTAGTCAAACATATAAGTGTCTTAGGGGTAAAGTTACAGAAATTGTGCTTCAATTTAAAAAAAATCTAGAGCACTATATTTTTGCAGCACAAAATGGTGCCTGAACTATATGAACTATATATATTATTATATTCTATATTATTATATTATATTACAAATAGTACAGGTGCCATTTTGAACACACATAGCTGTCTAATATTCAAGTTGAGAATGTTATATATTTAGTTCTTTAAATGATTTTGGCATTAATGGCAGCAAAGCTCATCCCAGAGGGGTCCAGAGAGGGTTCACCCAGCTTTCACTCTCCCTGCCACTGTCCCTGCCTCTTTCTTCACAACTGTCCCTACCGTTGTCCCTTTCTCAGCCCCCCACCTCCACCAGCCTGAAAGCAGCCTCCTAGCAGACCCTCCAGGCTACATAAGCCTCAGATCAGACCCTCATCATTCCCTCCCTAGCCTTAGATCAGACCCCCATCCTCAGTTCACACCCCATCAGACCTCCCAACATCAGATCAGACCCCCATCAGACCCTCTCTAGACTCAGATTAGCCCCATCAGACCATCCCTAGACTCAGATCAGCCCCCATCAGACCCTCAGCCTCAGATCAGCCCCCATCAGACCCCCCAGCCTCAGATCACATCCCCATCAGAGCTCCCAACCTCAGATCACACCCCCATCAGACCCTCCTTAGCCTCAGTTCAGCCCCCATCAGACCCTTCCCAGCTTCAGATCAGCCCCCAGCAGCCCTCCAACCAGGACATCCTAAAAAAATAATAATGTGAAAATGGCTTAATGTAGCTTGATATACCATAATGTGTCTAAACCTCAATGAATTGCCTTGAAACTTTGCACAACCTAAGATCTCAGCTTCCCAAACCTATCTTGGACATTTCATGGATTTTGGTTACCCACAAGGCAAATGAGTGACATTAAGCTTGTTGTTTGGGGAGCTTATCGTAGCTTAACGTACTAAAAACAACTTGGATCTTAACAGATTTCCCCCAAACTTCCTATACCACAAGACTCTCTCTATGCCAACATATTCTGAAGATTTTGGGTCATTTGAGAAAACATACCAAAAGTTACACATTAAACTATTTTATTCCCATCTTAAAACATTTAATGTGAACAGCTTAATGTAAAAAGAGCTTAATGTACCATAATGTACATAAACCTCAATTAATTGCCTTACAAAATTTGCACAACGGAAGTTCTCTTATTGAGTGACATTAGGCTCGCATAGCCCCTGCTACCTTTTGTGCAGCAGCTATTAGAAATGTAAAGGATTATTCACAAAGCTAGCCGCAGGATCAGCCATAGCTGCGGCTCAGGTCTTAGTCTATCTTGGATGTGGTGACGCATTGTGGATCCCAGCATGCATCTGTGGTTGCTGGGCCACCAATGAGTCCCTGCACCTTGTGAGGAGGAGTAGGCTACCTAAGAGTCGCAGCTGCAACCTCTCCCTACACTGATCAGAGCAGAGTGACGTGCGGCGCTACGTGACTCCAGCTTAAATAGAGGCTGGGTCACATGCTGCACTGGCCAATCACAGCCATGCCAATAGTAGGCATGGCTGTGACGGCCTTGTCAGAACTATTGGGTATGAATAAAGTCCATAATTATAAGACCTATATAAGAGTATGGACATGAGCCTAAGGGACAACCATTTTTGTCTTATTTTAAAAGGCAGAGTGATTTTTTTTCCCTTTACTCTGAAATTGCTAACCTAAGGTTTACGATATATACCAAAGTGTTTACCTATGTCTGTTTTGTGAGAAGGAGATGTCCCAAGGCCTAGATAAGACAATGTATTTGAGTTCTGATGATTTTAGTGAATAGAAAGACTCTAATCTTTCTTTGTGGTTTTTATATTAATCAATATAGGAGTAGATTGATTTTATATCATCAATTTTAATAGGTGTGCTGAATATATAGTATATATATAAGAGTATAGTCCTCATAGATATATTCAGTTTTAAGATTAGAAACGAGGTATAATCTCCTCTGTCATGTTTAGAATCTGTCTCAGTGGAACACACAAATTAATTATTTCTTTCCTGGAATGGAGAAATGTGGACACAGGTGATCATGAACAAACCCTGTCTCCTCCAAGAACAATGAATTGAGATAGCCCTATTTATCTTGATTTAATCAAGTCTGGTCAAAAGACTTAAGGATACACAAGTTAGTTGACCAAGTATAAAACTCATTGTCTCTTCAAGATCTTCTCAAGGTTTTGTCTGAAACCTTAGATTACATTTATTGCTATTATATAAATAAGAGAAATAAGTTAGTGCTTCGATTTTTGTAGGGAATACTAGTGCCATCTAGTGTTAGGGTAACAAAGATCTAGGGTATATTTTTCCCTAGAGGGAGGTTCTATTAATTATAAAGTGAGGTCACTAGTTAATGATAAAACTTGGCCAAGCCCTTTCTAAGATAGGATAAAAAGATGGTATGGGCTGACAGAGAGAAAAGACACACACAAGAAAGAGAAAAAAGAGAAGTAAGCTCTTTAGAGGGGTCTATCAAGATGAAAGCCATGGTGAGATGTGCTATGATGGACCACCCAGCTTTCCTAGGAGCAGAAGTGAGATTCCTACTAGAACTTGGTAAGAGACACAGAAAATTATATTTCATCTTATTAAGACTAATTTGATAGTGTGGGTGAAATTATACCATCTAGATTGGCGAATAAATACATTAATTAATTGATCATCTCCATATTGAGATGTAGTTTTAGGATATTGTGAGACTTCATTCTACCTGCAGAAGAATCAAGACTCATAATCTCGCAGAGCATTAAATAATTGCTTAGAGATATATATATATATATATATATATATATATAAAAATATATAAATATATATATTGATAGAACATTCTTCGCCAAGCTAAGTGATGGTTTCCCACAGGAAAGACTTATTTCAAGTCCTTTCCATTTAAGATATGGTCTAGCAAAGATCCTATATCCCTGTCATTTGTCTTAATAGTCTTACCAAAGTCATATGTGTGAAAATAGTCCAGGATGGGGCGGAAGGATACAGTTATCTCTTCTAAGTTATATCCTTGAATGGATTTGCGAATGCCTGAAGTCATGTGACGTGTAGTTGGTTAGAGGGGGTTGGAATGTATTTAGCATTCCATATTGATGTCTAGGATTAGACAGGCCCATCCTGATATCATGAGGTTTCCTCCGAACAGAGAATTGATATATATAAATGATGTTCCTATTTGATATCCTAACCTAATAGCTTTGTTATAATGTGACAAGTTATTTCCACTCACATGTATTGTTAAGCTTGTAATGCTTTATATTAATGCTATATATATTAATTTGCATGTATCATTGTGTTTATTTACTTATATATGTTTATAACCTTGTAACCAATAAATCTGCATATTTTTATAAACCTGTGTATTATTGTATAATGCAGAACTACATGTTTTATCATTAATGTCATCTCACGTCAAAAATAACTTATTTATCTGAGGAAATAGTCGGCCTCAGATGTGAATTGTATCAATTAGGTTGTCTACAATTCACCATGTCATGATTTTAAGAATTTATGACAAATTTTATAAATTAAATTTTTTTATGATTAATAATTTTTATGACCATAAATAATAATTCTTAATTGAATTATTACAACCCGACAGCCTCTTGAGGCAAGTAGTATGACGCTTTTTGTTTGGCTGCTTTGCAGCCTTTCAAAAAGCGCCAAGAAAGCGACGAACAGTGAACCCGAACCCGGACTTTTGCGAAAATGTTCGGGTTCGGGTCTGTGTCACGGACACTCATAATTAGAGCTAGAACCACACTTTACAGAGGTACCTTGACGGTGGCAGTGTGGCATCTACATATTTTTGGCCAAAGGTTTGTGCAACTAAAACCTCAGCTTTTAATGTATAATGTTAGACAGGGTAATTTGTTTTGTTGCAGGCCAGCTGGCAGGTGTGCTGGGGATTTTTAGTGTTTTCAATTGTTGTAAGCCTTCTCATGTGCACCCTGCTACCAAGGCGGCTACCATCTTTTTCTAGGTCTTAGTTCAGTCTTTCTCCAGATTTGGTTTGAGGGTGGGAATGCTCAAGTGTAGGAAAAGTTTGATTAGGACTGAAGCCTACAGGAGGCCTCACATGCTGATTGAGGAGGGGGACCAGAGAACCTGGATGTCTACCGAAGGTACATGGTACTGAAATGGACCTCAGGAGCAAGTCTGGTGTTTTTCCTACTGAAGATCTCATGCCTATCACTATTCATCTAGCAATGTGGTCATTAGCATTTTCTGGCAGGAGGCAGGGGGCCACATGAAATAGTCCCGCAGGCTGGCCAGAGGTTCCCCACCCCTGTGCTATGGAGTTCCATCTAAAAAAATGTTTACTAAAAATCTAAATGACAGTTGTTTTTCAGGTAAAAAGCCCTGTCCTTAAATAGCTTAGAGAGCAACCAGCGGCTCTCCAGCTGTTGCAAAACTACAACTCCCAGCATGCCCAGACTGCTTGCAGCTATCAACCTATAGCAGGGCCTGGTGGGAATTGTAGTTTTACCACAGCTGGAGAGCCGCAGGTTGGCCAGCCCTGGCCTAGAGCACAGTGACAATTCAATTATGTTTAGGCTCCCTCCTCTTCTTCATTCTTCTCTAGCTGTTCTCACTGGCATTATGCAGTTAGAATGCTGTAAAGCTACATTCTATTTTATTTACAGTCAGGTCTATAAATATTGGGACATCGACACAATTCTAAGATTTTTTGCTCTATACACCATCACAATGGATTTGAAATAAAACGAACAAGATGTGCTTTAACTGCAGACTGTCAGCTTTAATTTGGGGGTATTTACATCCAAATCAGGTAAACGGTGTAGGAATTACAACAGTTTGCATATGTGCCTCCCACTAGTTAAGGGACCAAAAGTAATGGGACATAATAATTATAAATCAAACTAACTTTTTAATACTTGGTTGCAAATCCGTCGCAGTCAATTACAGCCTGAAGTCTGGAACGCATTTACATCACTAGACGCTGGGTTTCATCCCTGGTGATGCTCTGCCAGGCCTCTACTGCAACTGTCTTCAGTTCCTGCTTGTTCTTGGGGCATTTTCCCTTCAGTTTTGTCTTCAGCAAGTCAAATGTATGCTCAATCGGATTCAGGTCAGGTGATTGACTTGGCCATTGCATAACATTCCACTTCTTTTCCTTAAAAAACTCTTTGGTTGCTTTTGCAATATGCTTTGGGTCATTGTCCATCTGCACTGTGAAGCACCGTCCAATGAGTTCTGAAGCATTTGGCTGAATATGAGCAGATAATACTGCCCGAAACACTTCAGAATTCATCCTGCTGCTTTTGTCAGGAGTCAGATCATCAATAAATACAAAAGAACCAGTTCCATTGGCAGCCATACATGCCCACGCCATGACACTACCACCACCATGCTTCACTTATGAGGTGGTATGCTTATGATCACGAGCAGTTACTTTCCTTCTCCATACTCTTCTCTTCCCATCACTCTGGTATAAGTTGATCTTGGTCTCATCTGTCTATAGGATGTTGTTCCAGAACTGTGAAGGCTTTTTTTAGATGTCATTTGGAAAACTCTAATCTGGCTTTCCTGTTTTTGAGCTTCACCAATGGTTTACATCTTGTGGTGAACCCCTCTGTATTCACTCTGGTGAAGTCTTCTCTTGATTGTTGACTTTGACAGACATACACCTACCTCCTGGAAAGTGTTCTTGATCTGGCCAACTGTTGTGAAGGGTGTTTTCTTCACCAAGGAAAGAATTCTTTGGTCATCCACCACAGTTGTTTTCTGTGGTCTTCCGGGTCTTTTGGTGTTGCTGAGCTCACCGGTGCGTTCCTTCTTTTTAGGAATGTTCCAAACAGTTGTTTTGGCCACGCCTAATGTTTTCGCAATATCTCTGATCTCTTTTTCAGCCTAATGATGGCTTGCTTCACTGATAGTGACAGCTTTTTGGAGCTCATCTTGACAGTTGACAGCAACAGATTCCAAATGCAAATAGCACACTTGAAATGAACTCTGGACCTTTTATCTGCTCATTGTAATTGAGATAATGAGGGAATAGCACACACCTGGCCATGGAGAAGCTGAGAAGCCAATTGTCCCATTACTTTTAGTCCCTTAACAAGTGTAAAGCACATATGCAAACTGTTGTAATTCCTACACCGTTCACCTGATTTGGACGTAAATTAAAGCTGACAGTCTGCAGTTAAAGCAAATCTTGTTAGTTTCATTTCAAATCCATTGTGGTGGTGTATAGAGCCAAAAATGCTAAAATTGTGTTTATGGCCCAATATTTATAGACCCGACTGTATGTATAAGGTATTTAATATAAAATTGTATTGCAGTATTATTGATCACTGCATGAAAATGTTTATGCTTTTATATTGGCTCTTCATTAATAAAAATTAGTCCATAAATAATGCTCACCTAAAATGGTACAAAAAAAATTACAACTCATATGGCTACATCAATGAAAAAAATATATATACATGGCTCTCTGTGGTTTTGTGACAATGCATAAACTCCATCTTCGGCCTCATGCACACGAACGCATTTTTAGTCTTTGTCCGCTCCGAGTTTTTTTTGCCATCCATTTTAATGGGTCCGCAAAAAAAATTAAGGTACTCCGCGTGCATTCCGTTTCCGCATTTCCGTTCCACAAAAAAAATAAAACATGTCCTATTATTGTCCGCAATACGGACAAGAATAGTACTGTTCTATTAGGGATCAGCTGTTCTGTTCCACAAAATACAGAATGCACACGGACGTCATCTGTATTTTTTGCAGATCCATTTTTTGTGGACTGCAAAATACATACAGTCGTGTGCATGAGGCCTTCCTCTTATCAGCCATGAACCTACAGACCTATCTAATGGAATCATGTATCTTACAAACATTCAGGGGCAAAGGGCTATAAACCCTTTCTGTGTTGCTCAGGGCTTCATTGAATAAACATTTTATAGACTGTTTGTAAACATCACACCTTGAAATGTGGTGGGGGAGGCAGGAGAGCATGGACTTCATCACCTGCTGATCATGGACCCTTCGGGAGATGGTGGATGGTAGAAGGGTGGTAGTTGTTTCTGCCCCTACCTACCAGTGGGTTGAGGGAATGATGAGTATACTGAGTGAAGAAGTTGGGTGTGGTAGTTGCTGTTTTTACTGGAAGGATCAGGTTCTGAGTTGAGGCCATATCTTGGGACCATGTGTGAGAATTGCCTGATGAGGGAGATGTGTTGGGGCCATCACCTGAGATATTCCTGTTGTATTGGATTATAAATAAAATAGTTGAGCTCCATCTGGATCGTCTAGCTGCTGTATGAAGGACCCACTGTGACAGGTGCCCTTCGAATAACTTTCCCATAAAATATGTTTTATTGTGCAAAAGTATAAAATCTTAAAGAATAAAATACTACACATATTTGGTATCACCACATTCGTGCTGACCTTTGTGTACAGTTAAAGGGGTTGTGCAGGCGGTATATATTATTAACCTATACTCAGGATAGGTCATCAATATCTGATTGTTGAGGATCCCACACCCGGCACTCCTGCTGATCAGCTGTTTGAAGAGGAGGCCGTGTTCCATGCAAACACTTCATTACACTGCGCAGCGTCTCCCTTGTAGCGGTGGCATAGCGTAATTACAAGTACTTGCTCTATTAAAGTGAATGGAGCTAGTACTAGTAATTAGACTGCATTTTTGAGACGATGGGGGGTGGATTGTAGAGAAAGTAGCGCTCACATGGAGTGCCGCCTCCTATTCAAATAGCTGATCGGCGGGGGTGCTGAATGTCAGACCCCTCCCTGGTCAGATAGTGATGACCTATCCTCATTATAGGTCATCAATATATCCCGCCTGCACAACTCTTTTAACATTATATTTACTGCATAGTAAACTGCAAAAAATAAAAAATAAAAATAATGGTGGATAGCTGTTGCTTTTTTATTCTATCCCCAAGAAAATTAATAAAAGCTAATCAATAACTGTTATGTATCACAAAATGGGATCATTAAAATTAAAATGCAACTATTCTTGCAAAAAAAAAACCTCATAAGCTACATTGATGTAAAAAAAAAAAAGTTATGGGTCTTAGAGTGAAAAGATGAAAAAAACTACAAACAGGCTTGGTCCTAGTATAGGTATATATTTATTTTCTACATTCCATTTTGATGAATATTATGTAAAATACTATCTTCGGGAGAAAGCACACCTAAAAATTATTGATATATTCTTTTAATAGTGCCACTTTTTCAATATGACCTCCAAATTGTACCAGAACCTCAAATCAGGAAAAAATGGAAATAATCTCAGTAAGTAGAAATCACCTCCATTTATATGAGTGGGCTGGTAATATTTGTCATTACAGAATGCTTCTAGTACTAGTCCAGTCTATTGTGTAATATACAGTACAACCTATTAGGATTGTGACAAAAAGAATAAGTATAGGGGAGCTAATAAAGTGGGATGGAAAAGGCAGAGCTGTCTCAGGATTGAGTTTCTATCTCATGGACATAGTTACAGCAAGTCTGGGCTCCAACCTCTCCATTATTCCTCTGTAGCTGCTCTCATTGGCATCATGTGACAAAGTTGGAGCAGTTTGTATTAAATCAGAAGTATAACTAGTGTACTACAGCTTCATTCAAGTAGATCTCCCATTATGAATTACAATTTCACAACTATAGAAAGTAATTGTTATGTATTATGCATATTATAGAACTGAAAAAAATATATGAGCAAATGCATGGCTAGATTGCTGATGTAATATCAATAGGGATGAGAGGATCACTGGATGTCCGGGTTCGAGGGGTTTGGCCAAACTTTGTTTTGAAGTTCGATTCAGGTTCCAAACTTGACCCGAACTTGACCCCGAACAACAAAATCTATTGAAGTTAATGGGGACCCAAACTTTGGAGAGCTAAACTAGTTCTAAAAAAGTAATAGAAAAGGCTAGAAGGCTGCAAAAGGCTCCAAAGTGTGCTTAAAAGCAGTACAATTTCCTTGCAAACAAAAGTGCAGAGGGAAGTGACTTAAAATGACATAAAATAAATACAAATAAAAAATTACAATCTTGAACCAAGAGGCGGAAGTCCAAAAGGAGTAGGAAGTTGAGGAGGCTGTGTACATGGTGGGGTAGGTGGTGGAGGCGAGGGAGGAAGGCAATACTCTTTCTGTTAGTTTTTTTCCATGTGTCAGGTTGCTAAGGGACACGGCGTGACAGGTAAAACTGGGTAAACATTTTTCTCTCAGTTATAGATCTCACACTTCCCCTATCTGGGGACTATATATTAAAAGAATCTTTCTCCTACTACCGTAAGACGGATGCCAGTAATTTTAAAAAATTGCCAGTGTCACAGACACACTCCATAGAGGAATTGACTCTCCTACAACAGAAGGATGAAGGGGGGTGTTCTTAATTTTGTTAAATAATTCATGTCTTTCACACACACACACACACACACACACACTCTCCATAGAAGAATATCCACTCCTTCAACAGTTAAGGCTACTTTCACACTTTGCTGGATCTGGCAGGGCTCAGAAAAAACGCTTCCGTTACTGATAATACAACCATCTGCATCCGTTATGAATGGATCCGGTTGTATTACCTTCAACATAGCCAAGATAGATCTGTCATGAACTCTATTTAAAGTCAATGGGGGAAGGATCAGTTTTTTATTGTGTCAGATAGTGTCAGAGTTAAACAGATCCGTCGCCATTGAATTGCATTGTGAGTAATGACGGATCTGTTTTGCTCCACATCCTATGACGTTCTGTTCAGTTACGTTTTGTCCTCATTGCCAATGAATAGGGACAAAACTGAAGTGTTTTTTTCCGATATTGAGACCCTATGACAAATCTCAGTACCGGAAAATAGAAACACTAGTGTGAAAGTAGCCTAAGACGGATGAAAGGGGTGTTCATACTATATTTTTTTTAATAATGACTTTCGCACACACACACTCCACAAAAGAACTTCCTCTCCTACAACAGTTAAAGGGGTTGTCTGGGTTCAGAGCTGAACCCGGACATACCAAATATTTCACCCAGGCAGCCCCCCTGATGTTAGCATCGGAGTATTTCATGCTTTTTTATTTATAATAACACACTGCCGGGCGGAGGCTTCTGCCCAGCAGTGTGTTCAGTGACATCTCCGGCTCTGATGGGCCGTTTTACAGGCTAAGGCAGCGCTAAAGCCCACCCATCAGTGCTGGTGATGTCACCAGCAGTTCAGAGCTGAACCCGGACATACCCCCATTTTTACCCAGGCAGCCCCCCGACTTGACCATCGGCGCAGTTCTGGGGATCCGGTGATGTACCGGGCTCTCCATGGGGTTGCCAGGCGGAGGCTTCCGCCCAGCAGTGAGCCCGGTACATCACCGGATCCCCAGAACTGCGCCGATGGTCAAATCGGCGGGCTGCCTGGGTGAAAATGGGGGTATGTCCGGGTTCAGCTCTGAACCCGCAAAACCCCTTTAAGATGAATGAAGGGGGTGTTCCTAATATATATATATATATTTTTTTTTTATTCATGACTTTCACAGACACACTCCACGGAAGAATTTCCTCTCCTACAACAGTTAAAGAGGACCTTTCACTACTGTACAAACTAAAAACTAACTAGATCAGTGGGCAGAGCGGCGCCCAGGGGTCCCCCTGCACTTACTAGTATGCCTGGGCGCCGCTCCGTTCGCCCGGTATAGGCTCCGGTGTCTGCGCTCCCTCTGACTGATTTCTTGTAGGAGGCGTGTCCCTTGCTGCAGTGCTGGCCAATCGCAGCGCTGCGACACTGGATATTCTTTTTATTTAAATTCATGACTTTCACTGTTACGCAATACGGGTCACCAGCCTTCTGCATTCTACATCACGGATGCAGACCCATTCACGGAATGGAAGCACGAGCGCTTCTGTCTCACAAAAATATAGAACTATCTTTTTGCGGAATGGACAGATCGCAGACCCCATTCAAGCATATGGCTGCCCCATGGTCGATGCACGTGCGTTGCGGACCACACAGGGCCGGACAGCACACAGCCGTGTGAAAGAGGCCTAAGATGGATGATGTTCCTAATTTATTTATTTTTTATTATTATTCGTGACTTTCGCAGACACACTCCACAGAAGAATTTGCTTTCCTACAACAGTTAAGACAAAAAAATTAATAAAAAATAAAAAAATCATGACTTTCAAGCTACACAGAATAAATTCCTCTCCTATTTGGATGGATTAAAAATGGGTATTCATGTTAGTATTCTTAATTTTTTGGTTGAGGGGTGGGGGGTGGGGGGAGGGGTCATAATTGTCGACCTCCAAACATTGGGAAATGGCAAAGAGAATGCACAAACTGCGCTGGAGTACAACAATTGCTAGGTGCACCTGGTACACTTCTTCTACTCTGCCAATATAAGACATAAAAATCTTGAGCCTTGAGACGGAGGTCACAGTGGAGGAGAAGGCAGACTTGGCGGTGCAGAGGAAGAAGGTGGACTTGAAGGTGCGGACGGAAGAGGCAGACGTGGGGATGCAGGCAGAGGAGGTCACCAACCTAATTTTTATTTTTATTTTTTATTTATTTTTGTTTGTGGAGGCCCCAAAACATTGGAAAATATCAAAGAGAATGCACAAACTGCGATGGAGTACAACAATGGCTAGATGCGCCCGGTATACTCTACTCTGGCCAAGATACAGACAAGTCCTGTGGGATCCATGCCTGGTTCATTTTAATGAATGTGAGCTTGTCCACGTTGGCTGTGGACAGGCGGATGCGCCTGTCAATGATCACCCCGGCCGTGCTAAACACATGTTCAGACAATACACTTGCAGGGCAGGCCAGCACTTCCAAGGCGTAAAAGGTAAGCTCGGACCATGTGCCCTATTTGGAGACCCAGAAGTTCCAATGCCATTGCCACAGAGGCCCTCTAGAAATGGAGGATGGGTTACTGCAGGTTCTTGTAGACTGAGAGTTGTTGATAGAAGACATGTCCCACAGTCTGTGGCTCTCCATAATTCATTTGCAGCACTTTCAGAGTGCAAGTGCAACATGGAGGATGGCTCAGGCACAGTGGGTGAGGAACAATCATCTCCCATGCCTAAAGTATGCAAGACTGCAGCCAAAGACAAAAAAGATAAGGTGAGGACTGATAGTAAGCAGCTGTTGGTGGGTGATTCTATCATAAGAGGCGTCAAGTTTGAGGAAAATTGTTTTGTGAGATGTCTCCCTGGTGCTACCGCTAGCAGGGATAGACGACGTATACTTAATATTATTAGGCAAGCAAAGCAGGAAAGGGAGGTGGATGTTATTGTCCATCTTGGGACAAATGATTGGCTTGCAATGAGGTTTCAAAGGTGAAGGAAGCTTTTCACACAATTGGTAATGATATACGGGAGGTTGCATTGACTGTTCCATTCTCTGCAATTTTGCCTGTGCATAACTTTCAGCATGACAGGAAGATGCACAAGGAATTCAATGTATGGCTTGGTGAATGGTGTCTGAACCAAGGGTTTGGCTTTGTGTCTCATGTTAGCTCTCATTGGAATAGAAAAGAAATGTACAAGAAAGATGGTTTTCAACTTTCTCTCAAGGGAACGAATGTCCTCAGTGAACAGTTCAAAGTATTTGCTAAGGAGCATTTAAACTAGGAAAGGGGGGCAAAAGAGTGATAATCCATCAGTCAGACTGCCCTCCGGAACAATGCCAGAAGATGCCAGTAGCACATAGGTTAAGAAATGACAATCTCAGTCTTGTCTACAAATGCTCACAGTTTAGGGAATAAGATCAATAAACTTGAGTCTATAATTGCAGCTGAGAATATAGATTTAGTGGCTGTTACTGAGACATGGTTCAATGGGAGTAATGACTGGGATATAACAATATCAGGGTTCTCTCTATATAGGAAAGACAGATAAGACAGATAAGGCAAGAAAGGGGGAGGGGTGGCCCTGAATGTGAAAGCATAAAATCTAATTTAATACAAGTTAGCAAGACCAATTTAGAGTCAGTTTGGGCTACCTTACAGCTTGATAATCATAAGGTAACTAGTGTAGGTGTGATATATAGACCACCTAGCCAAGTCAAAGAATTAGATGATCTACTAGTTGAGGAAATTGCTAAAATGATATTGAAAGGGGAAGTTATCATTATGGGAGACTTTAATCTTCCTGATGTAAACTGGAAAACCAAAATAGCTAGTTCTGCCAGGAGTACAGGTATTCTAAATTCCCTACTGGGATTATATCTACAGCAAGTGGTTAGATTAGTTAGATTTAGTATTCACAAATGGGAATTTGGTATCTGATATTACTGTAAGGGAAAGCTTGGGATCTAGTGATCACCAGTCAGTGTGGTTTACTATGAGTCATACCACACAAAAACAAAAGTTTTAGATTTTAGAAAAACTGACTTTTCTAAAATTAGATTCGTGGTATACGAGTCCCTATCAGATTGGAACAGTTTCAATAGAGCCCAGGAGAAATGGGACTACATAAAAGTGGCACTATTGAAGGCAACAGATAATTGCATTAGTCAGTAAAAGCAAAAAAAAATAAAGAGACCACTGTGGTACTCAGCAGAAGTGGCCAAGATCATTAAAACAAAAAGATAGCATTTAGTAATTCTAAAAAAACAAAAACAAACGAGGATGACAGGCAAATTTATAAGATTAGGCGGAGAGAGGCCAAACAAGTTATAAGAGCTTCTAAAGCACAGGCAGAAGTGAAATTATTACTAAAACAAGGAATTACCAAATTAAAAACAAAAGAAGGAAGGTATATGGAAGAAGATAAAGAACGAGCTGACTGCCTCAATGAATACTTCTGTTCAGTTTTTACAAAGGAAGATGGAAAATGAAGGAAGAGAACCTCAGGAAGGAAGACGAATTAATCTTTTGATGCATGTGTCTTTACAGAGGAAGAGGTTCTAAGTCAGCTGTCTAAAACTAATGCAAAAAAATCAAAGGGGCCTTATTGGGATACACCCAAAGCTATTAAAAGAGCTTAGCAGTGAACTAGCAAAACCATTAACAGATTTATTCATCCGCTACCCGACCGTCTAATGCAGGATTGCGCCCTGCGGCGGCTGGGTTATTCCTCTTTTGACGCGCCAGCACGTCATCTCGTGAGACACGAGATTTCCTGTGAACGCGCGCTCACAGGAGCACGCGTTCACAGGATCTGAAGGTAAACTAGTTGATCTACAGCTTGCCAGCGGCGATCACTCGAAAGTTATATCAGACGCTGTTTTGTTAACAGCGTCTGATATACCTGCTACATGGTCCTCTGGTGGTCCCTTTTGTTTGGATCGACCACCAGAGGACACAGGCAGCTCTGTAATAAGTAGCACCAAGCACCAGGGATACTATATTGCAGAACAGGTGTTTGGGTGGGGGGGGGGAGGGGGTGAACTACCAGGCCGCTTTGCTACTAGGTATTCTTTCAAAGGACTTTCAGGGGCCATATGGGGATATTTTTTCTATTTTGGAACACCCGGGCACGAGGAAAAAACACTGATTAGTGACACATTAAATAGGGTTTGGAATAAGATTAAAAAAATGTTGGGGGTAACCCGCCCTACTCACTTCACCCCACTTTGGCACAATTATAACTTAAAAGAATTTAGGTCAATTGTAGATTATAAATACTGGAATTCATGCGGAATTAACCGCTTTAGGCCTCGTTCACACTTCAGTGTTTGGTTAGTGATTTCCATCAGTGATTTGTGAGCCAAAACCAGGTGCAACTCTAAACACAGAACAGGAGCAGATCTTTCCCTTTTATCTCATGTCTGTGGAGGCTCCACTTCTGGTTTTGGCTCACAAATCACTGATGGAAATCACTGACCAAACACTGAAGTGTGAATGAGGCCTAACTCATATAATATCACACAGTAATATTATTCCCTAAGACGAATTAATAAAAGATACACCGGTAACTTTCTTAGATAGATATAGGTATGCACAAATTAGTCACGCATATTCAAGCACTCAGGATAAAAGTCTATTGGATATTAGGGCAAGCCCTTTTTTGGATTACTGTTTTAGATTTAAAGATACCCAACTCAAGCTCTCTAAAATATATCATGGATTACGGGACTGTTTGGGGGGAAATAACTACATTTAAAAGTGAGGGAAGCTGGGAAACTGAACTGGGTGATGGTAGGAACTTGGAATGGGATACAGTATATAGAAATATAAAAAAAGTTTTGATTTCCCAGAATTATAGACTGATTCAGTTCAAGTTCGTGCATCGCCTATACTACTACCCTGCATTGCTCGCTAAAATATATAAGGAAAGGAAGGACCTGTGTTGGAAATGTTCATCAGATAATGCGGATTTAGGTCACTTACTATGGAATTGCCCAGAATGAGTGGGTTTTGGACCAGTATCTATGAGGAATTAGACAAAAGATATAAGATTAAATTGAACCGAAGTTTTACGCAGACAATACTGGGTCTTTTTTCCTGCTCTGAGTTGACCCCTCACCAATTACGAGTCAGTATGGAAGGTTTCATGGTCGCAAAGGCCTTGATAGTTAAATATTGGGGTACAAAGAACAGCCCTAGCCTCTACAAATGGAGGGCCTGGTTAGACATCATTGAGGCCTACAGAAGAGTAGTAAGGAAACCGGAGTGATGATACTCTGAGAGGGCAGGTGTTTGTCTTTGCTCCAGGCTCCCAAGACCCCTTATAGTGGAACATTCTGGAAACAGAAATTAAGATAGATATTAAAAGACGGGCAGACCCCGCAGCAGTGAATTAAAAGGGGAGGGGTGGGTTAAAAGGATCAAATGTACTAATCTGTGAAAAATATCTTTGTCGACTTTAACTGTTTGATACGGAATTTTATGTTTGTTTCAGAAAATAATAAAGGATAAAAAAAAAAAAAAAAAGGTAGCACCAAGCACCACCCCCCCGTCACTTATTAACCCCTGATCACCCCCCTGTCATTGATCACCCCCCCGTAAGGCTCCATTCAGACGTCAGTATGTGTTTTGCAGACACAGCGGATCTGCAAAACACAGGCACCGGCAATGTGCTTTCCCGCATTTTGCGGATCCGCACATTGCCAGAACTATATAGAAAATGCCTTTTCTTGTCTAGAATTGCAGACAAGAATAGGACATGTTCTATAGGCCCTACAAAGAACGCAGTGTTCGCCCGATCAGGCCTGATCTTGTGCGCACACTTGCGTTCAGTTCGCCCCACCGCAGTGACAGAATAAATTTTTTTCTGATCACTGCAAAAACACCGTAAAGTCTCTGCAGCGCTATAAAGATCACTTTTGAGGGGCATGGTGAGTTCACAAGTTAGCGGAAATTGTTTTTTGTTTTTTCTTACAATGTCTCATATTCCACTAACTTGTGACAAAAAATAAAATCTCACATGAACTCACCATACCCCTCACGGAATCCAAATGCGTAAAACATTTTAAGACATTTATATTCCAGACTTCTTCTCACGCTTTAGGGCCCTTAAAATGCCAGGGCAGTATAAATACCCCATAAGTGACCGCATTTTGGAAAGAAGACACCCCAAGATATTCCGTGAGGGGCATAGTGAGTTCCTAGAATATTTTTTTTTGGGCACAAGTTAGCGGCAAATGTCATTTTTTTCTCTTACAAAATCATTTTCCGCGAACTTGTGCCCAAAAAAAAAAATATTCTAGGAACCCGCCATGCCCCTCATGGAATACCTTGGGGTATCTTCTTTCCAAAATGAGGTCACATGTGGGGTATTTCTACTGCCCTGGCATTTTAGGGGCTCTAAAGCTTGAGAAGAAGTCTGGAATCCAAATGCCTTAAAATGTCCTCCTAAAAGGTACTCATTGGAATTTGGGCCCCTTTGCGCACCTAGGCTGCAAAAAAAGTGTCACACATGTGGTTTCGCCGTACTCAGGAGAAGTAGGGCAATGAGTTTTGGGGTGCATTTTTACGTATACCCATGCTGGGTGAGATAAATATCTCTGTAAAATGCCAACTTTGTATAAAAAAATGGGAAAAGTTGTCTTTTACAGAGATATTTATCTCACCCAGCATGGGTGTATATAAAAATACACCCCAAAACACATTGCCCTACTTCTTATGAGTACGGCGATACCACAAGTGTGACACTTTTTTGCAGCATAGGTGCAAAAAGGGTCCCAAATTCTAAAGAGCACCTTTAGGATTTCACAGGGCATTTTTTACGCATTTGGATTCCAAACTACTTCTCACGCTTTAGGTTCCCTAAAATGCAAGGGCAGTATAAATACTGGAAAGAAGACACCCCAAGGTATTACGTGAGGGGTATGGTGAGTTCATGTATAATTTTATTTTTTGTCACAAGTTAGTGGAATATGAGAAAAAATAATAATAATAATTTTCCGCTAACTTGTGACAAAAAATTAAAACTTCCATGAACTCACTATGCCCATCAGCGAATACCTTAGGGTGTCTACTTTCCGAAATGGGGTCATTTGTGGGGTGCTTCTACTGTCTGGGCATTGTAGAACCTCAGGAAACATGGCAGGTGCTCAGAAAGTCAAAGTGTGTAAATTCACATTTTTGCACCATAGTTTGTAAACGCTATAACTTTTACCCAAACCAATAAATATACACTTATTGCATTTTTTTTTTTATCAAAGACACGTAGAACAATACATTTAGAGAAAAATTTATATAGAAATGTAGTTTTAATTGAAAAATTTTACAATAGAAAGTGAAAAATTTCTTTTTTTTGCTAAAATTTTGGTCAATTTTGATAAATATCAAAAAACTAAAAATGTCAGCAGAAATGAAATACCACCAAATGAAAGCTCTATAAGTGAGAAGAAAAGGAGGTAAAATTCATTTGGGTGGTAAGTTGTATGACCGAGCAATAAACCGTGAAAGTAGTGTAGTGCAGAATTGTAAAAAGTGGTCTGGTCATTAAGGGGGTTTAAGCTAGGGGAGCTGAGCTGGTTAACCAATCACTGGTAGCAGGAGTCGTCCCAGAAGATAGGAAATTAGCAAATGTTGTGTAGGGAGGAATCGGGCAACTATAGGCCAGTAAGCTTGACATCAATAGTGGGGAAATTAATGGAAACTATACTTAAGGAAAAGATTGTGGAACATCTAAAATCCCATGAATTGAAAGATGAAAAACAGCATAGGTTTACTTCAGGGAGATCATGTCAAACTAATCTTATTGATTTTTTTTGATTGGGTGACTAGAATAATAGATGGCAGAGGTGCAGTAGACATCGCTTATCTAGACTTTAGTAAGGCTTTTGATACTGTCCCACATAAAAGGATTATCAATAAATTGCAGTCTTTGTGCTTGGACTCCCATATTGTTGAATGGATTAGGCAGTGGCTGAGGGACAGACAACAGAGCGTTGTAGTCAATTGAGTATATTCAGACCATGGTCTTGTTACTAGTGGGGTACCTCAGGGATCTGTTCTGGGACCCATATTGTTTAATATCTTTATCAGCAAAATTGCAGAAGGCTTCGATGGTAAGGTGTGTCTTTTTGCTGATGACACAAAGCTTTGTAACAGGGTTCATGTTCCTGGAGGGATACACCAAATGGAAAAGGATTTAGGAAAACTAGAGATATGGTCAAAAATCTGGCAACTAAAATGTAATGTTGATAAGTGCAAGATAATGCACCTGGGGCGTAAAAACCCAAGAGCAGAATATAAAATTAGTGATACAGTCCTAACCTCGGTATCTGAGGAAAGGAATTTAGGGGTCATTATTTCAGAAGACTTAAAGGTAGGCATACAATGTCATAGAGCAGCAGGAAATGATAGCAGAATGGGTGTATAAGGAGAGGCATTACCAGTAGAAAGAGGGAGGTGCTTATGCCGCGCTACAGAGCACTAGTGAGACCTCATTTGGAGTATTGTGCGCAGTACTGGAGACAATATCTCCAGAAGGATATTGATACTTTGGAGAGAGTTCAGAGAAGAGCTACTAAACTAGTACATGGATTGCAGGATAAATCCAGGAAGATTAAAGGACCTTAACATGTATAGCTTGGAAGAAAGACAAGACAGAGAGAATATTTACAGTAAAAGAAGAAAAACTGCTTCAAGAAGACATAGTTTTAAATTAGAGGGGCAAAGGTTTAAAAGTAAGATCAGGAAGTATTACTTTACTGAGAGAGTAGTGGATGCATGGAATAGCCTTCTGGCAGAAGTGGTAGCTGCAAATACATTGAAGGAGTTTAAGCATGCATGGGATAGGCTATCCTTTATATAAGATAGGGCCAATGGCTATTCATAGTATTCAGTATATTGGGCAGACTAGATGGGCCAAATGGTTCTTAGCTGCCGACACATTCTATGTTTCTATGTAAACAGGGCAGATCCATCAGTCAGTACGTGCAGACATGTGGACATGTACTGTTCCACCATGTTGCTGAAACGCTGCTAAGACAGTCCACATCAGTTGGTGGTGCTGTATATTGTGGTGTTTTGGCAATGCTAACCCTCCCTTCTGAGGTGCTGGCGGTGCCCCTGCTGCGTTGGCAACTTCCACCTCATCCGCCATCTCTGCCTCGTGCTTCCAATCAGCTCCCACTGTCAGGTGGGAATGCAGTCAGTAGCGCCTCTAATAGAGTTCGCTTGTACTTGCGCATGTTCCGTTAACGCTCCAGTGACTGAAGTAAAAACGGCATGTTGTTCTTGTAGCGGGGATCCAGAAGGGTGGCCAGCCAGTAGTAATCACCGGTTAGAATGTGGGCAACTCAGCTGTCATTGATGGGAGGTGTGTCTTCTGCGTCCTCTATACCCCCCCAGCCACGCTCCATTGATGCTCGTGAGCTGATTTGGGTGACAACCAGCTGTGAACGGGGATCCTCCTCCTCATCATCATCCTCCTCATCTTCCAAAACTGTGCCCTGGCTGGACAGTTGAGTACCTGTTCGCTGTTGATGCAGGGACCTACCCTTGGAGTCCATCAGCGCTTGAAGCATTTTTTCAAGGAGACATAGAAGTGGAATAGTAAGGCTGGCCATGTTCGTAGAGTACTTCAAGCAGCGCAACACAGCACACAAGTCCCACATGGAGGCCCACTCGTTGGTGGTGAAATGTTGCCGTTCCTGCAGAGCCACTCACCCGTGCGCGCTGCAGCTGAAAATTCACCATCGCTTGCTGCTGCTCACACATTGTCTCCAGCATGTTCAAGGTCGAGTTCCACCTTGTGGATACCTCACATATAAAGCAGGTGAACGGGAAGGCTGAAGGTACGCTGCAGCATAGACAGGCAAGCAGCAGCAGGGTGAGAACTCCAAAAGCGCGCACAGGCGGCCCTCACTTTCTGCAGCAGCTCTGACATATCTGGGTAATTCTTGAGGAAGCTCTACACCACCAAGTTCAGCAGATGCGCCAGGAAAGAAATGTGCATCAAACCGGCTAGCCCCAGAGCTGCTACAAGATTTTGCCGGTTTTCGCACATCACCAGGCCTGGCTTGAGGCTCAGCTGCACCAACTAGTCATCGGTCTGTTCTTCCATTCCCACCCACAGCTCCTGCACGGTGTGGGGTCTTTCCCCCAAACATACTGTGTGCATTTCAGAACAGCATGCTGTTGTTTCCCTCTGGCTGTGCTGAAGTTGGTGTGGTGCAGGTGTTACGCTGACGTGATGAGGATGAAGCGGAGTAGGAGGAGGAGGCAAACCACTGTCCGCCTGAAGCCCAGCCGCAACTACATTACCCAGTGGGCAATTAGGGAGATATAATGTCCCTGCCAGTACTTACTGGTCCACGTGTTATGTGGATCTTGCCACTGATGGCGTTGCGCAGGGCAGGGATGACTTTGTACAGGGCAGGAATAGCCAACCTTGAAAAGTAGTGGCAGCTGTGAACCACATAACGTGGGACAGCTACCATCATTACATTTTTAAAACTGTAAATCTCCACCAGATGGAATGGCAGCATTTCAAAGGCCAGCAGTTTCGTAATTCTGGCATTCAAGGCCAGGGCTCGCGGGTGAGTAGGGGGATACTTCCTCTTTCTCTCCAGTGTTTGTGGGATAGACAACTGAATGCTTTCATGGGACAGTGTGGACATGCTGGGTGACGGTGGCAGTGGGGGTGGCGTGCCTGCCACATCATCTGTTTGTGGGGTGTCAGGTGCCCTTGTCGCTTCTCAGGAGGAGGAAGAGGCCGAGATCTCAGCAGAAGAGGGAGCAGGAGGAGCCTCTGATCTTTTTCAGTTTTTGAGGTGTCTACTCCACTGCAGCTCGTGCTTTGCGGTTAGATCATGCAGGTGGTACTCAGGTTGAGAACATTTATGCCTCACTTCCAGTCTCTGACTGCACAGCATGCAAACCACCCATGTCCTGTTGTCAGCACGCTGCCTGTAGAACTGCCACGCCAGTGAACTTCATTGAGCCGGCTTTGGTGTGCTATGTCTCTTGGCATGTTGGGCAGTAGCAGGCGTACTGACTGGGGGCCGACCGCTCTGCTTTTGCACCCTGCTCCCTCTTTTGCTGTGCGGTTGGCCCCCTCCTCTTCCTCCGAACTGCACGCGTCACTGGCATGATCTGGATGCCATGTGAGGTCTAGGATCTCATCATCATTGACATCTTCCACCCACTCCTCACCCCTGCCCTTCTGGTTGGTCTGCACACTGAAGAAAGCCTCAGCAGTTGACACCTGTGTTTCGTCATCAGAGACGTGCTGCGGTGGTTCTCCCACATCCTCATCCTCAAACATAAGTGGAATTACAAGTACAGTGTATTTTCAACCCCAAATATAGGTAGGTCACGCTGACCCACTTCACAGGCTGAATAACTGTAATATATTCCCTTTGACCCTGGCAAGTACAGTGTATTTTAAACAAAAAAATAATATATAGTTAGGTCACACCGACCCAATTAACTGGCTGAATAACTGTTAAATATTCCTTTTGACCATGGCAAGTACAGTGTATTTTCAACCACAAATATAGGTAGATCACACCGCCCCATTTAACCGGCTGAATAACTGTTATATATTCCCTTTGACCATGGCAAGTACAGTGTATTTTAAAACAAACAAAAAAGTCAGGACACACTAACCCTATTAACCGGCTGAATAACTGTTATATATACCTTTGACAGTGGCAAGTAAAGATTTTTTTGCACCAAAAATTAGATATGTCTCATCCACACATTTAACGGACTGGGAACTTAAAGTGACCCTGAAAAAATTACTAAAAGTGGCCCCGTTTTGTAGTTGGGTCCAAATTGATGAATGGCAGAGCCAGCAATACCATATTGTGGCACCTTATACCTAGGGATGAGCGAATCGGATGAAACATTCAGTCGATTTGCATAATACTTTGTTTGAATACTGTACGGAGCGAGTGCTTTGTACAATATTAGAATGTATTGGCTCCTATGTGCCGAAGTTATTAATTAGCAAAGTCTCGTGAGACCGCATAATAACTTCATAAATAAATTTTTACTGCAAAAAAACATTTCCCGAATTTGTGTTCCGTTCCAAGGTACCAAGGGCCTGCAGCCTTTCAACAAGCTTTATTTAAAGTACGAACACCCAAATGTCTGGTACGGTTCCGAATGTGGCGGTCTGGGTTCACTCATGCCTAAATAGGAAGAAAAACGTGTATGACCTAAAATCACCATCTGTTGCATAACGCGGGGGGAAGGGCAGCACTCTGCCTACCATTTGGAGCTCTAATCGGATTTAAAATGAAAAAGTAAAAAAAAATACAATTTAAACACTAAAATAATTCTAATCACCTCTAATCACACTAAAATAATTCTAATCACAATTTAAAAAGTCATATGTACCCCAAAATGGTACCATTTAAAAAAACTCAGTTTGTACCACAAAAAAAGCCCTCATACAGCTCTGTAGGCAGAAATTTAAAATTTATGGCTGTCATAATATGGCAATGCAAATAAAAAAAAATGTATGGCTCCCATAATATGACAAGAAAGAAAAAAAGTTTTTTGTAAGGTTTTTTTTCTTTTCTAAAAATTGTAAAAAAAACAATACAAACTACAGTATATAAATGTTATAGTTATAACCGTACTGACCCACGTAATGAGGTTATTATGTCATTTTTACCACATAGTGAGTCAGTCAGACCAAAACACAAAAAAAACTTGGCAGAATTGCCTTTTTTTTCCAGTTTCACTACACAAAGATTTTTTTATTTGTTTTCTGAAGTTATTACTCGAAGTCTTGCAAAACTTTGCGAATTAATAACTTTAGCTTATCTGACCCAATGCATTTTAATACTGTACGCTACAGTATTCTAACAAAGTTTTATGTTCTATACATTTGAATGGTTCTCAATTTGTCACAAACGGATGGTCCACAAAGCACGGTACAGCTGCACAACTGCCGTGTGAAGGAGGCCTAACTTTTATTAACTCTTTCTGGGGGGTATGGGAAAAAAACAGCAATACCCTATTCAGGTTTTATGTTGTACAGTCGTGGCCAAAACTTTTGAGAATTACATAAATATTGGAAATTGGAAAAGTTGCTGCTTAAGTTTTTATAATAGCAATTTGCATATAGTCGAGAATGTTATGAAGAGTGATCAGATGAATTGCATAGTCCTTCTTTGCCATGAAAATTAACTTAATCCCAAAAAAACTTTCCACTGCATTTCATTGCCGTCATTAAAGGACCTGCTAAGATCATTTCAGTAATCGTCTTGTTAACTCAGGTGAGAATGTTGACGAGCACAAGGCTGGAGATCATTATGTCAGGCTGATTGGGTTAAAATGGCAGACTTGACCTTTTAAAAGGAGGGTGATGCTTGAAATCATTGTTCTTCCATTGTTAACCATGGTGACCTGCAAAGAAATGCGTGCAGCCATCATTGCGTTGCATAAAAATGGCTTCACAGGCAAGGATATTGTGGCTACTAAGATTGCACCTCAATCAACAATTTATAGGATCATCAAGAACTTTAATTCTTGTTAAGAAGGCTTCAGGGCGTCCAAGAAAGTCCAGAAAGCGTCAGGATCGTCTCCTAAAGAGGATTCAGCTGCGGGATTGGAGTGCCACCAGTGCAGAGCTTGCTCAGGAATGGCAGCAGGCAGGTGTGAGCGCATCTGCACGCACAGTGAGGCGAAGACTTTTAGAAGATGGCCTGGTGCCAAGAAGGGCAGCAAAGAAGACACTTCTCTCCAAAAAAAACATCAGGGACAGATTGATCTTCTGCAGAAAATATGGTGAATGGTCTGCTGAGGACTGGGGCAAAGTCATATTCTCCAATGAAGCCTCTTTCCGATTGTTTGGGGCATCAGGATAAAGGCTTGTCCGGAGAAGAAAAGGTGAGCGCTACCATCAGTCTTGTGTCATGCCAACAGAAAAGCAACCTAAGACGATTCATGTGTGGGGTCGCTTCTCATCCAAGGGAGTGAGCTCACTCACAATTTTGCCCCAAAACACAGCCATGAATAAATGGTACCAAAACACCCTCCAACAGCAACTTCTTCCAACAATCCAACAACAGTTTGGTGAAGAACAATGTATTTTCCAGCACGATGGAGCACCGTGCCATAAGGCAAAAGTGATAACTAAGTGGCATAACACCGTTGACATTTTGGGTCCATGGCCTGGAAACTCCCCAGATCTTAATCTCATTGAGAACTTGTGTTCAATCCTCAAGGGCGGGTGGACAAACAAAAACCCACTAAGGCTACTTTCACACTTGCGTTTAGGTGCTGATCAGTCTGGTATCTGCACAGACGGATCCGCACCTATAATGCAAACGCTTAGATCCGTTCAGAACGGATCCGTTTGCATTACCATGAACAATGCAAACGGTAATGCAATGCAAACGGATCCGTTTTTACTTTACATTGAAAGTCAATGGGGGACGGATCCGTTTGAAAATTGAGCCATATAGTGTCAAATTCAAACGGATCCGTCCCCATTGACTTCCATTGTAAGTCTGGACGGATCCGTTTGCCTCCGCACGGCCAGGCAGACACCCGAACGCTGCAAGCAGAGTTCAGGTGTCCGCCTGCTGAGCAGAGCGGAGGCTGAACGCTGCCAGACTGATTCATTCTGAGCGGATCCGCATCCACTCAGAATGCATTAGGGCTGGACGGATCCGTTCGGGGGCGCTTGTGAGAGCCTTCAAACGGAACTCACCAGCGGAGCCCCGAACGCTAGTGTGAAAGTAGCCTAATTCTGACAAACTCCAAGAAGTGATTATGAAAGAATGGGTTGCTATCAGTCAGGAATTGGCCCAGAAGTTGATTGAGAGCATGCCCAGTCGAATTGCAGAGGTCCTGAAAAAGAAGGGCCAACACTGCAAATACTGACTCTTTGCATAAATGTCATGTAATTGTCGATAAAAGCCTTTGAAATGTATGAAGTGCGTGTAATTATATTTCACTACATCACAGAAACAACTGAAACAAAGATCTAACAGCAAACGTTGTGAAAACTAATATTTGTGTCATTCTCACGACTGTAGATATTACTTTGTAGATTTACTTTGCAGCATAAATAACATGATAGCTTTATTCTCTGGAGCAGTGCGATTACAGTGATGCCAAATATATATATTATTATTTTTTTTTTACATTTTACTACTTTGCACAATAAAACACATTTTTTTTAAAGAAAATGTTTTTGCATCTCTGCATCCCAAGACCCCTTAACTGTTATATTTTTCTTTCTATGGAGATGTGTGATACGTTCATTTTTGCAGGATGACTTGTAGCTTTCATTGGTATCCTTATGGGGTACATAACATTTTTTTTATAGCTTTTTATTCAATTTTTATAGTGAATTTTCCCTTTTTTTTTTGTTTGTTTGTTTGTTTAACAGCATTCATTTATTGTCTTCTAAATGATGACCCCCCTGCGGTGCCTGTCCGGGGAGTTTCAGTATGGAATACCATTTTGTAGAACTACCTCTGTGACCCTTGTACCATACAACTTGCCTCTTGGGTCAGCTCTAGGTACATCAGACATATTTAGCCCATTAATGTGGTCATTAGTCACACAATCTTCTTCTAATTTATTTGCATTAGTAGGCAACCTACGACCAGATATATTCTTTATCTATATTCCTTATTTTTAGGACTATAAGATGCAGAGGACTATAAGACGCACATAGGATTTGGAGGAGAAAATTAAAATAAAAAATATTTTCCATCAGACCTTACAGCAGACCACAAAATCAGATCGCCATTCTTCATCAGACCCTCATCAGACACCCAAATCAGCCCCCCATTCTCCATCACACCTCAGATCAGACCGCAAAATCCGACCCCCAACCTCTATTAGCCTCAGATCAGATCCCCAAACCTCTATCAGCCAGAGGTCAGCCTCCCATCAGACCTCGCAGCTTACACCAGCCTCAGATCGGAGCCCAATCAGACCCCCAAGCCCCCATCAGTCTCAGATCAGACCCACAATCAGCCTCAGATCAGACCCCCAATCAGCCTCAAAACATGCCCCCAATCAGCCTCAGAAAATACCCCCAATCAGCCTCAGATCAGAACCCCCAACCCTGTCGGCCTCAGATTAGATGTTACAAAAAACATAAATAAATACATTTACCTCAATTGCAGATGCAGGACCCACCGCTCCCTGCATCGCTTCTTCCAGGTCCTGCTGTGTACTGTGACCTGACAACGCACAGAAGTAGATCATAGTGCGTGCCTATGTGCAGTACGTCCTGACGCTCTGCGTGGTAAGGACACAGTGCACAGCGGGACCCGAAAGAATACCAGGGAGGATGAGTACACCCAAAGCCGTTCTGCTCTCACCTCCCTGTGCCTCCATAATGGAAGCAGTCATTAGCGTTTGGACTCTAAGGCGTACTGCTACTTTTCATTTTGGGGGAAAAAAATTATGTCTTATAGTCAGAAAAATATGGTACATGGCCAATCATTACAGTTTTAATTTGCCAGTTCTAGCATCATAACACTGTTGCTATGTTACGGAGGAGCTGCATGTCACTTCTGGCTTTGCTTTCCGGCTGCTGAATCACTTTCGGTCCATCAGACTTTTCCTTTTCGTCTCGTGTGAGCTCTAGCACATTCGCAGTAGGGGCCTTTGGATGCCGCATACTCCTTTATGTGATTCATTAAGGGCTCATGCACACGACCGTATGTATTTTGCGGTCTGCAAAAAACTGATGATGTCCATTTTGTATTTTTCTGAACAGTACAGCTGGCCCCTAATAGAACAGTACTTTTCTTGTCCGTAATGCAGGCAATAATAGAACACGTTCTATTTTTTTTGCGGAACAGAAATAAAAGACATATGGAAACGGAATGCACATGGAGTAACTTCCGTTTTTTTTGTGGACCCATTGAAATGAATGGTTCCACATACAGTCCGCAAAATAAAACGGAATGGACAAGGCAAGAAAATGCGTTCGTGTGCATGAACCCTGAGTTCTACACAAGTATTCCAATGCATTATAATTACTAAAAAGGCACAAAATGAGAAAAGAAAAATGCACAAAAAAGTCAAATATGCACCAAAAAAGGCACTAAAAAATAAAATAAGAAAAATGCAATTTCTTACAATGACATAAAATATCTAAAAATCAAAGAGATACGTTGTATCCTCATAAATATAGTAATAAAATAATAACGTTAACATGTTATTTATAATGCCCCACCAATGGCACGCACCAAAAAATTAATAGATCGCTAAATTACATGAATTCTGATATGGTCTGTATAGGAGACCACCTGCAAAAAAAAAAAAAAAAGGTATCCTACATCTGCCTAAACATAAAAATATTATGACCATTATAGATGATCTTCTTAACTCTTTCAATTGATTCATGCTTGTCACATAATTGCAATTTATTGAATTAACCAAAGGAAAAAAATGCATGGTATGTGCTGACGTTAATCTCAGTTAATGAATTCTTTATTGAGCATATTTTCTGAGTCACTAGTTTCAGCAGCCTGAAAAGAAGAGGCTCATGAATAAAAGTATATCACTGTAATGAAATGAGCAAATAGGACAGGAGAGGCAGAAAGGAGCCTACGTCAGAACAGTAGCCACTGGAGTCAGCACTGTCATCTTGTTTGTCCATTACATCCTCTTTTCCTTGTTTCCTTTTTTTCCCTTGCTCTCTTGAGAGAATATGAAATGTTATATCTACCACTCCTTAGCTCAGTTCAGAGGCCCGATGGAAAATGTACGTCAGAGAGCTGGAACAGATTCATCAGGGCCCTACCTCTGCTCAGTTTTGGCCATGGTTATGTGTAGCAGGCAATGCTTTTATTAGCACAGTTAATTTCCAAGTCTTGCAGGCAGAATTGAATGATTGCTTTGACTCACAATTACTAAGAATCATTATAGCAAGAATAAAAAGGGACAAGTTGCCTACTGTAATGAACAAATACATGTTACACATAGCTTTTGTTACATCATATAAGTTGCCCGCTACTGTATAGAAACTAGTTCAGAACAGTTCATTATCCACATGTCTTGCCTAATACAGACGTGGACAAAATTGTTGGTACCCTTTGGTCAATGAAAGAAAAAGTCACAATGGTCACAGAAATAACTTTAATCTGACAAAAGTAATAATAAATTAAAATTCTATAAATGTTAACCAATGAAAGTCAGACATTGTTTTTCAACCATGCTTCAACAGAATTATGTAAAAAAATAAACTCATGAAACAGGCATGGACAAAAATGATGGTACCCCTAACTTAATATTTTGTTGCGCAACCTTTTGAGGCAATCACTGCAATCAAACGCTTCCTGTAACTGTCAATGAGACATCTGCACCTCTCAGCAGGTATTTTGGCCCACTCCTCATGAGCAAACTGCTCCAGTTGTGTCCGGTTTGAAGGGTGCCTTTTCCAGACTGCATGTTTCAGCTCCTTCCAAAGATGCTCAATAGGATTGAGGTCAGGGCTCATAGAAGGCCACTTTAGAATAGTCCAATTTTTTCCTCTTAGCCATTCTTGGGTGTTTTTAGCGGTGTGTTTTGGGTCATTGTCCTGTTGCAAGACCCATGACCTGCGACTGAGACCAAGCTTTCTGACACTGGCTAGTACATTTCTCTCTAGAATTCCTTGATAGTCTTGAGATTTCATTGTACCCTGCACAGATTCAAGACACCCTGTGCCAGACGCAGCAAAGCAGCCCCAGAACATAACAGAGCCTCCTCCATGTTTCACAGTAGGGACAGTGTTCTTTTCTTGATATGCTTCATTTTTTCGTCTGTGAACATACAGCTGATGTGCCTTGGCAAAAACTTCGATTTTTGTCTCATCTGTCCACAGGACATTCTCCCAGAAGCTTTGTGGCTTGTCAACATGTAGTTTGGCATATTCCAGTCTTGCTTTTTTATGATTCGTTTTCAACAATGGTGTCCTCCTTGGTCGTCTCCCATGTAGTCCACTTTGGCTCAAACAACGACGGATGGTGCGATCTGACACTGATGTTCCTTGAGCATGAAGTTCACCTTGAATCTCTTTAGAAGTCTTTCTAGGCTCTTTTGTTACCATTCGGATTATCCGTCTCTTAGATTTGTCATCAATTTTCCTCCTGCGGCCACGTCCAGGGAGGTTGGCTACAGTCCCATGGATCTTAAACTTATGAATAATATGTGCAACTGTACTCACAGGAACATCTAGTTGCTTGGAGATGGTCTTATAGCCTTTACCTTTAACATGCTTGTCTATAATTTTCTTTCTGATCTTTTGAGACAGCTCTTTCCTTTGCTTCCTCTGGTCCATGTCGAGTGTGGTACACACCATATCACCAAACAACACAGTGATTACCTGGAGCCATATATATAGGCCCAATGGCTGATTACAAGGTTGTAGACACCTGTGATGCTAATTAGTGGACACACCTTGAATTAACATGTCCCTTTGGTCACATTATGTTCTGTGTTTTCTAGGGGTACCATCATTTTTGTCCATGCCTGTTTCATGAGTTTATTTTTTTACATAATTCTGTTGAAGCATGGTTGAAAAACAATGTCTGACTTTCATTGGTTAACATTTATAGAATTTTAATTTATTATTACTTTTGTCAGATTAAAGTTATTTCTGTGACCATTGTGACTTTTTCTTTCATTGACCAAAGGGTACCAACAATTTTGTCCACGTCTGTATGTCCTTGATACTGAGATTATTTACACATTTGACATATATTTTAATGTAAAATGTAATCATGTCAATGTCTATGCTTGCCACACATTTTAAAGGGACACTGACAGGCCGAATAAGCATAATTAGCTATATATATATGCATGCATAGGTCTTCTATTGTGTAATAAAAACATATAAGTCTAACCCCTGCCCACCTTATGAATACTGTAAAATGATGTTTTATAACCTGTTAGAATTGCTCATCTTTCTGCCCAAGGGGCGGCGTTTCTGCTTCACTTCTGCCCTGGCAGCCTCCCCTCAAGCGCCGCCCAGCTCATCAATATTCACTTCGCTGGGAGGCTTCTGCTGTCCCCGACAGTTCCGAGATCCTGCGCATGCCCAATACAAATCAGTGAGGTTGCCGGGCGCATGCGCAGAAGATGAACTGGAGTCCGATGCCCATAGATTTGTATTGGGCATGCGCCGGATCTTGTAATGTCGGGGACAGCAGAAGCCGCCCAGCGAAGCGAATATTGATGAGCTTGGCGGCGCTTCAGAACGGCGGTTGGGGGGAGGCTGCCAGGGCAGAAGTGAAGCAGAAACGCTACCCCTTGGGCAGAAAGACGAGCAATTCTAACAGGTTATAAAACATCATTTTACAGTATTCATAAGGTGGACAGGGGTTAGACTTATATGTTTTTATTACACAATAGAAGACATGTGCATACATATATACAGCTAATTATGCTTATTCGGCCTGTCAGTGTCCCTTTATGGGTGATCCCAGGAAAAGCATCACTACACAAGTAATCAGACATTTCAAAAAGTATTATTTGCAATATGAATTCAATAAAAATATACTTGTTTTATATATGTTACATTTTTCTCTCTGTAGTGCAAGTTCTCCTACAGCCCAAATTCTGGTGTACCTTGTCCTGCATTCAGTTGTGGACTAAGGCTACTTTCACACTGGCGTTGCTGGGTCCGCCTGTGAGATCCATTTCAAGGCTCTCACAAGCGTCCCAAAACGGATCATTTCAGCCCCAATGCATTCTGAATAGATAAGGATCCGTTCAGAATGCATCAGTTTGCCTCCGTTCAGCCTTCATTCAGTTCTGGAGGCGGACACCAAAACGCTGCCTGCAGCGTTTTGGTGTCCACCTGGCGATGCGGAGCGGAATGTCCCCCCCTTGACTTTCAATATAAGCCAGGGCAGATCCGTTTGACTTACACTTTTTAGATTTTTTTTTTTTTACAGAGTAAGTCTACATGCACACGACCGTATGTGTTTTGCGGTCCACAAATTGCAGATTTTTGTGGATCCGTTTTTTTGTTTGGATCCATTGTAATAATGCCTATACTTGTCCGCAAACTAGAAAAAAAAAATAGGACATGCACAATTTTTTTTGCGGAGCAGACATACTGATGCGGACAGCACACGGTGTGCTGTCCACGTTTTTTGCGGGCCCATTGAAATGAATGGGTCAGCATCCTATCCGCAAAAAAATGGATCGGACACCGAATCAAAATACGGTCGTGTGCATGAGGCCTTATGCAGACAGATCCGTTCTGAAGGGATGCCAGCGTTTGCATTATGGGTGCGGATCTGTCTGTGCAGATACCAGTCGGATCCTAACCTAAACGCAGGTGTGAAAGTAGCCTAACATATTCAGTAACTTCACTGCTCCTTCCCCCTCCATCCAGTGCTGGTGTAATGATATGAACACAGAATGTAGTAAAAAGGTTTTTGTGCAGCGCTTCCTCTTGAGAACAAGTTTAATTTTATTTGATAATAAAAGAAATAAAAAATGCATAAACAGAGATGTGAAAGTAACCTTAGCATACATGCAATTTGGGTCGTTGTGACTTTCACAGGTGAGCATATCTGCATCACACTATTAGGGCTCATGCACACAAAAAAAACGTATTCGCCAAAAATGCGTGTGTTCATTCCGTATTTTGTGGAACGGAACAGCTGGCCCCTAATAGAACAGTCTTATCCTTTTCCGTAATGCGGACAATAATAGGACATGTTCAATTTTTTTTGCGGAATAGAAATAGGAACATACAGAAACAGAATGCACACGGAGTAACTTACGTTTTTTTTTACGGACCCATTGAAATTAATGGTTCCGCATACAGTCCGTAAAAAAAACTGAATGGACACGGAAAGAAAATACGTTCATCTGCATGAGCCCTCACACTATGTGTATCGGGTTTCACCCTGTGTCTGCGCTCCATATTATTTTCTAATTCTGGTGTAGTGATGTCATAGTAAAGTGATGTGGCCTAGGCACCTTTCAGTTATTCATACCTACTTTTAAATCCATAGAAACATATATACTGCAGCTATATCTCTCAGATAGTGTAGAAGGAAATTGGGGCAGGGCACTGCATACCATATGTATCTCTGGATCTATATGTGAGGGATGTTTTCTTTGCAAAGTAGGAAGGGGTTAACAAGAACTGATTGAAATGCACTGCTGGAGATTGTGACAATCTGGTGTCTCCCAGAAAGGAGGCCGGCAACGGCATCACGGCAAGAACGTAAGTTAGGCCCGGGCCGGCGCACAGTAAACTGTGATGCCCCGGCCAGACTGTGGTCATTCAATGAGCACGCGCCGATATCGCGGTCATTGGCGCATGCGCGGGATTATGGACAGTAGGAGGAAAGATAGAGAAGAGACCAAGTGGGAGGAGCAGGCGCGCTGCCCGCACTGCCTGTTAGTTGTTACCAAGCGAGCGCTGATTTAAAGCTAAAGTTACTGCAGGACCAGGTCAGAGGATTCCGATTATAGTTTAGAAGAAATATACACTCCTGTGAGCGGTCAGAATGAATGAGGGCAGATTTCAGTTGGGGGGGCACAGCGTGATGTAGGGGGGCCGTGGCCCCCTTTGGCTCCCCTTTGACAACGCCACTGGGGAAATGGCAGGCGTCTCGGGAGGCGAGTGGACGTGACGTCGCGGCGGTATTCGTCGGATTTGAATTTCATAAATTGGGATTCGAGTCCATGGATCCCACGAATGCAGCAAAATTCGAGGCATTCGTGGATTCCACGGATTCGTCGTCCCAACTCTAGTTATAACCAATAACATTTCACCAGTAATAGAGATTTAAAGTGTTAACTATACACTTGTGAGTGATTCAGCAGTATTAGCTATATTCTCTGTAAGCTAAATCTAGTCTAAGCAGTCCTTGAAACAGCGAAGCAAAAACAGCCATGTTTATAGTAAAAGCAACACAAAGTGAACAACTAAAGAACGTCATAACAAGTAATATATGAAACATGAAACATTATAATGATAAAGATTATTATTATTTATCATTCTATGCTCTGAAAATGGAGCCCAGTAGTCATATCTAAACTACTAAACAAACTTCCATGAAGAATATATTTTTACTATTCATTTTCTTTTATAAAATGTGTGATCCTAAAATAACTGTTCATTTGACATCATACTGTAAATATAAGATTATTAAGAAAAAAAAAACACAAGCAAACTAAAATAACAAATATATTTTATGGACTGAAACAGTGAACTCCACCAACAGATTTCAATGAATGTAACCTTTTTACATGCTAGGGGAAAGGTTTATATTTCAGTGGCTGGCAGAAGGTTCACAGCAGAAATAGAAATACCTGGTGAGCAAGAAAAATACCATGAGTACAGCAGTGCAGCACTCCTGCTGAGGGTTAGTTGTCTAGAAAAATACAATTATAAAGCATTGTTTATATTTACCTGTCTCTCAGCTAAAGGTCAGTGTGGATTGTAATACTAATTAAAGAAGAACTAACCTACGATGCAAAATACATGGTAAGAGTCAAACAACAAACCTGCTAAACTATTAGGCCCCTTTCACACAGTCGAGTATTCCGCACGGATGCGATGCGTGAGTTGAACGCATTGCACCCGCACTGAATCCCGACCCATTCATTTCTATGGGGCTGTTCACATGAGAGGTGATTTTCACGCATGACTTAGGCGTTGTGTGAAAATCGCAGCATGCTCTATTTTGTGCGTTTTTCACGTAACGCAGGCACCATAGAAATGAATGGGGTTGCGTGAAAATCGGATGCGGTGCGATTTTCACGCACGGTTGCTAGGAGACGATCGGGATGGAGACCCGATCATTATTTTCCCTTATAACATGGTTATACGAGAAAATAATAGCATTCTGAATACAGAATGCATAGTAAAATAGCGCTGGAGGGGTTAAAAAAATAAAACTTAATTTAACTCACCTTAATCCACTTGATCGCGCAGTCGGCATCTCCTTATGTCTTCATCTTAGCTGTGTGGAGGAACAGGACCTGTGGTGACGTCACTCCAGTCATCACATGATCCATCACCATGGTAAAAGATTATGTGATGGATCATGTGATGACCGGAGTGACGTCACCACAGGTTCTGTTCCTCCACACAGCTAAGATGAAGACAGAAGGAGATGCCGGCTGCGCGATCAAGTGGATTAAGGTGAGTTAAACATTTTTACATTTCTTTTAACCCCTCCAGCGCTATTTTACTATGCATTCTGTATTCAGAATGCTATTATTTTCCCTTAGAACCATGTTATAAGGGAAAATAATACAATCTACAGAATACCAATGCCAAGCCCGAACTTCTGTGAAGAAGTTCGGGTTTGGGTACCAAACATGCGCGATTTTTCTCACGCGAGTGCAAAACGCATTACAATGTTTTGCACTCGCGTGGAAAAATCGTGCATGTTCCCGCAATGCACCCGCACATTTTCCCACCCAAAAAAAAAAATATACTGGTATTTTCTGTTTTATGTTATAATGTTTTTAAATAAATATAAACTTTTACAACCTATATACAGAGTTCAACACCCAATTGCCTGCCTCCTTCATGTCAAACAGTTGTCGCGCTAGTTTGGGGCTTAGAGAAAGCCCGCCATATTAGTACACCTATTATTTGCTGCACATATGCAGACGATATTACCCTTTGCATTGCAAAATTTTAAATTCATTATTAAAGCTGTAATATTACTTGCTAGATAAAATCTAAATACAATCACAGTATAAATGATCAAAGATTGCAAGTTCAAGTCTTCTTGTGGATTAAAATATACTTTAATAATGGAGTAAAATATAAAAAGGCACAAATATTAAACTTATTTCCCATTTGTCATCTAAAACAAATAAAATAAAACATAAATGGTATTGTTGTGTGCAAAAATATACAAAATAATGAAATATAACCTTACTTATCCCACCTTAAAAAAGCACATTGCGAGAATGTGTTTCTTTGTCACCTGCACCCCACCCCCCAAAAAAAAATTATCTAAAAAGTTGTATGTACCTAAAATGGTACCAATAAAAACAGCTGCTTGCCCTGCAAAAAAACTAACAAAAAACAACAATCCCTCATGCATTTCAATGATTTCAATGGAAAAATAAATCATGGTTGTCAGAATATGGGACACAAAGCTAAAGCAGTATAGAAACTATATAAATTTGGTATCCTTATAATCGTACTAACCCACCCAATAAGGTCACTCATCATCATTAAAGACCAGTGGTAGAATATTTTCAAACTATTGCTCAATAAATTAAATGGAACATGATATATTATATGGAATATTATAAGCCATATAACATATGGCTATGTTGTTGGAACAATGAAAAAAGTTCAAGGTCTTGGACGAAAAGGAGATAAAAATAGAAATGTCGCCATCAAAACTACATGCATGACATCACTGTACAGTGCCATGTGTAAAGACTATTCTCCCCAATATGCTCATAACCATAACAAAACATTGGGTCTGCAGGCAATGCAGCTGTAGATAAGAGGTTTTAATAGAAGAATGAGGCAGATACTGTAATATTGGGTGTAAATACATAAAGAGGGATCATGTATTTCTACATCTTGGAATCAATGACTGTTATGAATTTATTACAATAATAAACAAAAATCACTTCAAATATTCAAGGCTAGGGAAAATGAGACCAAGGTAGTGCCACTCCTGGTACCCTGTGGTCCTCCTTTGAAGACCCCATGTGAAAGGCAGTAATCTGATCGGCAATTTGCATCAGTATTTGCATGCACTCCTGGTTTTTGCTAACAAATACTGATGCAGAATACTGAGCAAATACTGACTGCGGGAAAGTGTACTTGCATTCAATAGTAAGCTATTTCATTTTACTTGATGTGGCCTGACCCTTCCTCATGACGTTTGTGTGTTGCACCCTCTTTTGCTCTGTTTTTTTGCATTTTGCCGGGAATATTTCTTTACTGATATTGTAAAAACAGAGTATTATTACAGTCTATAAATGTGTACAATCAATTCAAACATATTTAATTAAAAAATGAATATTGTTATGCAGTAAAACAGAACACAATGTTTTAGAATAAAACCAAACAGAGCTAATTTTGCATAAGGAGGACCTAAGATTCTTTTCAACCTTTTAACGCGAAATTAAGTACATACTGTATATGTCATTTGCATTAAAGGAATGTACAGTTGCAAGAAAATGTATGTGAACCCTTTGGAATGATATAGATTTCTGCACAAATTGGTGATTTGATTTGATCTTCATCTAGGTCACAACAATAAACACTCACAGTCTGCTTAAACTAATAACACACAAAGAATTAAATGTTACCATGTTTTTATTGAACACACCATGTAAACATTCACAGTGCAGGTGGAAAAAGTATATAAACCCCTAGACTAATGACATCTCCAAGAGCTAATTGGAGTGAGGTGTCAGCCAACTAGTGTCCAATCAATGAGATGAGATTGGAGGTGCTGGGTTTGCTTTTCACAAGAAGCACTGCCTGATGTGAATGATGCCTAGCACAAAAGAGCTCTCAGAAGACCTACGATTAAGAATAGTTGACTTGCATAAAGCTGGAAAGGGTTATAAAAGTATCTCCAAAAGCCTTGCTATTCATCAGTCCACGGTAAGACAAATTGTCTATAAATGGAGAAAGTTCAGCACTGCTGCTACTCTCCCTAGGAGTGGCCGTCCTGTAAAGATGACTGCAAGAGCACAGCGCAGACTGCTCAGTGAGGTGAAGAAGAATCCTAGAGTGTCAGCTAAAGACTTACAAAACTCTCTTGCATATTGCTAACATCCCTGTTAGCGAATCTACGATACGTAAAAAAACACTAAACAATAATGGATTTCATGGGAGGTTACCACAGAGGAAGCCACTGCTGTCCAAAAAAACATTGCTGTACGTTTACAGTTTGCACAACAGCACCTGGATGTTCCACAGCAGTACTGGCAAAATATTCTGTGGACATATGAAACCAAAGTTGAGTTGTTTGGAAGAAACACACAACACTATGTGTGGAGAAAAAGAGGCACAGCATACCAACATCAAAACCTCATCCAAATTGTGAAGTATGGTGGTGGGGGCATCATGGTTTGGAGCTGCTTTTCTGCGCCAGGGCCTGGACGGATTGCCATCATCGAAGGAAAAATGAATTCCCAAGTTTATCAAGACATTTTGCAGGACAACTTAATGCCATCTGTCCACCAGCTGAAGCTCAACAGAAGATGGGTGTTGCAACAGGACAACAACCCAAAGCATAGAAGTAAATCAACAACAGAATGGCTTAAACAGAAGAAAATACGCCTTCTGGTGTGGCCCAGTCAGAGTCCTGACCTCAACCCGATTGAGATGCTGTGGCATGACCTCAAGAAAGCAATTCACACCAGACATCCCAAGAATATTGCTGAACTGAAACAGTTCTGTAAAGAAGAATGGTCAAGAATTACTCCTGACCGTTGTACACATCTCATCTGCAACTACAGGAAACGTTTGGTTGAAGTCATTGCTGCCAAAGGAGGTTCAACCAGTTATTAAATTCATGGGTTCACATACTTTTTCCACCTGCACTGTGAATGTTTACATGGTGTGTTCAATAAAAACATGGTATCATTGAATTCTTTGTGTGTTATTAGTTTAACCACTTCAGCCCCGCTAGCTGAAACCCCCTTAATGACCAGGCCACTTTTTACACTTCTGCACTACACTACTTTGACCGTTTATCGCTCGGTCATGCAACTTACCACCCAAATGAATTTACCTCCTTTTCTTCTCACTAATAGAGCTTTCATTTGGTGGTATTTCATTGCTGCTGACATTTTTACTTTTTTGTTATTAATCGAAATGTAACGATTTTTTTGCAAAAAAATGTCATTTTTCACTTTCAGCTGTAAAACTTTGAAAAAAAAAAAATGACATCCATATATAAATTTTTCGCTAAATTTATTGTTCTACATGTCTTTGATAAAAAAAAATGTTTGGGCAAAAAAAAAATGGTTTGGGTAAAAGTTATAGCGTTTACAAACTATGGTCCAAAAATTTGAATTTCCGCTTTTTGAAGCAGCTCTGACTTTCTGAGCACCTGCCATGTTTCCTGAGGTTCTACAATGCCCAAACAGTAGAAAAACCCCACAAATGACCCCATTTTGGAAAGAAGACACCCCAAGGTATTCCGCGAGGGGCACGGCGAGTTCCTAGAATTTTTTATTTTTTGTCACAAGTTAGCGGAATATGATGATTTATATATTTTTTTTCCTTGCAAAGTCTCATATTCCACTAACTTGCGACAAAAAATAAAAAATTCTAGGAACTCGCCATGTCCCTCACGGAATACCTTGGGGTGTCTTCTTTCCAAAATGGGGTCACTTGTGGTGTAGTTATACTGCCCTGGCAATTTAGGGGCCCAAATGTGTGAGAAGTACTTTGCAATCAAAATGTGTAAAAAATGTCCTGCGAAATCCGAAAGGTGCACTTTGGAATATGTGCCCCTTTGCCCACCTTGGCTGTAAAAAAGTGTCACACATCTGGTATTGCCGTACTCAGGAGAAGTTGGGGAATGTGTTTTGGGGTGTCATTTTACATATACCCATGCTGGGTGAGAGAAATATCTTGACAAATGACAACTTTTCCCATTTTTTTTATACAAAGTTGGCATTTGACTAAGATATTTATCTCACCCAGCATGGGTATATGTAAAATGACACCCCAAAACACATTCCCCAGCTTCTCTTGAGTACGGCGATACCACATGTGTGACACTTTTTTGCAGCCTAGATGCGCAAAGGTGCCCAAATTCCTTTTAGGAGGGCATTTTTAGACATTTGGATCCCAGACTTCTTCTCACGCTTTAGGGCCCCTAAAAAGCCAGGGCAGTATAAATACCCCACATGTGACCCCACTTTGGAAAGAAGACACCCCAAGGTATTCAATGAGGGGCCTGGCAAGTTCATAGAAATTTATTTTTTGGGCATAAGTTAGCGGAAATTGATATTTTTTTTTCTCACAAAGTCTCACTTTCCGCTAACTTAGAACAAAAATTTAAATCTTTCATGGACTCAATATGCCCTTCAGCAAATACCTTGGGGTGTCTTATTTCCAAAATGGGGTCAGTTGTGGGGTGTTTGTACTGCCCTGGCATTTGAGGGTCTCCGCAATCATTACATGTATGGCCAGCATTAGGAGTTTCTGCTATTTTCCTTATATTGAGCATACAGGTAATGAGATTTTTTTTTCCATTCAGCCTTTGGGCTGAAAGAAAAAAATGAACGGCACAGATTTCTTCATTCGCATCGATCAATGTGGATGAAAAAATCTCTGCCAAAAAAAAAAAAAGGAGGGGAAAGGCGTCTGCCAGGACATAGGAGCTCCGCCCAACATCCATACCCACTTAGCTCGTATGCCCTGGCAAACCAGATTTCTCCATTCACATCAATCGATGTGGATGAATAAATCATTGCCGGGATTTTTTATTTATTTTTTTATATACAAAGTGTTTGCCAAAGCATAGGAACACCGCCTCCTCCTCAGCTCGTATGCCTTGGAAAACGTATCTTTTACTGCAGAGTAGAAATCTCGCCTTGCAGCGCCGCATACACCGACTTGCGTGTAATCTGACAGCAGCGCAATGCTTCTGTCAGAATGCACATCAGTGCTGCAGCTAGTCGATCGGTTGGTCCACCAGGAAGGTAAAAAAGAAAAAAAAACAGGCCGCAACGCAATAATTTTATTAACTTTGGAACAGAATATATAAACTTTAACTTTTTGAACTAAACATTAACCTTTTTGCTTACTGGTGTTTTTTTTTTTTTTTTTTACCTTTATAGAACAAACCTCTCCTTCCCCATGGGTCAATGTGCAAAGCGCAAATCGCCCAAAGATGTGGCGAAGTGCGTTATGCACTTTGTCCCAGGTGAAAGGAGAGGTTTGCAGCAGCTGTATGTGAATGGGCCCTAATAGCCCTGTGTGCCTGTCCTGGTGAGATGTGATCCCTATGCTAGGTGTACCTGTGTGTGGTACTTCCGGAAACACTCTCCAAAGTATAGGGCAGGGTGGTCAGGACCGAAATAGCGGGTGTCACGCCTTATTCCACTCCTGCTACAGACACAACATCTTTTTCGGGGTGACGGTTGGGTTGAGGTACCAGGAACGACATTGGGGAAATGTCGCTCGTGTAGACGGCTAACTACACTGGTGGATGGGGCCACGGAACCTCCTGGGTACAGGAGGTTCTCAATGATCTCTTCCTGAAATTTGAGGAAGGATCCAGTTCTCCCAGCCTTACTGTAGAGAACAAAACTATTATACAGAGCCAATTGAATTCAATATACAGACACCTTCTTATACCAGCGTCTGGTTCTGCGGGAAAGTAAATACGGAGACAACATCTGGTCATTGAAGTCCACCCCTCCCATGTGAAGGTTATAGTCGTGGACTGAGAGGGGCTTTTCAATGACACGGGTTGCTCGCTCAATTTGTATTGTCGTGTCTGCGTGAATGGAGGAGAGCATGTAAACATCACGCTTGTCTCTCCATTTCACCGCGAGCAGTTCTTCGTTACACAATGCGGCCCTCTGCCCCCTTGCAAGACGGGTGGTAACGAGCCGTTGGGGGAAGCCCGCGCGACTAGTTCGCGCGGTGCCACAGGCGCCAATCCGTTCTAGAAACAAATGCCTAAATAGGGCCACACTTGTGTAGAAATTGTCCACATAAAAATGGTACCCCTTGCCGAATAAGGGTGACACCAAGTCCCAGACTGTCTTCCCACTGCTCCCCAGGTAGTCAGGGCAACCGACCGGCTCCAGGGTCTGATCTTTTCCCTCATAGATCCGAAATTTGTGGGTATAGCCTGTGGCCCTTTCACAGAGCTTATACATTATAAGACCCCATAATTTGACCCCATACCGGGCGCGCTTGCTTGGGATGTATTGTTTGAAGCCAAGGCGCCCGGTAAAATGTATCAGGGACTCGTCTACGCAGATGTTTTGCTCTGGGGTATACAAATCTGCAAATTTCAGGTTGAAATGGTCTATGAGGGGCCGAATTTTGTGGAGCCAGTCAAAAGCAGGGTGGCCTCTGGGACGGGAGGCGGTGTTGTCGCTAAAGTGCAGGAAACGCAGGATGGCCTCAAAACGTGCCCTGGACATAGCAGCAGAGAACATGGGCATGTGATGAATTGGGTTCGTGGACCAATATGACCGCAATTCATGCTTTTTAGTTAGACCCATGTTGAGGAGAAGGCCCAGAAAAGTTTTAATTTCGGAAACTTGGACTGGTTTCCATCGGAAAGGCTGGGCATAATACCTTCCCGGGTTGGCGGTTATAACTTGTGTGGCATACCTGTTTGTTTCGGCCACGACTATGTCTAAGAGCTCCGCAGTCAAGAACAGCTCAAAAAATCCCAGGGCCGAACCGATCTGAGCTGTCTCAACCCGAACTCCAGACTGGGCAGTGAAAGGGGGAACTACAGGTGCGGCTGAAGTTGGGGACTGCCAATCACGGTTTGCCAGCACCTCTGGGATTCTAGGGGCACTACGGGCCCGTCTTTGCGGTGGCTGCGACGGGGTCACTACTGCTCGTGCCACCGTACCAGCTTCAACTGCCCTTCTGGTGCTCCCCACTTCACCAGGTTGTATGGCAGTGCTGGTACTAGGTCCAGGGAGGGCTGCGCTGCTGGTGTATGCCTCACTACGTAATCCGACAGCGCCAGCCCCACTCTACTGCTCTTGAAGCGGATCCTGCGCAACCTGTGGTCTAGCGACACGGGGCCGGGTACGCCTGGTGCTATCAGGGACCTAAGCCTCCTCGTCTGAACTTTGGGTCAGAGAGCCACTGCTTTCTACAGGTTCGTATTCTGACCCGCTAGATTCATCAGATGAGGGTTCCCATTCCTCATCCGACTGGGTCAGAAGCCTGTAGGCCTATTCAGAATACCCCCTGTTTGACATTTGGGCAACTAAATTTAGGGGTATTCCCTGAGACTACCCAAGAAAAAAAAGCAAGCCTGTCTTACAAAGGGGAGGCTAGCGAAGTACCGGAGGCCGCTGCGGTTGATAAAAAATATAAAAACAGATTTTTTTTATCGCCGCAGTGCGTGTAAAGTGAATGTGCAGTGATCAAAAAAAAATAATTTTTGGTCACTGCGGTGGGGCGGGTGTGGGCAAACGCACGTGTGGGCGACCGATCAGGCCTGATTGGCAAACACTGCGTTTTGGGTGAAGGGCGAACTAAAGTGACACTAATACTATTATAGATCTGACCGTGATCAGTTTTGATCACTTCCAGATACTATAAAAGTACAAATGCTGATTAGCGATACGCTAATCAGCAAATCAGTGACTGCGGTGCGGTGGGCGCTAACCGATCCCTAAACTACCTAACCAAGGGGCCTAAACTATACTAAAACCTAACGATCAATACCAGTGGAAAAAAAAAGTGACAGTTTACACTGATCACTTTTTTCCTTTCACTAGTGATTGACAGGGGCGATCAAAGGGGTGATCAAAGGGTTAATTGGGGTGCAGGGGGTGATCTGGGGCTAAGTGCAGGGGCGGACATACCGCATGTGCAGCCGGTTCGGTTGCACAGGGGCCCAGAGCAGGAGAGGGCCCCTTCTTACCGGCTGCTGGGGGAGATAAGCAACTCCCAGGGCCGTCATTAAAGCGGGCAAAGGCAGCTGCCCCGGGCCCAGTTGCTCCTGGGGGGCCCAAGCAGGGGCGTACAGGCCTGGCGGGGGAGGGGGCCCGCTGCACTCTCATGTAATGGGAGCGCTCTGACCGGGCCCAGCATGAAGTACAGTGAGAATGCCGGGCCCAGTCAGAGCGCTCTTCAAACAGGTGGCACAGAGGCAAGAAGGAGGGGGAGGAGGGGGAGCACTCACCCTGCCCGGCAGTTCTCGTCACTGTCGGGCTGTTAGTTTCTATAGTGGAGCAGGGAGACCTCTCTGCTCCCTGCTTCACTGATATTCAGAGCTCAGGAGCTCCCCCTGCTGGCCGCACATTGCGCTGCTGGCTGTGGGAGGAGCGCTGAATACTCGGGAATCTGCCTCTAGCACAGCCAGCAGCACGATGTGAGTGTGGGAGCCTGTCATCAGGGAAGAAGGTAAGTATTACGTCCCCCCCCCCCCCCCCCATAAAGCTGCAAACAGGAGGCAACCACTAAAGTGAGGGGGCACAAAAGAGCCACTGTGAGGGGCACATATCTGGGTAAAACAACTACTGTGAGGGGGCACAGATATATAGGCATAACTACTATGAGGGGCACATATCTGGCATAACTGTTATACGGGAGCTCATATCTGGCATAACTATGGGCACTGGGCACATATCTGGCATAAACACTGTGAGGAGCACATATTTGGCATAACTGTTATAAGGCAGCTCATATCTGGCGTAACTATGGGCATTGGGCACATATTTGGCATAACCACTGTGAGGGGCACATCTGGCGTAACTACTGTAAGGGGGCACAGATATATATAGGCATAACTTCTATGAGGGGCACATATCTGGCATAACTGTTATACGGCAGCTCATATCTGGCATAACTATGGGCACTGGGCACATATCTGGCATAACCACTGTGAGGAGCACATATTTGGCATAACTGTTATAAGGCAGCTCATATCTGGCGTAACAATGGGAATTGGGCACATATTTGGCATAACCACTGTGAGGGGCACATCTGGCATAACTGCTGTAAGGGGGCTCATATCTGGCATAACTAGGGGCACATATCTGGCATAACTGCTGTGAGGGAGGCACTTATCTGGCCATAATGACTGAGGGGGCACATATCTGGGCATAACTACTGAGGAGGCACATATCTGGGCATAATGACTGAGGACGCACATATCTGGCCATAAATACTGTGAGGGGCACATAGCTTGCAGAATGACTGTGTTGGGGCACATATCTGGCACAACTACTGTGAGAGAGGCACATATCTGGGCATAACAACTGTGAGAGGGGCCCATATCTGGGCATAATGACTGTGAGGGAGGCACATATCTGACATAACTACTGTGAGGGGCACATATCTGGTATAACTACTGTGAGGGGGCACATATCTGGGCATAACTACTGTGAGGGGCACATATCTGAGCATAACTACTGTGAGGGGCACATATCTGGGCATATCTACTGTGAGGGGGCACATATCTGGTATAACTACTGTGAGGGGCACATATCTGGGTATAATGACTGTGAGGGAGGCACATATCTGGGCATAACTACTGTGAGGGGCACATATCTGGCATAACGACTGAGGGAGGCACATATCTGGGCATAACGACTGAGGGAGGCACATATCTGGCCATAACGACTGAGGGAGGCACATATCTGGCCATAACGCCTTGCAGCGCCGCATACACCGACTTGCGTGTAATCTGACAGCAGCGCAATGCTTCTGTCAGAATGCACATCAGTGCTGCAGCTAGTCGATCGGTTGGTCCACCTGGAAGGTAAAAAAAAAAAAAAAACAGGCCGCAACGCAATAATTTTATTAACTTTGGAACAGAATATATAAACTTTAACTTTTTGAACTAAACATTAACCTTTTTGCTTACTGGTGTTTTTTTTTTTTTTTTTTACCTTTATAGAACAAACCTCTCCTTCCCCATGGGTCAATGTGCAAAGCGCAAATCGCCCAAAGATGTGGCGAAGTGCGTTATGCACTTTGTCCCAGGTGAAAGGAGAGGTTTGCAGCAGCTGTATGTGAATGGGCCCTAATAGCCCTGTGTGCCTGTCCTGGTGAGATGTGATCCCTATGCTAGGTGTACCTGTGTGTGGTACTTCCGGAAACACTCTCCAAAGTATAGGGCAGGGTGGTCAGGACCGAAATAGCGGGTGTCACGCCTTATTCCACTCCTGCTACAGACACAACATCTTTTTCGGGGTGACGGTTGGGTTGAGGTACCAGGAACGACATTGGGGAAATGTCGCTCGTGTAGACGGCTAACTACACTGGTGGATGGGGCCACGGAACCTCCTGGGTACAGGAGGTTCTCAATGATCTCTTCCTGAAATTTGAGGAAGGATCCAGTTCTCCCAGCCTTACTGTAGAGAACAAAACTATTATACAGAGCCAATTGAATTCAATATACAGACACCTTCTTATACCAGCGTCTGGTTCTGCGGGAAAGTAAATACGGAGACAACATCTGGTCATTGAAGTCCACCCCTCCCATGTGAAGGTTATAGTCGTGGACTGAGAGGGGCTTTTCAATGACACGGGTTGCTCGCTCAATTTGTATTGTCGTGTCTGCGTGAATGGAGGAGAGCATGTAAACATCACGCTTGTCTCTCCATTTCACCGCGAGCAGTTCTTCGTTACACAATGCGGCCCTCTGCCCCCTTGCAAGACGGGTGGTAACGAGCCGTTGGGGGAAGCCCGCGCGACTAGTTCGCGCGGTGCCACAGGCGCCAATCCGTTCTAGAAACAAATGCCTAAATAGGGCCACACTTGTGTAGAAATTGTCCACATAAAAATGGTACCCCTTGCCGAATAAGGGTGACACCAAGTCCCAGACTGTCTTCCCACTGCTCCCCAGGTAGTCAGGGCAACCGACCGGCTCCAGGGTCTGATCTTTTCCCTCATAGATCCGAAATTTGTGGGTATAGCCTGTGGCCCTTTCACAGAGCTTATACATTATAAGACCCCATAATTTGACCCCATACCGGGCGCGCTTGCTTGGGATGTATTGTTTGAAGCCAAGGCGCCCGGTAAAATGTATCAGGGACTCGTCTACGCAGATGTTTTGCTCTGGGGTATACAAATCTGCAAATTTCAGGTTGAAATGGTCTATGAGGGGCCGAATTTTGTGGAGCCAGTCAAAAGCAGGGTGGCCTCTGGGACGGGAGGCGGTGTTGTCGCTAAAGTGCAGGAAACGCAGGATGGCCTCAAAACGTGCCCTGGACATAGCAGCAGAGAACATGGGCATGTGATGAATTGGGTTCGTGGACCAATATGACCGCAATTCATGCTTTTTAGTTAGACCCATGTTGAGGAGAAGGCCCAGAAAAGTTTTAATTTCGGAAACTTGGACTGGTTTCCATCGGAAAGGCTGGGCATAATACCTTCCCGGGTTGGCGGTTATAACTTGTGTGGCATACCTGTTTGTTTCGGCCACGACTATGTCTAAGAGCTCCGCAGTCAAGAACAGCTCAAAAAATCCCAGGGCCGAACCGATCTGAGCTGTCTCAACCCGAACTCCAGACTGGGCAGTGAAAGGGGGAACTACAGGTGCGGCTGAAGTTGGGGACTGCCAATCACGGTTTGCCAGCACCTCTGGGATTCTAGGGGCACTACGGGCCCGTCTTTGCGGTGGCTGCGACGGGGTCACTACTGCTCGTGCCACCGTACCAGCTTCAACTGCCCTTCTGGTGCTCCCCACTTCACCAGGTTGTATGGCAGTGCTGGTACTAGGTCCAGGGAGGGCTGCGCTGCTGGTGTATGCCTCACTACGTAATCCGACAGCGCCAGCCCCACTCTACTGCTCTTGAAGCGGATCCTGCGCAACCTGTGGTCTAGCGACACGGGGCCGGGTACGCCTGGTGCTATCAGGGACCTCAGCCTCCTCGTCTGAACTTTGGGTCAGAGAGCCACTGCTTTCTACAGGTTCGTATTCTGACCCGCTAGATTCATCAGATGAGGGTTCCCATTCCTCATCCGACTGGGTCAGAAGCCTGTAGGCCTATTCAGAATACCCCCTGTTTGACATTTGGGCAACTAAATTTAGGGGTATTCCCTGAGACTACCCAAGAAAAAAAAGCAAGCCTGTCTTACAAAGGGGAGGCTAGCGAAGTACCGGAGGCCGCTGCGGTTGATAAAAAATATAAAAACAGATTTTTTTTATCGCCGCAGTGCGTGTAAAGTGAATGTGCAGTGATCAAAAAAAAATAATTTTTGGTCACTGCGGTGGGGCGGGTGTGGGCAAACGCACGTGTGGGCGACCGATCAGGCCTGATTGGCAAACACTGCGTTTTGGGTGAAGGGCGAACTAAAGTGACACTAATACTATTATAGATCTGACCGTGATCAGTTTTGATCACTTCCAGATACTATAAAAGTACAAATGCTGATTAGCGATACGCTAATCAGCAAATCAGTGACTGCGGTGCGGTGGGCGCTAACCGATCCCTAAACTACCTAACCAAGGGGCCTAAACTATACTAAAACCTAACGATCAATACCAGTGGAAAAAAAAAGTGACAGTTTACACTGATCACTTTTTTCCTTTCACTAGTGATTGACAGGGGCGATCAAAGGGGTGATCAAAGGGTTAATTGGGGTGCAGGGGGTGATCTGGGGCTAAGTGCAGGGGCGGACATACCGCATGTGCAGCCGGTTCGGTTGCACAGGGGCCCAGAGCAGGAGAGGGCCCCTTCTTACCGGCTGCTGGGGGAGATAAGCAACTCCCAGGGCCGTCATTAAAGCGGGCAAAGGCAGCTGCCCCGGGCCCAGTTGCTCCTGGGGGGCCCAAGCAGGGGCGTACAGGCCTGGCGGGGGAGGGGGCCCGCTGCACTCTCATGTAATGGGAGCGCTCTGACCGGGCCCAGCATGAAGTACAGTGAGAATGCCGGGCCCAGTCAGAGCGCTCTTCAAACAGGTGGCACAGAGGCAAGAAGGAGGGGGAGGAGGGGGAGCACTCACCCTGCCCGGCAGTTCTCGTCACTGTCGGGCTGTTAGTTTCTATAGTGGAGCAGGGAGACCTCTCTGCTCCCTGCTTCACTGATATTCAGAGCTCAGGAGCTCCCCCTGCTGGCCGCACATTGCGCTGCTGGCTGTGGGAGGAGCGCTGAATACTCGGGAATCTGCCTCTAGCACAGCCAGCAGCACGATGTGAGTGTGGGAGCCTGTCATCAGGGAAGAAGGTAAGTATTACGTCCCCCCCCCCCCCCCCATAAAGCTGCAAACAGGAGGCAACCACTAAAGTGAGGGGGCACAAAAGAGCCACTGTGAGGGGCACATATCTGGGTAAAACAACTACTGTGAGGGGGCACAGATATATAGGCATAACTACTATGAGGGGCACATATCTGGCATAACTGTTATACGGGAGCTCATATCTGGCATAACTATGGGCACTGGGCACATATCTGGCATAAACACTGTGAGGAGCACATATTTGGCATAACTGTTATAAGGCAGCTCATATCTGGCGTAACTATGGGCATTGGGCACATATTTGGCATAACCACTGTGAGGGGCACATCTGGCGTAACTACTGTAAGGGGGCACAGATATATATAGGCATAACTTCTATGAGGGGCACATATCTGGCATAACTGTTATACGGCAGCTCATATCTGGCATAACTATGGGCACTGGGCACATATCTGGCATAACCACTGTGAGGAGCACATATTTGGCATAACTGTTATAAGGCAGCTCATATCTGGCGTAACAATGGGAATTGGGCACATATTTGGCATAACCACTGTGAGGGGCACATCTGGCATAACTGCTGTAAGGGGGCTCATATCTGGCATAACTAGGGGCACATATCTGGCATAACTGCTGTGAGGGAGGCACTTATCTGGCCATAATGACTGAGGGGGCACATATCTGGGCATAACTACTGAGGAGGCACATATCTGGGCATAATGACTGAGGACGCACATATCTGGCCATAAATACTGTGAGGGGCACATAGCTTGCAGAATGACTGTGTTGGGGCACATATCTGGCACAACTACTGTGAGAGAGGCACATATCTGGGCATAACAACTGTGAGAGGGGCCCATATCTGGGCATAATGACTGTGAGGGAGGCACATATCTGACATAACTACTGTGAGGGGCACATATCTGGTATAACTACTGTGAGGGGGCACATATCTGGGCATAACTACTGTGAGGGGCACATATCTGAGCATAACTACTGTGAGGGGCACATATCTGGGCATATCTACTGTGAGGGGGCACATATCTGGTATAACTACTGTGAGGGGCACATATCTGGGTATAATGACTGTGAGGGAGGCACATATCTGGGCATAACTACTGTGAGGGGCACATATCTGGCATAACGACTGAGGGAGGCACATATCTGGGCATAACGACTGAGGGAGGCACATATCTGGCCATAACGACTGAGGGAGGCACATATCTGGCCATAACGCCTTGCAGCGCCGCATACACCGACTTGCGTGTAATCTGACAGCAGCGCAATGCTTCTGTCAGAATGCACATCAGTGCTGCAGCTAGTCGATCGGTTGGTCCACCTGGAAGGTAAAAAAAAAAAAAAAAAAGGCCGCAACGCAATAATTTTATTAACTTTGGAACAGAATATATAAACTTTAACTTTTTGAACTAAACATTAACCTTTTTGCTTACTGGTGTTTTTTTTTTTTTTTTTTACCTTTATAGAACAAACCTCTCCTTCCCCATGGGTCAATGTGCAAAGCGCAAATCGCCCAAAGATGTGGCGAAGTGCGTTATGCACTTTGTCCCAGGTGAAAGGAGAGGTTTGCAGCAGCTGTATGTGAATGGGCCCTAATAGCCCTGTGTGCCTGTCCTGGTGAGATGTGATCCCTATGCTAGGTGTACCTGTGTGTGGTACTTCCGGAAACACTCTCCAAAGTATAGGGCAGGGTGGTCAGGACCGAAATAGCGGGTGTCACGCCTTATTCCACTCCTGCTACAGACACAACATCTTTTTCGGGGTGACGGTTGGGTTGAGGTACCAGGAACGACATTGGGGAAATGTCGCTCGTGTAGACGGCTAACTACACTGGTGGATGGGGCCACGGAACCTCCTGGGTACAGGAGGTTCTCAATGATCTCTTCCTGAAATTTGAGGAAGGATCCAGTTCTCCCAGCCTTACTGTAGAGAACAAAACTATTATACAGAGCCAATTGAATTCAATATACAGACACCTTCTTATACCAGCGTCTGGTTCTGCGGGAAAGTAAATACGGAGACAACATCTGGTCATTGAAGTCCACCCCTCCCATGTGAAGGTTATAGTCGTGGACTGAGAGGGGCTTTTCAATGACACGGGTTGCTCGCTCAATTTGTATTGTCGTGTCTGCGTGAATGGAGGAGAGCATGTAAACATCACGCTTGTCTCTCCATTTCACCGCGAGCAGTTCTTCGTTACACAATGCGGCCCTCTGCCCCCTTGCAAGACGGGTGGTAACGAGCCGTTGGGGGAAGCCCGCGCGACTAGTTCGCGCGGTGCCACAGGCGCCAATCCGTTCTAGAAACAAATGCCTAAATAGGGCCACACTTGTGTAGAAATTGTCCACATAAAAATGGTACCCCTTGCCGAATAAGGGTGACACCAAGTCCCAGACTGTCTTCCCACTGCTCCCCAGGTAGTCAGGGCAACCGACCGGCTCCAGGGTCTGATCTTTTCCCTCATAGATCCGAAATTTGTGGGTATAGCCTGTGGCCCTTTCACAGAGCTTATACATTATAAGACCCCATAATTTGACCCCATACCGGGCGCGCTTGCTTGGGATGTATTGTTTGAAGCCAAGGCGCCCGGTAAAATGTATCAGGGACTCGTCTACGCAGATGTTTTGCTCTGGGGTATACAAATCTGCAAATTTCAGGTTGAAATGGTCTATGAGGGGCCGAATTTTGTGGAGCCAGTCAAAAGCAGGGTGGCCTCTGGGACGGGAGGCGGTGTTGTCGCTAAAGTGCAGGAAACGCAGGATGGCCTCAAAACGTGCCCTGGACATAGCAGCAGAGAACATGGGCATGTGATGAATTGGGTTCGTGGACCAATATGACCGCAATTCATGCTTTTTAGTTAGACCCATGTTGAGGAGAAGGCCCAGAAAAGTTTTAATTTCGGAAACTTGGACTGGTTTCCATCGGAAAGGCTGGGCATAATAGCTTCCCGGGTTGGCGGTTATAACTTGTGTGGCATACCTGTTTGTTTCGGCCACGACTATGTCTAAGAGCTCCGCAGTCAAGAACAGCTCAAAAAATCCCAGGGCCGAACCGATCTGAGCTGTCTCAACCCGAACTCCAGACTGGGCAGTGAAAGGGGGAACTACAGGTGCGGCTGAAGTTGGGGACTGCCAATCACGGTTTGCCAGCACCTCTGGGATTCTAGGGGCACTACGGGCCCGTCTTTGCGGTGGCTGCGACGGGGTCACTACTGCTCGTGCCACCGTACCAGCTTCAACTGCCCTTCTGGTGCTCCCCACTTCACCAGGTTGTATGGCAGTGCTGGTACTAGGTCCAGGGAGGGCTGCGCTGCTGGTGTATGCCTCACTACGTAATCCGACAGCGCCAGCCCCACTCTACTGCTCTTGAAGCGGATCCTGCGCAACCTGTGGTCTAGCGACACGGGGCCGGGTACGCCTGGTGCTATCAGGGACCTCAGCCTCCTCGTCTGAACTTTGGGTCAGAGAGCCACTGCTTTCTACAGGTTCGTATTCTGACCCGCTAGATTCATCAGATGAGGGTTCCCATTCCTCATCCGACTGGGTCAGAAGCCTGTAGGCCTATTCAGAATACCCCCTGTTTGACATTTGGGCAACTAAATTTAGGGGTATTCCCTGAGACTACCCAAGAAAAAAAAGCAAGCCTGTCTTACAAAGGGGAGGCTAGCGAAGTACCGGAGGCCGCTGCGGTTGATAAAAAATATAAAAACAGATTTTTTTTATCGCCGCAGTGCGTGTAAAGTGAATGTGCAGTGATCAAAAAAAAATAATTTTTGGTCACTGCGGTGGGGCGGGTGTGGGCAAACGCACGTGTGGGCGACCGATCAGGCCTGATTGGCAAACACTGCGTTTTGGGTGAAGGGCGAACTAAAGTGACACTAATACTATTATAGATCTGACCGTGATCAGTTTTGATCACTTCCAGATACTATAAAAGTACAAATGCTGATTAGCGATACGCTAATCAGCAAATCAGTGACTGCGGTGCGGTGGGCGCTAACCGATCCCTAAACTACCTAACCAAGGGGCCTAAACTATACTAAAACCTAACGATCAATACCAGTGGAAAAAAAAAGTGACAGTTTACACTGATCACTTTTTTCCTTTCACTAGTGATTGACAGGGGCGATCAAAGGGGTGATCAAAGGGTTAATTGGGGTGCAGGGGGTGATCTGGGGCTAAGTGCAGGGGCGGACATACCGCATGTGCAGCCGGTTCGGTTGCACAGGGGCCCAGAGCAGGAGAGGGCCCCTTCTTACCGGCTGCTGGGGGAGATAAGCAACTCCCAGGGCCGTCATTAAAGCGGGCAAAGGCAGCTGCCCCGGGCCCAGTTGCTCCTGGGGGGCCCAAGCAGGGGCGTACAGGCCTGGCGGGGGAGGGGGCCCGCTGCACTCTCATGTAATGGGAGCGCTCTGACCGGGCCCAGCATGAAGTACAGTGAGAATGCCGGGCCCAGTCAGAGCGCTCTTCAAACAGGTGGCACAGAGGCAAGAAGGAGGGGGAGGAGGGGGAGCACTCACCCTGCCCGGCAGTTCTCGTCACTGTCGGGCTGTTAGTTTCTATAGTGGAGCAGGGAGACCTCTCTGCTCCCTGCTTCACTGATATTCAGAGCTCAGGAGCTCCCCCTGCTGGCCGCACATTGCGCTGCTGGCTGTGGGAGGAGCGCTGAATACTCGGGAATCTGCCTCTAGCACAGCCAGCAGCACGATGTGAGTGTGGGAGCCTGTCATCAGGGAAGAAGGTAAGTATTACGTCCCCCCCCCCCCCCAGCTGCAAACAGGAGGCAACCACTAAAGTGAGGGGGCACAAAAGAGCCACTGTGAGGGGCACATATCTGGGTAAAACAACTACTGTGAGGGGGCACAGATATATAGGCATAACTACTATGAGGGGCACATATCTGGCATAACTGTTATACGGGAGCTCATATCTGGCATAACTATGGGCACTGGGCACATATCTGGCATAAACACTGTGAGGAGCACATATTTGGCATAACTGTTATAAGGCAGCTCATATCTGGCGTAACTATGGGCATTGGGCACATATTTGGCATAACCACTGTGAGGGGCACATCTGGCGTAACTACTGTAAGGGGGCACAGATATATATAGGCATAACTTCTATGAGGGGCACATATCTGGCATAACTGTTATACGGCAGCTCATATCTGGCATAACTATGGGCACTGGGCACATATCTGGCATAACCACTGTGAGGAGCACATATTTGGCATAACTGTTATAAGGCAGCTCATATCTGGCGTAACAATGGGAATTGGGCACATATTTGGCATAACCACTGTGAGGGGCACATCTGGCATAACTGCTGTAAGGGGGCTCATATCTGGCATAACTAGGGGCACATATCTGGCATAACTGCTGTGAGGGAGGCACTTATCTGGCCATAATGACTGAGGGGGCACATATCTGGGCATAACTACTGAGGAGGCACATATCTGGGCATAATGACTGAGGACGCACATATCTGGCCATAAATACTGTGAGGGGCACATAGCTTGCAGAATGACTGTGTTGGGGCACATATCTGGCACAACTACTGTGAGAGAGGCACATATCTGGGCATAACAACTGTGAGAGGGGCCCATATCTGGGCATAATGACTGTGAGGGAGGCACATATCTGACATAACTACTGTGAGGGGCACATATCTGGTATAACTACTGTGAGGGGGCACATATCTGGGCATAACTACTGTGAGGGGCACATATCTGAGCATAACTACTGTGAGGGGCACATATCTGGGCATATCTACTGTAAGGGGGCACATATCTGGTATAACTACTGTGAGGGGCACATATCTGGGTATAATGACTGTGAGGGAGGCACATATCTGGGCATAACTACTGTGAGGGGCACATATCTGGCATAACGACTGAGGGAGGCACATATCTGGGCATAACGACTGAGGGAGGCACATATCTGGCCATAACGACTGAGGGAGGCACATATCTGGCCATAACGACTAAGGGGGCACATATCTGGGCATAACTACTGTGAGGGGCACATATCTGGGCATAACGACTGTGAGGGAGGCACATATCTGGCCATAACGACTGAGGGGGCACATATCTGGCTATAACCACTGTGAGGGGCACATATCTGGCAAAACGACTGTGAGGGGCACATATCTGGGCATAACTACTGTGAGGGGACACATATGTAGGTATAACTGCTGTGAGGGGCCACAAGGAGGACATAACTATTTTGACGGCTTAATTACTGTGAGGGGCCACAATGTGGGCATTAGTACTGTATGGTAGCACAAGATTACCTTGCTATACATTGGCATTTTGCATGGCTCAGTCTTACAGGACCAGCACAGTGCCCTCTGCTGGCGATTTCACAGGGGCAGTCACCATCCCTTCCTTATGTGATTTTTCTTTTTCTCTATCACCACAGGGACCTTGTTCTCGATCCAGCGGACACCACACCAACGCCAGTGACATCCTGGATGAGGTAGGGTGAGTGTAGCCATGCATTGGGCTCAGGGCTCTTTCACACGAGCAGATCCTGTGCAGCTAATCCGCTGCGTGAAAGAGTGTCAAGCCCCGCTCCGGACAGCAGAGACATGGAGCATTACATGATTGATAATGCTCTTTGCCTCTCTGTGACCTTTTTACTACAAAATCACAGTGACACTGTATGTTTTGTATTGCTATAAGTAACGTTAGGACGGGATTGGTTATGTTGAGAACTTGGCTTGGAGGGGAGGGGGCCCAGGCACATTCTTTGCACAGGGGCCCTCTGCTGTCTGTGTCCGCCCCTGTGTGTACGGTTGGTGCTACTCACTGTGAAGCCTGCTCCTCTGCTGGATCCAACCGACGAAAAGGACCAGCAGAGGAGCAGGGCAGCCATATAACAGATCATATTTACTAATATGATCTGTTATCTGGCACTTGATTGTTTTTTTTTAAAATCATCAGCTTGCCAGCCGCGATCATTGATGACGCCGGCCCGAACTGCGCATGCGCGGGCCGGCACAGCGCGTCATCTCGCGTCTCGCGAGATGGCGCTTATATGCGTGACTCTGCACAGTGCTGCTGCCTCCGGACCGCACATCTGAGTTAGGCGGTCCGGAGGCGGTTAAGCAGACTGTGATTGTCTATTGATGTGACTTAGGCCTCATGCACACGACCGTTGTGTGCACCCGTGGCCGTTGTGCCGTTTTCCGTTTTTTTCTGCGGCTCCATTGACTTTCAATGGGGCCGTAGAAAACTCGGCTTGTGCACCGTTTTTACACCGCGCCCGTGACCCGTGTTTCGAGGCCGTGAAAAAAATATAACCTGTCCTATTTTTTTCACGGCCAACGGTTCACGGGCCCATTCAAGTCAATGGGTCCGTGAAAATCACGGATGCACACAAGATTGTCATCCGTGTCCGTGATCCGTGTCCGTGATCCGTGTCCGTTTTTTCCTATCATTTCAATGGCAAACTTGACTTAGATTTTTTTTTCATCTTTCATGTCCGTGGATCCTCCAAAAATCACGGCAGACCCACGGAAGAAAAAACGGGCACGGATCACGGTACAACGGAACCACGTTTTGCGGGACGTTAAAAAATACGTTCGTGTGCATGAGGCCTTAGATGAATATCAGATCACACTTTATGACCAATTTGTGCAGAAATCCATATCATTCCAAAGGGTTCACATACTTTTTCTTGCAACTGTATGGAGCGGGCTCACAAGTGAAGCCTGCCCCTGTGACAGACGTTCCAGCGACAGGTGGCAGGAGATCGGTGAGACTGGCAACACATGGTTTGATCTGATATGTTTTCCTTGTGGATCAATAGGCGTCTGTGTGGCTTCTGGTAATGGCCACACCCCTTGCCTCAGGTGTTACTAATGTGGTCATTTAAACTTCCTTATGTATTGTTTATGCGCCGAAAATGTGCAACATTGTTAGTTTGGGGTTGCAACAAGCTTGCGCATGATGTAGTTTTGGGCCATCATTTCCCCTTGTTTTGGGAGTTGTGGAGTAATGGAGATACTTCTGCAGAGAGTGCAAAAACTCCTGCAGAACTTGCACCTGTCCCTTTAAGTGAACGTGTAAGGGAAAGGACCATTGAAAACAGTGATGTAGTTGAAGTGAAAAATGAAAATGTGAGGTCATGTAAAGTACAGGGTGGGCCATTTATATGAAAACACCTTAATAAAATGGGAATGGTTGGTGATATTAACTTCCTGTTTGTGGCACATTAGTATATGTGAGGGGGGAAACTTTTCAAGATGGGTGGTGACCATGGCGGCCATTTTGAATCCAACTTTAGTTTTTTTAATAGGAAGATGGTCATGTGACACATCAAACTTATTGGGAATTTCACAAGAAAAACAATGGTGTGCTTGGTTTTAGCGTAACTTTATTCTTTCATGAGTTATTTACAAGTTTCTGACCACTTATAAAATGTGTTCAATGTGCTGCCCATTGTGTTGGATTTTCAATGCAACCCTCTTCTCCCACTCTTCACACACTGATGATGTGTTTGCCTCTTTATGCACTGAAGCTGGCACGTTTCCTGAGTTTTTCCAGCAAGATGTGCACCACCACATTATGGGTGTCAGGTCCGAGCATTCCTAGATGAACAGTTTCCTGGAAAGTGGATTGGTATTCCTGGGTCAGTTTAATGGCCCCAAGGTCTCCCGATCTGACCCCCTCAGACTTTTATCTTTGGGGTCATCTGAAGGCAATTGTCTATGCTGTGAAGATACAAGATGTGCAGCACCTGAAACTACGGACACTGGAAGCCTGTGCTAGCATTTCTCCTGCGGTGTTACTATCAGTGTGCGAAGAGTGGGAGAAGAGGGTTGCATTGACAATCCAACACAATGGGCAGCACATTGAACACATTTTATAAGTGGTCAGAAACTTGTAAATAACTCATGAAAGAATAAAGTTACGTTAAAACCAAGCACGCCATTGTTTTTATTGTGAAATTCCCAATATGTTTGATGTGTCACATGACCCTCTTGCTATTGAAAAAACAAAAGTTGGATTCAAAATGGCCAACTTCAAAATGGCCGCCATGGTCACCACCCATCTTGAAAAGTTTCCCCCCTCACATATACTAATGTGCCACAAACAGGAAGTTAATATCACCAACCATTCCCATTTTATTATGGTGTATCCATATAAATGTCCCACCCTGTATATGATGTTGACATGCTTTTTCCCTTTCAGGATGTGATCAGGAGAGCAGTGCCCCCTCCTGGTAAAAATATATGTGATACAAAAATGCTGGTTAATGTTGTGAGCCCAGAGGGTGTACCACACACACGAGGGGTGGATATGCAGTACCCATGGGGTTTTATGGTTGCTGTGGAAGTGTCTAATGTGGGGATTAGCACATCGGTGCCCCTAGAGGTCAGAACTGATAAGGATAACACAAGTAATATAAGTGACGCATGTGCCGTGGCCAATAGCAAATCAGAGAAAGAAGTTACCCGGTCAAAGTCTTGCGAAATTAAAGTAGTTGCTAGTATCGACCAGACAACACTTATACCTGATGTGATGAGAGTTAAGTGGGGAGATGTGTAAGTAGAGATACCGGCTCATTGTTTCTGTAAATGGTATATATATCCGCGTGCTCGGTGTCTTAGTTTTTTCCAAAACTCCTTTGCAGGTGTACAAAAATAATAGACAAATTTTCAGACTCCAGCACTCACTTTTTTCTTGAAGTATCAAGTTCTCCGGCTTTATTTATCAAAAGTGCACAGGTATTACAAGGCTCAATTCTCTTAGGTGTAGGCTGTTGACGCGTTTCGAAAGTTCTTATTCGTGAATAAGAACTTTCGAAACGCGTCAACAGCCTACACCTAAGAGAATTGAGCCTTGTAATACCTGTGCACTTTTGATAAATAAAGCCGGAGAACTTGATACTTCAAGAAAAAAGTGAGTGCTGGAGTCTGAAAATTTGTCTATTATTTTTAAGTGGGGAGATGTCAGCCTAGTGACTGAGACCTATACCCAGGCAGTGGTAGATGACCAGAAGTGTCAGTACAGCTGCAATCAGAAAGAGATGAGTGAGCTGAAGGATCTACTGCCTGATATCCAGGTGAAGAGTAAAGGCTCCAAAGAAGCACAGAAAACTGTGGTAGACATGGACAATGTGCTTAAAGAGACTCTGGGTAGAACCCCCACAGGGTGTCCAAAAGAGAATGGTGGTACTCCTACATCTGCTGCTGCAGCAGAGCAAAGCGAGGAGCAGCTGGGACAGGAGGCCAAAGAGCCGTGCACTTCCATCACGTTTGTGCGCAAAACCAAGAACAAACTTCAGCGAGAATGGTGGACCTGGACCACCAGAGGCAAATTATGTCTCATATAGAGAAAGACGTCTCGGCCCGATATGCCGAAGAACATGACCGAGCTGAGGCTGATGCTCAGGGGAAGGAGACAACGGCCCTCTCCTTGGTCAGAGCCCTTGAAGAAGCGCTTGAAAAGTGAGGTGAATGTGAGAGGCTGAACAAGCAACCCAGAGCAGAGATGGAGGATCTCATGAGCTCAAACGATGACATTGGAAAAAACGTCTATGAGTTGGAAAAGACTAAGCTTGACGGGTTAGAGGCAAGAGCTTCTCGAGATGACAGGTTGGCTCAATCAAAGGAAAATGAGAAACCTGAAGAGGAGCATCCTCTGAAAGATGTCAAGAAGTCAGAGCCTGTTAAGAATGGGCCTGAAGATGGTGGTACTACACTGCCGGCCGAGGCAGAGAAGATGGAAAAAGTTTCTTCTGAACAAGTTGATGAAGCTGATGTGGAGGCAGAAGTCAAGAGACTCATGGCAATGAGTAGCCAGGACCGGGTCATGAAAGATGTCCCCTCTGCCGTCAATGCCTTCCAGAAAGCCACCGGTCTGCTGGGGAAGAAATATGAGGAGACAGACGGCCAGCATGCAAATGTTGTCTACTACTGTGAGATGGCTCTCCTAGAGCCTGCCCAAAAGGAGAACAATGTCCTGGGTGACCCTTTGGAGGGAATGCCAGAAGATGAAGAGTCTGAGGACCCCGGTGTCTCCAGTACCTCCAACCTTGATGAGAAAGAGGGGGGGGGGGGGGTAAGAATGCAAGTATATGATGCCGTGTGCAAGGAGGATGAGAAGGTTATCAAACTGAATAAAGACTCAAAGGCTGAAGAAGCTAAGGCCAATGAATTGGAGTGGGAGAGATTCTTGAATGCTCCAGAGACCAAAGATAAGACGGAAGAAGAGTTGGCTGAAGTGGGCAAATCTACTGAATAAGCAGAAGACTCTGAAACTGAAGCCAAACCTGAGCTTAACCTTGTGGGTAGTAAAGAAAAAAGAGAAGTGCTATCTGTTGATAGAAGAAAGAAACAAAGCGAGTGTGAACACCAGCTGACACCAGAGCGGCTAAAGGGTCGTATAAGACTGACCAGCTGGATCTCCAACAAAAGGCGGAGGCGGGAGCTCCCCGTGGAAAACACGGCTGTAAAGATTGCGGAAGTTAGAGGTCGTGGACCTAAGAAGAAATCTGAAAAAGGAGCAAGCCAGAAAGCTAAGAAAAAGTTATCCAGCAAAGAGGAGAAGGAGGAGTCCCTTAGACACTGTCTGTTAGGTAGAAAGTCAGTGTTTATGAAAAACCAAGCTCTGCTAGCCTGGAGGTGGCAGAATAGAGAGAAATATGTGACACTGACCACATCTTCCAGAGGGCATGGTACGATGTGGGAAAATCCCCAGACCTCCGGTCTGAAGATATGTGCAGGGCCGTCTTTACCAAGGGGCAAAAGGGGCAGCTGCCCTGGGCCCAGTTGCTCCTGGGGTACCCAAGGCAGCTGCCTCTTGAGCCCTGCTAGCTGTTGCCCCGGGTGTCAGGCTGTCGGCTACACAGGCATCATGATCGTACTGTGTTAATGATCTATCTTAATTCTAGGACCTTAATGAGTTTTGCTCTAGGACCTTAATGACATCATTACCATGTGACCAGTAACCTAGCAATTACTGGTCACATGGCTATGAGGTCATCACAGGTCCTACTGAGTGTTGCAGAAGTTAACTGTGGAGCTTTTTTGTGTAAAGATTACATCAGAAAAAGGTGACAGGGGCTGTTATGTTAATATACTGTAAACTACTGTATAGTGGGGTGCTGTATACTGTGTGGTGGGCTGTATATTGTGTGGTGGGCTATATATTGTGTAATGGGCTGTATACTGTGTGGGGGCCTGTATACTGTGTGGTGGGCTGTATACTGTGGGGGGCCTGTATAGTGTGGGGGGGCCTGTATAGTGGGGGGAGTGCTATACTGCTGTACTGTATAGTGTGGGGGGCTGTATTGTGTATAGTTTGGGGTGCTGTATACAGTGAGGTGTTGTATACCGTGAGGTGCTGTATACTGTGGGCTGCTATACTGCTCTACTATATACTGTGGGGTACTGTATAGTGTGGGGTGCTAAACTGCATACTGTGTGGTGCTGTATACTATAGGGTGCTATACTGCATACTGTGGGGTGCTGGGGTGCACTGTAACACTAGGGTGAGCCGAGCCCTGGTCTCCTTCCTGCAGAGCGGTGCCCACTTCCAGCCTGAGCCCAGCTGCCCAGAGCACTGATCCTGAGCCGCTGGAGTCTTCAGAACTGGAAGTATTTACAGTCATTCACTGTACTCTACCAGATGTGTGGATTTTTTGTGTGTGTGTTGTGGTGGAGGGCGTGATTGCATGCTAAGGCGTGGGAAGGCGGGATCCAGGGGGCCCAAGTAAATTTTTGCCTAGGCTCCAATCAATATTAAAGACGGCCCTGGATATGTGGTAATGTGAACAGTGCTGGAAGGTGTGTTGTCCCACTTCAGGTACCTCAGATGGGTGAGACAGATAAAATCCAGAGAGTGGCAGTAGTTTCAGCAAAGCATAGTTTGCTGAGACATTTTTGTATTCATTTTCTGGGCTGGATTTTACTTGGACTGATGTCAAAAATCAAGGGTCATATAATAACACATGTACCATAGAATATAAATACAAAAGTACAAAAAACATACATAGATGTAATGATAGCACAGAGGTTTACTTAAAGGCAGATCGCGGGAAAAATGTACATAAAATTTACAGAAATTTACAGAAAGCGGGACAAATTTACATATAACTAAAAACAGGATGTCTAAATACCTAAAAGACATTACTAGCCACTCATCTCAGTCAATGGAAGTGACATTAAATTCTATATTCAATTCTATATTAATTCTGCGTTTCCCGTTACCATGGCACCGACATCGTCGCGCTACAGTGACGCTACACGTGAGTGTTCACGTGATGGATGCATCAGATGTACGAGGGTGCATTCTGATGACGTCCGGTGACACAGCACACGTTATATACGTCACAGGGCTTCTGAGACAGCGATTGGCTGCAGGAAGGAGCACCGCCGGTCGCCATGGATACGCTGCGACGCATCCTATTGGACAAACGTAATTACATGCGGCTGCGCACTACATTCGGGCTGACACCGATATGACCAAGATTGCCATGATTTGGATGCGATCTAATAATGCTCTATTATGTCTGGAACCAGGTGTAAGGTAATAACTGTTTAAATAGACACGTGTTCAATAGTGATTAGTAGATGAGATGAACAATGAATGTTACTGGCAGCTAGAGGGGGTGTGTTCTTCTATGTGGGGTATATATGTAGGTAAAGATGTGATGTCATTAGGCTTGACAAAGGCTGTGATTCAGCCGAAACATTGCTGTTTTTACTTGTCTAGGGGTTGCAATAAAAGTTTGGAAGATGTGAGATGCTGCCGGTGCCATTTCTTTTTTACACATATCCTTTATAAGAAGACTGTCAAAATAAATGCACAGTTTGGACATGAAAATCCATTGTCTGGTGAGATATCTGTGAGTGTGACCCCCTGAAAAGAGACGATCCCTTACAATATATATATATATATATATATATATATAACACTTACCTCTACAAGTATTATTCTATAATGGCTGCAGGGTGTGGAGCGTGGGTATTTATGGTGTCATATGAAGTAAACTTGGAGTACTAAGGTATTTGCATAGTTGGTCAATTTTGGAGGTATTTTATTTTCTATCCAATGTAATATTCTTTGTAGGTATTACATTAGTAATAGTTTTATATATTTACTTATTTTACAATTATAACAGGATCTTATTCATTCCTACAATTGCAGCATTGTGAATGCCTCTGTAACATCATACAAATGTAACTCACTGATTTCAAATTTGACTCCTCTTATGGAACCTCTGTAAAAATAGCTGAAATACCTGAGACATTTGGTACAAAATGTACAGTAAAAACAACTCTGTGACAACATAATAAATGCACTCTGACAATGACCAAAGGTAACATATGTAAATATTATCTAATCCACTGAATAAATCACTTGTTACACTGTGTGACGGAGAGAAATTGATGAAATCCAGATGCAAGAGACAAGCAGAGCATATGAGAGTGTAATGTAAAAGAGATTAATCCCTTGAAATAAATGATTAAATGCGTTATCCTCTTACAACACACTCAACCGCTCCTGGCTGCTGCAACGATTGCTGTGCAAACACCACACCACTCAAAGTGAAGAAGATGCCAAACAGAGGCAGTCTAGGTTTCATTCACATCAGTGTTGTAATTTCCATCAAAATGCTCCAATATGGGACCCAGCAGATTCCAATGACTATAACTGGGCTTCTAGAAGGGAGAATTTTACCAGACAATAGTTTTTTAATTGCAACTGTGATAGCGACTCTAGACAGCCTCCAATGCAGATGTGAACAAAGCTTTAGTTGTGAAAGCATTACATTTGACAGAGAGTATGTTTAATATGTTTCACTTGTAGGAAGAAATAGGGATGAAGTGACCTTTCAAAAGGTTTTTTATCCACTTGCCTACTGGTGCATGACTTTATACAACGCAGCGGTAGGCTCTTATCTGTAACCCGATGTATAAATATGCCGGGCTACTTCGCAATCTGCCGGCGGCCCATACCACTGCAGAATGATAAGACCTGGCTGTCATTAGACAGCCGCGGTCACAAGATGTGCCGTGACCTGTGGGAATGGTCAGGCAGTAATAGATGCTTGCAGCTCTACAAGCGTCTATTGCATTGTAAAATCTTAAAGCCAGCACTTTTTCTTATGTAAGAACCTGCTCACTATAAAATTAAAGGGGTTATCCCACCTTCTACTTTCCATGCCGTGGCTGCTCTGTCCTCTTCAAGAAACTGCTCAGTCATGGGGTGTTGTCCTTTCTATTGATTGACAGCATGATCAGAGCTCTGCTGATCTACTGACTCTGCCTTCTTTCTTTGCGTGTGCGCTTCCGTGTGAGCCGGAATTCATTCCAGCAGCCGCCTTTGCACTCCTACTCTCCTATCCCTTCCTGCAACTAGATACCCATGGTAAGTATTTTAGAAATGCTGTTCCTATGTATATCATGCTCGGATGTGAAGGGGACTGACAAGCGCAGGAGAAAGAACAAGCTTGTGGCGCAGAGATTTATTGTCTGCAAAAAAAACAAAAACTGGACGGAGGAAAGGAATTGATCGCGCATGCGTGAGTCAGGTCGGGCTGCGTGCAATAAAAAAAACAGGAGGATAGCGCACAAGTGCAGCCACTGCGCCGGCATCGCTGGGGTGGCCGTAACTAATAACCATAAGTAAATAAGGCTGGAAAAGAAGGTCAAATATAGAGGAAAGGAGGAGGAATCGCTAACAACATGTATTTGGTAAGTTGCTGGTGATGCATAAACAACACAATTAAGCATACTTCCAAACATGGGATAACCCCTTTAACTGTCAGCCTGTAGGCTGGGAATTGACCTCTTCTTGCATTGACTGTGGTAGGAAGGGGCTAATTCACCAAAAAAGTTAATAAAAAGTTTAAAAAAAATTTATAACGAGAAATACAGAAAATTAAAAATATAAAAGGTTATAGCAATAGTTACTAGTATTAGCAACAGTACAGACTACGTACACACCCATAAAAACATCCTGGCCATTTTTGGTTTATAAAAAATAAATAAAATATAATATATACATATATATATATATATATATATATATATATATGTTTTTTTTTTAATTAGTTTCCACTAGTATAGTGGAATGTGTGTGTGTGTTGTAAAATATACAAACATTTTCAAATTTTTTTCATTTATAAAACAAAAAAAAAAAAACCTTAGCGAAATCACATAAAAAAAAGTCACTTTGAAGGGGCTTGCAATGTTCTGGCGCTGTACAAAAAATAATAATTTTTGGGCAGCAGGGTACCATAGAACCAGCAATTGAAAAATAGGCCACCAAATCTAAAATGTGCTCCAGTCTTGCGGCAGGCCCAGGCATTAGATAAATTACATAAATAGCATCCATTTTCAGGGTACAAGCGTACGGTAATGGTTTTAGAAATGTTTTGAAAAAAAAAAAAAATAATAAGAAGAAGGAAAATAGATAATAAAAAATATATATATCTAATCTAATGACACAAAAGAAAGGTCTAAGGTGTCCGATAAAAAAAATGTCAATTACATGTAGGCTGGCTCAGAAATTAATCAGGTCTTTGTAGTTACCGTAGATAGGCCTATTGCTGCACTTGAAAAATTGGCCTGGTAAGGGCTCAAGCACACAAACGTAGCCTATTTTCCGGCGTATAAGATGACTGGGCACATAAGACAACCCCCAACTTTTCCATTTACAACATAGGGTTTGTGCTATACTCGCCGTATAAGACCCCTGCCTGCCCAGCCCTCCCTATCTCCAAGATGATCTTCTCCAGTCCAGGAAACTGACCATGACAGCCAGGGTGTCAGTAGCGTCCTGGCTGCCATGGTAACCTATCTTTTTCTTTTCACATTCCCAGTTTCCCACATAGGAACTACTAGGGGCTGTGAAAAGATGGTAGGTCCATTCAGTGTCGGACTGGGGTACCTAGGGCCCTCCAGTAAAATGTATTTTGGGGGCCCACCGAACGGATACATTCAAATATAGTAAATAATCTAACAAGTTTTTTATATGAACACAGGCTGGTTGAGGTGCTGTACATTGAATATATGTATGACGTGCAGTAAGTCTACTGTGTTATGTGCCACTTGTGCAGGGGATGGGAGACTAGTGGCCCACTTTGCTCAAGGGCCCACCGGGTGATTCCCCTGTACCCCTGTGGGCCAGTCTGAGCCTGGGTCCATTGCCATGGGGGATCTGTGGATGGCACTTTTATGAGGAGGGGGATCAGTTGATGGCACTGTTATGGGGAGGGGGATCTGTGGGTGACACTGCTATGGGGAGGGGGATCTGTGGGTGACACTGCTATGGGGAGGGGGATCTGTGGGTGACACTGCTATGGGGAGGGGGATCTGTGGGTGACACTGCTATGGGGAGGGGGATCTGTGGATGACACTATGTAGCATCTTATGCTATAGGTGTCATACACAGATCTCCCCCATAACAGTGTCCCCTAATACACCGGCCCCGCTGCTCACAGCAGTATAATATCTACAGACTATTCCTTAACCAGCAGTAACTTGAACTTTAAATCAGCGCTATGATCTTTATTACCTTACAATGAAGCTCTGGTAACAGGCAGAGCGGGCGGCGGCATTACGTCACTCACTCACGTGACGCGCCTACTCCATTCATAGAGTGGGCAGAGCAGGCGCGTCACATGAGTGAGTGACATTACGCCGCCACCCGCTCTGCCTGATACCAGAGATTCATTGTAAGGTAATAAAGATCAGAGCGCTAATTTAAAGTTCAAGGTACTGCCGGTTAAGGCATAATCTTTAGATATTATATTGCTGTGAGTGGCTGATACATTGCTCTGCTGTGAAGCTGTAGCAGCCCTACAGTTGATAAATTAAGAGAGGAGCGGTGTTGGGATCCAGAATTTGGGGCGATGCAGGGAGGAAGGGAGGGACAGGCAAGCGTCCCCATGAAAACTCAGATGGGAACGCCTGGGGGTTAGAATATACCATTGAATATGAGTTTATACCTTATACCCAGCGTATAAGATGACCCCCGACTTTAGAAAATAATTTCTAGTGCTACAAAGTCGTCTTATACGCCGGAAAATGGCTTTTTTTTTCCGTGTCCGTTCCGGGTTAATTTTGAGGAATGTATGCTGAACCATTAATTACAATGGGTCCACAAAAAAATGGAAGGTACTCCGTGTACATTCCATTTTTCATTTCCGTATGTCGATATTTCCGTTCTGCAAAAAAAAATAGAACATGTCCTATTATTGTCCGCATTACGGACAAGGATAGTACTGTTCTATTAGGTGCCAGCTGTTCCATTCCGCAAAATACGGAATGTACATAGATGTCATCCATATTTTTTGAGGATCCATTTTTGGGGACTGCAAAATACATACAGTCGTGTGCATGAGCCCTAAGGAAGGGGGATAAACACTCCAGTAATTAAATGGTTATTGAAAATGCTACATTTAACATTAATGATGCTTGATTTCTATTATATCCTACTGTCTATAAACATCAATGTAATGTACCTGAATTATATCTCCTAGAATAGTCAATGCACACAGGTTGCAGATAGTTTGTCTCAAAGCCATTTAGCATCTGGACAGTGGCTGAGAGTCCACTATAGAATACTTCTGCATAGTAACATATGGGGTCATTTATCAAACTGATGTAATGTAGAACTGGCTTAGTTACCCATAGCAGCCAATCAAATTTCACCTTTTATTTTTCATAGCTCCTTTGGAAAATTAAAGGAAGAATCTGATTGGTTGCTATGGGCAACTAATTCAGTTCTACTTTACACCAGTTTAATAAATGACCCCCATAGTTTATAAGGCTGAAAAAACACATCCATCCATCCAGTTCAGCCTGTTATCCTGCAAGTTGATTTGGAGGATGGAAAAAAAATAACTGTGAGGTAGAAGGCAATTTTCCTAATTTTAGGAGAAAATAATTCCTCCCGACTACAATCAGGCAGTCAGAATAACTCCCTGGATCAACGACCCATCTCCAGAAATACATCCAGGCCCCTCTTGAACGGTTTTAGTGAATTCACTATCACCACCTCCTCAGGCAGAGAGCTCCATAGTCTCACCGCTCGTACCGTAAAGAATCCTCTTTTATGTTTGTGTACAAACCTTCTTTCCTCCAGACACAGAGGATGTCCCCTCGTCACAGTCACAGTCCTGGGGATAAATAGATGATGGGAGAGATCTCTGTACTGACCCCTGATATATTTATTCATAGTTATTAGATCTCCCCTCAGTCATCTTTTTTCTAAAGTGAATAACCCTAATTTTGACAACCTTCCTGTGTACTGTAGTCCACCCATTCCAGTTCTTACTTTAGTTGCCCTCAGCTGAACCCTCTTCGGCTCTGCTATGTCTACCTTGTTTACTGGAGCCCAGAACTGTACACAGTACTCCGTGTGCGGTCTGACCAGTGATTTGTAAAGTGGCAGGACTATGTTCTTATCACGGGCATCTGTGCCCCTTTTGATGCAACCCATTATCTTATTGTCACGACCCTTGGTCGTGACTCCTTGGGAGCCACATGCAGTTACCCGCGGTTTTGGTGTTGTGTCAACCGCAGCTGGGGGCACTTGGTGGTTTGCCTCAGGTGCGGTTGCCGCGGATAACAAGCATGCGTGCGGTTGCCCTTGGCAACATGTTTTATGTGCACTCCCTTTGTCTGTTTGTGGTGCACTAGGTCAGGTGTTGTATGCACGGAGACACCTTCCTTCACCTGCGGTTGTCCGCGGCAACGTTATTGTTGTGTGCATGTGGTGGCAGGGTCTCGGCCTGCTGGCTGTTCCCCAGAACATGTTTGCCACGCATGCCGTTGCTGGCGGTAACAGGTGAGTGTGTTTGTGTGTTTCTTGGTTTGTGTGCACTTCCCCTTTTAAGTTGGTGTTTTCCCTTTCCTGTGGCGTTGGAAGGGTTAATTCTCTTCCCAGTGTGTGTGATGTCACTGGGTGTGTTCTGACCGGTGGGTGTGGCCACTTAGGCCTATAAAGTCTCGTTCTCTGGCTTGGCTCAGTAGGTTGCTTTCAGCCAGGCATAGCTGGAGCAGCCTCCTGTACTTTACCATCATCCAGTGGGGGCCTCCCCTTCTGGTCATAAAACTTTGTTATTCGGTGTTATCTAGGTGTGTGTGGGGTTTCTGTATCATTGCAGCTTATGGTCCGGGTCCCTGTGTGATGTCTGTGTGTGCTGTCATTGTTGGTGTCCTGTACAAACAGCACCTGCACATGGGTTCCTGGTTGTGTTGTTCTGTGGCAGGTGAGTGTTGTGTTGATTGCGTTTGCCTGTCACTGCCATAAGGTGTTTTCTGTTTCCCTTGTTGCTTGGCCATTGAGACTCCTGCTCCTCCGTGTCAAGGAGGAGTAGGTCGTCTCACCCAGCTCCTAGGTCAGGGATCTGCGGAGGGTCGGCAGGGATCCGAGGTTCCTGAGTATGGGCCCTCCTACCATCAAGGTCGGCCCATGCAGGTAGGAGACAGGGTCAGAGTTAGGGACGCAACAGGAGGTGACCTGCTCCCTAATTCTGTGTTGTTTGGCCAAGTGGTAACCCTACCATCTCCTGGCACCGCACGGCTGGGGGTTTCCCCCACCTCCAGCCGTGACACTTATTGACCTTGGGAGCAGCTGCCTGACACTGGTTTCTGCAGCTTAGTTTGCTGTTCACTAAAATTACTAGGTCCTTTTCCACGTCAGTGTTACCCAGTGTTTTACCATTTAGTATGTATGGGTGACTTGCATTATTCCTTTCCATGTTCATAACCTTACATTTGTCAGTGTTAACGCTCATCTGCCACTTCTCTGCCCAAGCCTCAAATCTATCAAGATCCCTCTGTAGTAGTATACTGTCCTCTGTAGTATATACACAGTATACTATCCCCTGTAGTATATATACAGTATACTGTCCTCTGTGGTATATATACAGTATACGGTTCTCTGTAGTATATATACAGTATACTGTCCTATTCTGTGTTAATTACTTTACTCAGTTTAGTGTCATCTGCAAAAATTGATATTTTACTGTGCAAGCCTTCTACAAGATCATTAATAAATATATTGAAGAGAATAGGGCCTAATACTGACCCCTGAGGTACCCCACTAGTGACAGTGACCCAATCTGAGTGTGTACCACTAATAACCACCCTATTTTTTCTATTACTGAGCCAGTTACTTACCCACATACACACATTTTCCCCCAGTCCGAGCATTCTCATTTTATATACTAACCTTTTATGTCGTACAGTATCAAATGCTATGGAGAAGTCAAGATATACGACATCCATTGATTCGCCGTGGTCAAGTCTAGAACTTAACTCCTCATAGAAACTGATTAAATTAGTTTGACATGACCGATCCCTCATGAAACCATGCTGATACGGCGTTACACGCTTATTTTCATTGAGCTACTCCAAGATAGCATCTCTTAGAAAACCTTCAAACAGTTTACCCACAACAGATGTTAAACTTACCGGCCTATAGTTTCCTGGCTCTGTTTTTGACCAATTTTTTAATATTGACACCACATTTGCTGTGCGCCAATCCTGTGGAACACTCCCTGTCAGTATAGAGTCCGCAAATATCAGAAATAAGGGTCTGGCTATGACATTACTTAATTCTCTTAGGATATAGGGTGTATGTCATCTGGACCCTGTGAATTGTCTATTTTAAAATTTTTAAGAGGCCGCTGTACTTCTCCTGGGTCAGAGAGGACACTTTTAATGGGGAATTTACTTTTACATTCTGCATTTCATCTGACAGTTTTTTTCCCCTCAGTGAATACATTGGAGAAAAAAATATTTAATAGCTTTGCTTTCTCCTCATCGCTCTCTGTAACTCTGCCCTCATCACTCTGTAAAGGGCCGACACTTTCAGGTTTAAACTTTTTATCATTTCTGTGGACTTTATTATTGATTTTTCCTCCATGTATTTCTAACCACACTGACTCCATATTTCACTCACAGTATAACTTCCTGGAGTGTGTGCCTAAGGCTACTTTCACACCTGCGTTTAGGTGCGGATCCGTCTGGTATCTGCACAGACGGATCCGCACCTATAATGCAAACGCTTAGATCCGTTCAGAACGGATCCGTTTGCATTACCATGAACTAAAATAAATGGTAATGCAAACGGATCCGTTTTGACTTTTGAAAGTCACATTGAAAGTCAATGGGGGACGGATCAGTTTGAAAATTGAGCCATATTGTGTCAACTTCAAACGGATCCGTCCCCATTGACTTACATTGTAAGTCTGGACGGATCCGCACGCCTCCGCACGGCCAGGCGGACACTCGAACGCTGCAAGCTGCGTTCGGGTGTCCGCCTGCTGAGCGGAGCCGAGGACAAACGGTGCCAGACTGATGCATTCTGAGCGGATCCGCATCAACTTAGAATGCATTAGGGCAGTACGGATCCGTTCGGGGCCGCTTGTGAGAGCCTTCAAATGGAACTCACAAGCGGAGCCCCGAACTCTAGCGTGAAAGTAGCCTTAGTCAGGATTTTACATAAAGGCAAACCCATCTTCATCTCAGGTTTTTAAGACACTTTCTAAACAGGCAGCTGCTGCCAAGGCCAATAAGATAATGACTTGCATCAAAATGATGATAACATAGTAGTCCTACCACTTTACAAATCACTAGTCAGACCACACATGAAGTACTGTGTATAATTCTGGGCTCCTGTGAACAAGGTAGACATAGCAGAGCTGGAGAGGGTCCAGAGGAGGGCAACTAAAGTAATAATTGGAATGGGACAACTACAGTACCCTGAAAGATTATCAAAATTAGGGTTATTCACTTTAGCAAAAAGACAACTGAGGGGAGATCTAATTAATATGTATAAATATATCAGGGGTCAGTACAGAGATCTCTCCCATCATCTATTTGTCCCCAGGACTGTGACGAGGGGACATCCTCTGCGTCTGGAGGAAAGAAGGTTTGTACACAAACATAGAAAAGGATTCTTTACGGTAAGAGCAGTGAGACTATGGAAGTCTCTGCCTGAGGAGGTGGTGATGGTGAGTTCACTAAAAGAGTTCAAGAGGGGCCTGTATGTATTTCTGGAGTGTAATAATATTAGAGGCTATAGCTACTAGAGATAGGTTGCTGATCTTTGCCTGTTTGGAGTCGGGAATGAATTTTTTTCACCTTAACCCCTTCAACCCCGGGCTTGTTTTCACGTTCCTGCCCAGGCCATTTTTTGCAAATCTGACATGTGTCACTTTATGTGGTGATAACTTTAAAACTTTCATAAAAAAATACCAAATTTGCCCAAAATTTAGAAAAATTTCCAAATTTCACTTTCTCTACTTTTATAATAGTAATACCTTCAAAAATAGCAATTACTTTACATTTCCCATATGTGTACTTCATGTTTGGATCATTTTGAAAATTACATTTTCTTTTTTGGGGACGTTAGAAGGCAAATCTTGAAATTTTTCGGAAAATTTCCAAAACCCACTTTTTAAGGACCAGTTCAGGTCTAAAGTCACTTTGTGAGGCCTACATGATAAAAACCACTCAAAATGACCCCATTTTAGAAACTACACCCCTCAAGGTATACAAAACAGATTTTACAAACTTTCTTAACCCTTTAGGTGTTCCACAAGAATTGATGGAAAATGGAGATGAAATTGGCAGATTTTACATTTGAATCCATTTTTTTCCAGTAGCAAAGCAAAGGTTAACAGCCAAATAAAACTCAATATTTATTACCCTGACTCTGTGGTTTACATAAACACTCCACGTGTGATCGTAAACTGCTGTACGGGCACACGGCAGGGCACAGAAGGAAAAGAACACCATATGGCTTTTGGAAGGCAAATTTAGCTGAACTGGTTTTTAGATGCTATGTCCCATTTGAAGCCCCCCTGATGCACCCCTACAGTAGAAACTTAAAAAAATGACCACATTTTGGAACCTATGGGATAAGGTGCCAGTTTTATATGTACTATTTTGGGGTACATATGATTTTTTTTTTTATTGCTCTATATTACATTTTTTGTGAGGCAAGGTAACCCAAAAATAGTTTTGCCACAGTTTCTTTTTTTTTTTTTTTTTTACAGGCGTTTAACTGTGGGATTAGGTCATGTGACATTTTTATAGAGCAGATCGTCACGCACGTTTTTTTTTTTACTTTAGCACAATAAGCAGTTTTGAAGCAAAAAATAATTATATTTTAGTGTCTCATAGTCATAGTTTTTTATTTTTTGACCGATTCTCTCAGGTAGGATCTCATTTTTTGCGGGATGAGGTGACGGTCTGATTTTGGTACTATTTTGGGGGGCATACGCCTTTTTGATAACTTAGCACAACAATAGCAGTTTTGACACAAAAAAATGATGTTTTAGTGTCTCCATGTTCTGAGAGCTATAGTTTTTTTTTTTTTGGGCGATTGTCTTAGGTAGGGGCTCATTTTTTGCGGGATGAGGTGATGGTTTTATTGATACCATTTTGGGGGCATACGCCTTTTTGATTGCTTGGTGTTGCACTTTTTGTGATGTAAGGTGACAAAAATAGCTTTTTTTACACAGTTTTTTTTAATGGTGTTTATCATACAGGGCGGATCATGTGATATATTTATAGAGCCGGTCATTACAGACGCGGCAATACCTAATATGTGTGGGTTTTGTTTTTTTGTTTTCAGTTTTTTATTATAAAATAAGGGTAAAGGGGCGTTTTTTTTCTTTTTTGCTTTATTCATTTTATTACTTTATCAATTTTATTAAAAACACCTTTTTTTAACTTTATTTATGACATTCACTTTTGTGGGTCTGATCCCCTCTGCAATGCATTACAATACATCTGTATTGTAATGCATTGCCTTTTAGTGTATGACACTGAGTCATACACTAACAGGTTGCCTAGGAGACCCAGCCTGAGGCTGGATCTCCTCGGCTCCCGTAGAAGGCAGTTCCCGATGCCCGGCAAGGCATTGTGCAGCCTCTGCATGGCATCGGGCTGCCTTGTGTCGCATCGGGTCCCCGCCACAGCAGCGCGGGGACTCAATGCGATCGTTTATCCGACACAAACCTCTTCTACGTCGCGGTCAGCGTGGACCGCAGCATAGAGGCGGTTAATCCGCTGGCATCGGCTTTTACAGCGATGCCGGCGGATACAGCAGGGGCCCGGCTATCACAGACTGCCGGGCCCCTGCAGTGATCGTGTGCGCACCGCTCCGGTGCCCGCGCAATCACTATGACATACTATTACGTCAAATTATGGGAACTCAGTGGTTCCCATGAAGTAACAGTACGTCAAAGGTCGGGAACCACTGAGTTCCCATAATTTGACGTAATAGTATGTCATAGTGGGGAAATTTGGCTTCTACCTCACAGTTGTTTTTTTGCCTTCCTCTGGATCAACAACTAGAGGGAGGCTATATGTTAATTGATGGCTTAATCACCTATAATTGAGATTACACAGACAGAGTGGGATGGTGATTATTATTAAAACGTAACTTTTAATTAATTTGATAGAAAAAAGTCCCTAGATATCCTTATTGGATAAAGAAAAAGTGCATGATAACACAAAGGATAGTTAATAACGTGGTGCACGGCGGCACCTAAGATAACCGGTAGTCCTACAGTTTTCATGAAGTCCTCCGGTAGCACGTCCCTGTGACGGCCTTGATCCAATTGGCTATCTTCCCTATAAACTTTCGATGTTTTTTTATGCGCCTACCATGGTGATCACGAGTAACGGGGAATCAGGGCTCCATGCCGGAGAGGGAGCGTGAGAAAGGGATTGTCACAGCTGCGGATGGGGAATACTGTCAGCCGTGCGGTATCAGCAGATGGATGGTCAGAGCATGGCCAGGACAGGAATAAGGGAGAAGGTCACCTCCTACACGTCCCTAATTCTGACCCTGTCTCCTATCCGTATGAGCCAACCCTGAAGGTAGGAGGGCTCATACTCCGGAACCTGATATTCCTGCTAGCCCTTAGGGTGGCCCTGGACTAGGAGCAGGGTAAGACGACCTGTTCTTCCTAGGCACGGAGGAACAGGAGTCTCACTAGCCAAGCTGCAAACGGAAGAGAACATAAAAAGCCTATGGATATGGCAGGAGGATGAAAAGCACTTCCACACCTACCTGCCACAGACACACAGACTGGATCCCGTGCAATACAGCAAGTGTCCACACCCAAACACCAGTGGACACAGCACACACACAAACACACAGGAACCCAGATCCATAGGTGCATAACATCACAAAGGAAAACATCAACAGAACATCGTGTATAAAAATATATAACAATAATTTTATGACCACAAGGGTGGCCCCCACTGGCAGGTGGAATTACCAGGAGGGTGTCTCCAGCAAAGCATGGCTGAAGAACCCCTCAGCTACTGAACTCCAAAGAGGCTTTATAGCCCAAAGTGGCCACACCCACACAGACACACAAGGAGAGGGAATTAACCCTTCCAACACTTACAGGGAGTGAAACCACTTAAAGGGGAAGTGCACACAACACATGTAACACCCCGTGCACACCGATAAAAGGCACACCTATCAAGAGAGGTTGCCAGGTGCAACCGCATGCCTATTGCAGCAAGCTGCCTTGCACCGCTCAGGCTGCTCTGCTGCCACATACACCATGTTGCCAGTGGCAACCACAGGTGAGGCAACACACTATAGCCCTCACCTGTGATCGACAACAACACCAAGACCACAGGCAACTGCATGCGGCTACAGGAGTCACGACCATGACCAAGGGTCGTGACAGGGATACCACATCCAAGGAAGGTCGATGGATAAAGTGTGATCGAGTAGTAATGTGGGACAAGTTGTTAAAGCGGAAGCATCCAAGTAAAAGAGGGGGAGCACGGCAATTACCCACTCCCGACTCGGGGAGGTAGTGACGATAAATAACAACACAGGACTCTTAAGATGCCCTGTTATTGGAATGATTAATACAAAATTGCAGAGACTGTCACTGTGGTATTTTGGATTTGGAAACGTTAGACAGGAGAGACCCTGCTGCCGCTTTGTTAACTCTAGATAACTTCTGCTTGATCGCTCGTCCCCATGACGTCCACGATCCAATTGCATATCTTCTCTATCAATTTTCGATGTTCTTTTATGCGCCTACCATGGTGATCACGGGTAACGGCCGGAGAGGATCAGGGTTCCATGCCGGAGAGGAAGCGTGAAAAAGGGATACCGCATCCAAGGGAGGCCAATGGCTAAAAAGTTATCGAGCGGAAATGTGGGACAAGTTGTTAAAGTGGAAGGATCGAATGAAAGGAGGGAACGCACTCCAATTAAAGATGAATTTTAGAAATTTAGTTCCCTGTCACCTATGCAGAGCAGGGGTTTTTCATTGGCAAAAATGGGTTAATGTCATCCATCAATGGAACAGACTATTTTAAAAAATTTCGGTCCCTGTCAACTATGCAGAGCAGGGCTTTATTCACGGCAAAACTGGATTAATGTCACCCACCAATTGAACAGATGATTTTACAAAAATTAGGTCCCTGTCACCTATGCAGAGCAGGGATTTGTATACGGCAAAAATGGTAAAATGTCACCTGAGAACGTAACAGATGATTTTTTTTTAATTTAGGTCCCTGTCACCTATGCAGAGCAGGGGTTTATTCACGGCAAAAATGGTAAAATGTCACCCAAGAATGTAACACGCTTTTGCACCCTGCTCCCTCTTTTGCTGTGCACACGTCACTCGCGTGACCTTGATTCCATGTGGGGTCTAGTACCTCATCATCCTACACATCATCTTCCACCCACTCTTTACCCCTGCCCTCCTTGTCGGTCTGCAGACTGCAGAAAGCTGCTGCAGTTGGCACCTATGTTTCGTCATCATCAGAGACGTGCTGCGGTGGTCTTCCCATGTCCTCATCCTGAAACATAAGTGGTTTGGCATCAGTGCACTCAATCTCTTCCACTTCTGGGGCAGGCCTATGTGGATGGCCCACGGAAACCCTGCCAGCAGAGTCATCAAAAAGCAGAAGAGACTGCTGCATGACTTGGGGCTCAGACTGCTTGCCTCATTTGCAAGGGGGTGAGTAGAAAGACAGTTTGCCATGTGCTGTAGGTGCCAACTATGATCTTTCAGCAGGGGACTGGGTGGGAGACAATGTGAAGGAACTGTAGGCACTGTAAGCCACCCGATCCTATACTTGTTCTTGCCTCACCATTCATACTGTCCTAAATGCAGGACAGAATTGTACTTTCTAGCGCAAAAGATGAACATTTTTCTCCCAACAATATAACAGACAAATTAGTGAAATGTATTTCCCGGTCCACTAGGTAGAGCAGGGGTATATCACAGCCAAAAATTGGTGAATTTCACCCGATAATGTAGCAGACGAATGAGTGAAATTTATTTCCCTTTCCACTATGTAGAGCAGGGTTATCTTACAGCAAAAAATTATTTAATGTCACCTGACAATGTAACAGACTAATTAGTGAAATTTATTTCCCTGTCCACTATGAAGTGCAGGGGTATATCACAGCTAAAAATGTGGGAATGTCACACAACAATGTAACAAACAAATTAGTGAAATGGTAAGCTCAGGCCATGTGCCCAATTTGGAGACCCAGAAGTTGAAGGGGGCAGACCCATTAGTCAGTATGTGTAGGCGTGTGCACACATACTGCTCAACCATGTTGCTGAAATGCTGCCTCCTGCTAAGACGTTCCATATCAGCTGGTGGTGCTGGTTCTAGTGCCATGCTGACAAAGCTTTTCCACATTTTGGACATGCTAACCCTGCCTTCTGAGGTGCTGGGGGTGCCCCAGCTGCGTTGGCAACCTCTTCCTTCTTCTCTTCCTTCGCCTTGTGCTTCCACTGTGCCCCCACTGTCAGGTGGGAATACCACCAGCAGCGCGTCTACCAGCGTGCGCTTGTACTCCCACATCTTACGATCATGCTCCAGTGATGGAATTAAGGATGGTTCATTGTCCTTGTATTGGGGATCCAGCAGTGTGGCCACCCAGTAATCAGCGCAAGTTAGAAGGTGGCCAACTCAGCGGTTGTTGCGGAGACACTGCAGCATGTAATTGCTCATGTGTGCCAGGCTGCCCAGAGGCAATGACAAGCTGTCCTCTGTGGGAGGTGTATCATCTGTGTCCTCTGTATCCCCCCTGCCACGCACCAGTGATGGCCATGAGCTGGTTTGGGTGCCACCCTGCTGTGAACACAGTTCCTCCTCCTCCTCCTCATTCTCCACCTTGTCATCCTCCAGAACTGTCCTGGCTGGACAATTGTGTACCTGGCGTATTATGGTGCAGGAACCCACCCTCGGAGCCACTTGTGAATGACTGGCCTGAAAGCCTTCTAAATGATCCCTCTTCCTCCTCCTCTTGTGCCACATCCTCTTCCATCATCGCCCGAAGCGTTTTCTCAAGGAGGCATAGAAATGGGATAGTAACGCTGAGAACTGTGTCATCGGCACTGACCATGTTTGTGGAGTACTCGAAACAGCACAACAAGGCACACAGATCTCGCATGGAGGCCCACTCATTGGTGGTGAAGTGGTGCTGTTCCGCAGAGCGACTTACCCGTGCGTGCTGCAGCTGAAACTCCACTATTGCCTGCTGCTGCTTGCACAGTCTGGCTAGCATGTGCAAGGTGGAATTCCACCTTGAAGACACGTTGCATATGAGGCGGTGGGCGGGAAGGCCGAAGTTACGCTGCAGCACTGACGGTCAAGCAGCAGCAGGGTGAGAATGCCGAGAGCGTGCACAGACTGCCTGCACTTTCTGCTGCAGCTCTGACATATTGGGGTAATTTTTCAGGAACCTCTGCACCACCAAATTCAGCACATGCAACAGGCAAGGTATATGTGTCAAACCAGCTAGGCCCAGAGCTGCTACAAGATTTCGCCCATTATTTCACACCACCAGGCCAGGCTTGAGACTCACTGGCACCAACCACTCATTGGTCTGTTGTTCCATGCCCGTCCACAGCTCCTGCATGGTGTGGGGTTTGTCCCCAAACAGATAAGTTTTAAACTTTCTCATGACCAGGGGTACACATTTTCAGAACCATAATCAATTTATTATGAGCCTCCTAGAATACACTCTCACCCACAATTTATTTGTATTTAATGGATCTTTTTACTACCAGCTCAGGGGGACAGCTATGGGGAGCCCCTGTGCCACCACCTATGCTAATCTCCTCCTGGGCTGGTGGGAAGACAAATACTTTTTCCCAGGCCATCACATCTGGTGGAGCAATAAGATCCTTTTCTGGACTCGCTACATTGATGATGTTTTCCTCATCTGGAGCGGTGTCAGGGAAAAGTTTAACAATCTCATTGTCACTCTTAACGATAATGATATTGGCTTGAGTTTCACGTATGAAATACAACCTGAATGCATCACTTTTCTTGATGTAGAGGTAACACTTACCTCAGGGAATCTGACAACGTTAGTGTTTCATAAACCTACAGCTATGGATAGCATCTTACACTGGAGTAGTCATCACTCAGCCACAGTAAAAAGAGGTATCCCTAAGGGGCAATACTTGCGTATACACAGAAATTGATCCAATAATGAGAATTTCTATCATGAGTCAAAAAAACTAAAACATAGACTTTCTCAGAGAGGCTGACCCAATTCTACCCTGAAAGAAGCCTTCCAGATAGCAGAGGAAAGTAGGAGGAGCGATCTCCTTGTACCGAGGGTCAAAAAAGATGATAATCAGATCCGTCTGATTGCGACATTCAATGTAGCCAGCAAGGATATTGTGACCATTCTAAAAACCTACTGAATAATCTTAGCGATGGATAAGGACCTCTCTAAAGCCATTCTACCCTTTCCACAGATTATATACCGTGAGGTCAGAAGTCTTAAGGACCATTTAGTACACAGTCATTATACTGGCCCAAAACATCAGGGTACTTGGCTCGATAGAAGACCATTAGGAGTCTTCAGATGTGGCACTTGCAAGGCTTGCAAGTTCATACGAACATCAAAAACTGTAAACTGTTCAGTAACTAACTATATTCATACTATTAGAGATTTTATTAATTGCAAGAGATTGACTTATACGTGTTTTATTTGAACAGTTCCTCCTGCCCCATAGGCTCTGCCTCAAGTAATAATATTATTGTCCCCATCTGGTCCATTTTGGTGCAAGAAGTAATAAATAAATATTTATGATGACCCTCTTTACCTGGGTCCCCTTATCTGTCTGTTAGTGACTAGTGATACCCCACCACTGTGTGAGGCCCCCCTCACTTTCGCCTTTATCTGTTTATTCCCTATTTGTTTCTCTCCCCTTTCAATACTAGGTAGCTAGTGATAATTTGTACACACCAACCATATGACCATTAAATACATACAAAAATAATTCTGGAGTCAATTATAAGTATCTTCTGGGGGCGTATAGTATATACTCCTATTGGCCCTCATTTCTGACCTTTGCGCTTCTTTTTCTCCCTAATCGGAGCTTTGCGTTCCACACGTGTGTTCCAAATACCGGAAGTCCTGTGTTTGTGCTTTATCTATGTGCTTCATTGGCTGAAAGTTCTCCCTCCGGTGGCGCCTGCGCTTAAATTTCGAGCGCCGGCATTCGTCACTAGCTACAATAGCTCCCCCGAATATCGGTGTGCCAGGCGCTGTGGGTTACCCATGCCAGTGAGTATAGCTATGTGTGACACAATTCTCTTGTTGACTATACAATTAGATGGTGACATCTTCTCTCTAAATATATCTTTTTTTCAGCTATGTGTATCCACTGACATGGTGTTTTTCATCTTAACCCCACAAGTGACTCCAAACTAGGACTATTATCCTATCCCTACAAATTTCTTTACTGATCACCCAATGATGAACCGCTAGCTGCTGATGAAACGTGTCGGGGTTGTTATATCCCAGGTTATCTGTATATTTAAATACATTTTGTTATGTAGTATATACACATCGGATATGTACAGTACTTCTATGTAGGGTCTTAACAGGGTGGTTTTCATGGTCTAAGCACGGGGACAGGGTGCCTCCACCATCAGGGGGCATCCCTGGGCAGAGATTATCGTTAGGATCGGATAGGGATACATTTTTTATCTACGCAGCCTCCCAACCTCTGTCACCCCAGAGATGCCTTTAAATTCCTGCACCATCACTGTTAGTCTATCTGTTCCATATTCTTATTGTTAGGCGAGTGCCAATTTTTCACATCTTGGTTATTATCAGGTTTGTCCTGTTACCCATAATACATAAATAAAGGTAATTTTAGAAGCACGTTCACTTCTCTTCCTTACTTACGTTAATTTAATTACTATGTGCCAATCATCTGCAGCATCCGTTACTATATTTTTTCTTTAAGTTTTAAACTAATAACATAGAAGTCAAGAAAATCGGATGGCACTGCAGTGTGTGACGTGGGGATGTACGGGGTCCTGGGCTACCCTGTCAAAGAATGCAGCCAGTGACCGTGGTGCTCTGCCTCAAAGTGAAAAGTCTCAATAAATGCACAGAATTGTAGAAGATAATGTGAAAAAAAATCGAAATTAAATGAATACACTTAAATAATTTTTAATCATTGAGTCCAAGTGGACCGAGTGCGGCCGCTTTCATGATCCATCTAGCTTTTAAAACTGCTTGCTGTCATTTACCCCTGGCTGTGCTGACGTTGGTGGTGAAGGTGTTACGCTGACCATATGAGGAGGCGGTAGAGGATGAGGAAGCGGAGTAGGAGGAGGAAGCAACAGGAGGCAAGGAGAAATGCCCTGCAATCCTCGGTGGTGGAAGGACATGTGGCAAACTGCTATCCGCCTCAGGCCCAGCCACCACTGCATTTACCCAGTGTGCTGTTATGGAGAGATAACGAGCATGGTTGGGCATCTTCCAATTCTGGGGCAGGGATAGGTGGATGGCCCTGGGAAACCCTGCTAACAGAGTCATCAAAAAGCAGAAGAGACTGCTGCATGACTTGGGGCTCAGACTGCTTGGCTGATTTGCAAGGGGGTGATGGACATCGGCTGCAGGTGCCAACTCTGATCTTTCAGCAGGAGACTGGGTGGGAGACATTGTGAAGGAACTGGAAGCACTGTCAGTAATACAATCACAATCGCCTGTTCTTGTTCTGGCCCGACCAAATACCGCTGCAGGTTCTGTCGCCTACCCGCACCTGAGTAAGGGGTTTAACTTGTGCGTGTAGCTGGCACAGATAGGCCACGTCCTCTCCCTGCAACAGGAGCATCACCAGCAGCACCACGACCTGGGCCACGTCCCTTATTTGACGCTCTCCTCATATTTCTAAAATTTAGGATCTTGCCCTAAATGGATATTTTATAAATAGCAGAATAGAACCACAGTATGTAAAGGGTGTATCTCACACGTACAGATCCAGACTAGGCCGCAATTAAAGATTTTTGCCCAAAATCTGTGTTTTATTAATAGCAGGATGGAACAACAGTATGTAAAGGGTGTATCTCACATGTACAGATCCAGACTAAGCCGCAATTAAAGATTTTTGCCCAAAATTGGTGTTTTATTAACAGCAGAATAGAACAGCAGTATCTAAAGGGTGTATCTAAAAATGATATATGCAGCAAAGGCTGCAAAACTACGTTTTTTGTCCAAAATGGGCGTTTTTTTTTATAACAGAATATGACAGCAGTATATAACTCTTGAATTTCACACGTGCAGATGCAGCAAGGGCTGTAAAATTGTGTATTTTACCCAAAAAGGGTGTTTTATTAATAGCAGAATAGAACCACAGTATCTAAAGTTTGTATCTCACGTGTACAGCTCCAAACAAGGACGTAATTAAAGATTTTTGCACAAATTTCGTGTTTTTCTGATAGCAGAACAGAACAACAGTATGTAAAGGGTGTATCTTACATGTACTGATCCAGATTAGGCCACAATTAAATATTTTTTCCCAAAATTAGTGTTTTTCTAATAGCAGAATAGAACCACAGTATCTAAAGTGTGTATCTCATACGTACAGATGCAGACTAGGCCGCAATTAAAGATTTTTGCCCAAATTGGTTGTTTTATTAATAGCAGAATAGAACCACAGTATGTAAAGGGTGTATCTCACACGTACAGATGCAAACTAGGCCGCAATTAAACATTTTTGCCCAAAATGGGTGTTTTAGTAATAGTAGAATATAACCACAGTATCTAAAGGGTGTATCCAACAATGACATATGCAGCAAAGGCTGCAAAATTTAAAAAAAAATTGTCCAAAATGGGTGTTTTTTTAATAACAGAATATGACAGCAGTATATAACGCTTGAATTTCACACGTGCAGATGCAGCAAGGGCTGTAAAATTGTGTATTTTGCACAAAAAGTGTGTTTTTTAAAACCCAGAAAATTATAGTTATATTTCTAGCTTAAATTGCACAATGACTAATGAGGCAGAGGCCCAAAATAAAGGTTATTGTCCAAAATGGGTGTTTTTTCAAAGCTAGAAAATTATTGAAATTTTTCTAACTTGTTTTTAACAATCACAGATGCAGCAAGTGCTGCAATATTATGTATTTTGCAAAAAAGGGGTGTTTTTTTTACTAACAGAATATGAAAGCTGTATATAACGCTTGAATTTCACACATGCAGATGCAGCAAAGGCTGTAAAATTGTGTATTTTGCCAAAAAAGGGTGTTTTTAAAAACCCAGAAAATTATGGCTGTGTTTCTAACTTAAATTGCACACTAATGCAAAGGCACCAGATGTTGGATATTGCCAAAAAAAGGGTGTTTTTTTAACCCCTTCATGACTGCAATCCGTATATATACAGTACAGACCAAAAGTTTGGACACACCTTCTCATTCAAAGAGTTTTCTTTATTTTCATGACTATGAAAATTGTAGATTCACACTGAAGGCATCAAAACTATGAATTAACACATGTGGAATTATATACTGTGGTGTCTCACAGGGTGAAGTAATTGAGGGTATATATGTGTCTCCTAGGTTCTTAGCATATGCTGAAGAAAATTATTTAGGAAAGGGTTAAAAAACCTAAGCCTGGGTCCTGATGAGCTGCACCTGGAGAGTTGATAGATAACTGGGCTGAAAACACACAACTGCTCAGAACTTCCTGGGAGTGAGAGAAGCCACATCTCACTGAGCGACCCTGAAGGTCCAGAGCCTGCAAACTGCAAGTATCACAGGTTGCTGTTCAGACAGCGTGCGGATAGCTCATCCACGTCCTAGAGAGGGACCTATTGTTTAGTTAGAGCCTGGACAAGGCTAGGTGTTCCGTTTATGTTTTTGTGTTTTAATGCAACCTGTGAAATAAAGCTGACAGGAAGCCAGTTGAAATGCACTTCTGTCTCATTGTGTGAAATAATCTGACTAATCCCACTACCTTTTCACCTCTGGAAAGGTGAGCTAAATAACGGACTATCACAACTGGCGTGGGATGCGGGCAACGACACCTCAGAAAAGCTGAATGCTGCAGTGTTGTGTGGGAACTTAAAGGGCCAGAAGCCTGTTGGTTCAGTGGAACAGGTGCTGCTGACTACTGCAAAAAAAAAAAAAACCTGTGTGGAGTTAAAGGGTGCTTGCTGCTGGAAATTTTTCTGGTCCTTGAGCAGCTGGTTGCTAAGGGTAACACCTGCATACGAATTGTTTCTGGACTTGGTAACCAGTTTATGTCCTGGGTAAGAGACTCCTGACATGGAGGATATGTTAAAAGCTTTGCTGCAAGCCACTGCAGCCCAGCAACATGCAAAGTGCAGCAAGAAGCTAATCGGCAGACAGAGGATCTGGTGCGGTCTATGGCAATGCAACTTACCGCTCTAACCGAGATACAAAACAAAGATCGTGTTGCTTTGACTGAGGTGGTGCAGCGCTTTGCAGACCAGACCCCTTGGTCGACTGAAAGTGGTCCCATGGGGAAGAAGGACATATGTGCTGGGAACTACCTACAAAAGATGGCTGCCACGGATGATGTGGTCATGTGGAGGCTTATTTGATGACCTCTGAGCGCACCACTGACCGTGAAAGGTGGCCACCAGATCAGTGGGCGGGGTTGATAGCCCCCTTTCTGAGTGGAGAGGCTCAGGGGTCTTATTATGATTTGGATCCTGCCGACTCTCGGGATTACTGTAAGCTGAAAGCAGAGATTTTGGCCCGTTTGGGAGTTACTTTGTCGGTTCGGGCCCAAAGAGTGCACCATTGGGTTTTTCAGGCAAACAAACCAGCTCGCTCCCAAATGTACGACCTGGTACACTTAACCAAGAAGTGGTTACAACCAGATGTTCTATCGGCTCCAGAGGTTGTCCAACGTGTGGTAGTGGACAGATATGTTAGAGCCCTTCCACCTGAAATATGCAACATAACAGTGACCCTAACAGCGCAGATGAGTTGGTCTCTCTGGTGGAAAGATATGCTGCAGCAAAGGACCTGTTCCAAAAACCCAGCCTAACCCAGGAAAGTAACCGGCAGGGGGGTACTCCTGAGAGGACTGGGGCCCCTAATAGGGACACAAGGTCTAAAGCTGAACTCTGGCCGGAACGCTCCGAAAGGTCCAAGTCTGACTTTCTGAGACCAGAACCTATCAAATGCTTCCGGTGTAAGGGACCAGGACATATTGCTGCTAACTGTCCGCTAAACTCAGAACCCATGCAGTGTCATATGAGTGCTATGCCAAATACGAAATCGATGTTTGCCCAAGGGGTTTGTTCTATTGGGACAGGTAACTAACTACCTGTTATGTATATAATTCCACATTTGTTAATTCATAGTTTTGATGCCTTCATTGTGAATCTACAATTTTCATAGTTATGAAAATAAAGAAAATTCTTTGAATGAGAAGGTGTGTCCAAACTTTTGGTCTGTACTGTACGTGATAGCTGCACATACCCCGTGCAGCTACCACGTGTATAGACGTCATGGCAGCTCTTTAATCCAAGCGCTGCAAAGTGCTTGGATTAAAGTTTCTGCCCCTGTCCTGCTGCTGTCACGGACAGCATACAGTTCAGTAATGCCGGCAAGGGACAAATCAGAGTGCAGACTAACCAATCGGATCGCGTCAGTGTTAAAATGCCGGTTTCAGGCTCTGATCTGCGCTCTGCAGATCAGAGCCTGAAATCAGGTAGTGTCCTTGTCCCCCCCCGATCTGTGGCCCTCCAAGCCCCCCCTTGTATCCGCCCACCTGCATCTGAAGCTCTCTCCACATTCAATTAGCCTGACAAGTGCCCTGATGCGGTCCGCCCCCAACCCGCCACATACATTCCTCCTGCCCCACCTGTTGGCCGTGACCCCCCCCTTCCAGCGCTGCCCCCGATGCGGTTCGGTCCCCCTGCTGTGAGTGATGGCGGCGGCTCCATTCCTGAGCCGCCGCCATCAGCAGAGAGTGTCAGCTCTATGCTGACACTCTGCTGTAACCCCATAGATAGCCTTTTCCTAAAAAAAAATGAAAAAATACACATTAGGTATCACCATGTCCGTAACAACCGTCTCTATAAATATATCACATGATAGACCCCGTCCGATAAACACCATAAAAAATAAAAATAAAAACTGTGTAAAAAAGCCATTTTTGTCACCTTACATCACAAAAAGTGCAACAGCAAGCGATCAAAAAGGCTTATGACCCCCAAAATAGTACCAATCAAACCATCACCTCATCCCGCAAAAAAATGATACCCTATTTAAGACAATCATCCAAAAAATAAAAAAGCTATGGCTCTCAGACTATGGAGACACTAAAACAACATTTTTTGGGGTTTCAGAAATGCTCTTATGGTGTAAAACTTAAATAAATAAGAAAAAGGAAAAAGTATACATATTAGGTATTGCTATGTCCGTCACGATTTGCTCTATAAAACTGTCACATGACCTAACCCCTCAGATAAACGCTGTAAAAATAAATAAATATAAATAAAAACTGTTCCAAAACAGCCAATTTTTTGGTCACCTTGCCCCATAAAGTATAATAATGAATTATCAAAAAATCCTATGTACCAAAAAATGGTACCAATAAAAAACAACTCTTTCTGCAAAAAATGAGCCCCTGCACAAGACGATCGGCAGAAAAATAAAAAACATATGGCGTTCCGAAAACGGACACACAAAAACATAATTTATTTTTCAAAATTGCTTTATTATGTAAAACTGAAACAAACAAACAAATAAAGTAGACATATTTGATATCATTGCGTTCGTAACAACCTGCTCTATAAAAATAGCACATGATCTACCCTGTCAGCTGAATCTTGGAACAAAAAGAGAAAACTGTGCCAAAACATTTTCCAAAATAGGGTCACTTTTGGGGAGTTTCTACTGTAAGGGTGCATCAGGGGGGCTTTAAATGGGAGATGACATTTAAAACCAGTTTAGCTAAATCTGCCTTCCAAAAACCATACGGCATTCCTTTCCTTCTGCGCCATGTCGTTTGCCCTTACATCAGTTTACGACCACATGTGGGGTGTTTCTGTAAGCCGCAGAATCTGGGTAATAAATGTTGAGTTTTGTTTGGCTGTTAACCCTCAATGTGTTAAAGAAAAAAATGTAATAAAATAGAAAATCTGCCAAAAAAGTGAAATTTAGAAATGTCATCTCCATTTTCCTTTAATTCTTGTGGAACACCTAAAAGGTTAACAAAGTTAGTAAAATCAGTTTTGAGTAACTTGAGGGGTGTAGTTTCTACAATGGAGTCATTTATGGGGGATTTCCACTATGTAAGCCCCACAAAATGACTTCAGACCTGAACTGGTCCTTAAAAAGTGGGTTTTGGAAATTTTCTTAAAAATTTTAAGAATTGCTTCTAAACTTCTAAGCCTTCTAATGTCCTAAAAAAAATAAAATGACATTTCCAAAATGATGCCAACATAAAGTAGACATATGGGAAATGTTAACTAATATTTTATTAGGTATGACTTTCTGTTTTAGAAGCAGAGAAATAGAAATGTTTAAAATTGTGAATTTTTCATTTTTTGTTATAAATTTGGGATTTTTTCATAAATAAAGGGGAAATATATTGACTCAAATGTATGACTATCATGAAGTACAATATGTCACAAGAAAACAATCTCAGAATGGCTTGGATAAATGTATTACCACATAAAGTGACGCATGTCAGATTTATAAATTTTGACCTGGACACTGGGGCATCAATGACCCTTGGTCATGAAAGGGCTAAAACCAGATTATTATTATTATTATTTCAGTATTTCAAGCTTGGATTTGAATGTCACAAAAGCACAGATGCAGTGCTGGTGCACTGAGCTTGCATAAAATGGCTGCGGCCGCCGCCCACCTAACTAACAGACGGATAAAAGTTATTTTTCTCCGTCACTGGGCAGGGTAAAAAGATTATGCACTGCACCCGCACACCTAAATCTATGTAGATCGCTGAGTTCTGATAACAGATTCTGTCCTATTCTCTCCCTCGCAGCAGCATCCTCTCCCTACACTAAGCACAGCAGAGTGACGTGAAGCGCTACGTGACTCCAGCTTATATAGAGGCTGGGTTACATGCTGCACTTGCCAATCACAGCCATGCCATTAGTAGGCATGGCTGTGATGGCTTCTAAGGTCACACAGTTAAACGCTTGTTGATTGGCTGCTCTGCAGCCTTTTAAAAAGCGCCAAGAAATCGCTGAACCAGAACTTTTACTGAAATGTTCGGGTACGGGTCCGAAAATCCTGAAGTTTGGTACGAACCCGAACTTTACAGTTCGGGGTTCGCTCAACCCTATTAGGGAGAAATCTTTCCACAGCATTTTTGTTGAACAGGGTTCAGTAGGGGAGGTTACAGCCTGGGTAATAGTAACAATCTTATTACATCTTGATGCATTGACTGGGGATCCAAATTGCCATTATACAGCTCTGTAATGCCAGCAAACCGTTCTTATTAAGGTGTAAGTGCTGTTTGGTACAGGCATTAACAGGGTTTATTACAAGGAAATATTTCTACTAGTGTTGATCGAGCACCAAAATGCTTGGGTGCTCAAGTAGAACACTTTGGGATTCTCGGGTGCTCGGCAGAAGTCAATGGGAGATCCCGAGCATTAAGCCAGGCGCCCCCTGCTCTGAAGAGGGGAGGGTGTCTGGTTCACATGAAAAGGTCAGAAATTGATGGAAACACCACTGAAATGGTTCAGGAACAGCATGGAGAGGATGTCTGGATGCATCTTGGACCCCCAGGTCGATCCTGGAAACGATGTTGTCCGAGTAGTACGCCACTTTTACAGATGGACAATAATACGCACCAAACCGAAGATAAAATTGATTTTAGAGGAAACATTGTTAGGAAACATTCTTTCCTGTATATTTACTTGTATATAAAGTGCAAATGCTGCAAAAAATTACAAGGAAGAAGCACTCCAATACAACCTGTATATCACATAAAGGAGGGCCTTATTTACATTGTGGTACAATTGTTCAGGTAGTGTGACTCCTACACTCATAAAGCCTATGCGCTAAGTGAAAGGGCTGCCAAAAATTACAAGAAACTCCAATACACCCTTTATTACACCTAAAGGAGGGCATCTTACACACCCTTGAAAAATGATGATTGATGACCTGCTGGTGACCCTCAAAATCATTAGGAGCAAGGGCCTGCTGGAGACCTTCTAAAACATTAGGGGCGAGGGCCTGCTGCTGATCTGACCATCTAAAAATTTAGGGTTGAGGGTCTGCTGCTGAGCTGACCATCTAAAACATTAGGGGTAAGAGTCTGCTGCTGATCTGACCTTCTAAAACTTTAGGGGTGAAGGTCTGCTGCTGATTTGTCCTTCTAAAACATTAGGGGTGAGGGTCTTCTACTGAGCCTACCATCTAAAAAAAATTGGGGTGAGGGTCTGCTGCTGAGTTGACCATCTAAAAAATTATGGGTGAGTCTGCTGCTGAGCTGACCATCTAAAACAGGCATCCTCAAACTGTGTCCCTCCAGCTGTTGTAAAACTACAACTCCCACAATGCCCTGCTGTAGGCTGATACCTGTAGGCTGTCCGGGCATGCTGGGAGTTGTAGTTTTGCAACAGCTGGAGGGCCGCAGTTTGAGGGAGCCTGATCTAAAACATTATGGGCAAGGGCCTGCTGGTGACCCTCTAAAACATTAGGGGTGAGGATCTGCTGCTGAACTGACCCTCAAAAACATTAGGAGTGAGGGCAGCCTAATAAGCATGTTGATACGATGAAGAAGGAGGAGGACAAGAAAAGGAAGATTGAACCATATACCCTTTTTTGTGGTGGAAGGGGTGCATTGGAATACAGTGTATTCAATACACCATAAAAGCCACATTTAAAGTGCCTTTATGTTCAGTCGCTTTCCTCTGGTGGATTAGAGAAGTCAGGGGCAATCCAGGCCTTGTTCATTTTGATAAGAAACCAAAACTGGACTCAGAACAGCATAGTTTAAACAAGTACAAAAACTTTTATTGGACTTACAATGATTAAAACATACATATCCATATATACAGTCATGTGAAAAAATTAGGACACCCTTTGAAAGCATGTGGTTTTTTGTAACATTTTTAATAAAAGGTTATTTCATCTCCGTTTCAACAATACAGAGAGATTAAAGTAATCCAACTAAACAAAGAAAACTGAAGAAAAGTCTTTTCAAGATCTTCTGTAAATGTCATTCTACAAAAATGCCTATTCTAACTGAGGAAAAAGATAGGACACCCTCACATGTATTCCCTCTTAAATTGGCTCAGATCTCACACAGGTATATCACACCAGGTGCACATAATTAGTAGATCGTTACTCTGCATGTTGAATGAGGCTTGCCCTATTTAAACCTCAGACATTTAGTTTGGTGTGCTCCTGACTGTTGAAGTGAGAGTGAGCACCATGGTGAGAGCAAAAGAGCTGTCAGAGGACTTCAGAAAAAAGATTGTAGCAGCCTATGAGTCTGGGAAGGGATTTAAAAAGATCTCAAAAGATTTTGAAATCAGCCATTCCACTGTCCGGAAGATAGTCTACAAGTGGAGGGCTTTCAAAACAACTGCCAACATGCCCAGGACTGGTCGCCCCAGCAAGTTCACCCCAAGAGCAGACCGCAAGATGCTAAAAGAGGTCTCCAAAAACCCTAAAGTGTCATCTCGAGAACTACAGCAGGCTCTGGCTACTGTTGATGTAGAAGTACATGCCTCTACAATCAGAAAGAGACTGTACAAGTTTAACTTGCATGGGAGGTGTGCAAGGAGGAAACCTTTGCTTTCCAAGAGAAACATCGAGGCCAGACTGACATTTGCCAGAGATAAAGTTGACAAAGACCAGGACTTCTGGAATAATGTTCTTTGGACAGATGAGTCCAAAATTGAATTATTTGGACACAACAGCAGAGGACATGTTTGGCGTAAACCAAACACAGCATTCCAAGAAAAGAACCTCATACCAACTGTGAAGCATGGAGGTGGAAGTGTCATGGTTTGGGGCTGCTTTGCTGCAGCAGGACCTGGTCAGCTCACCATCATAGAATCCACGATGAATTCTACTGTGTATCAGAAGGTGCTTGAAGAACATGTGAGACCATCAGTTAGAAAATTAAAGCTGAAGCGGAACTGGACCATGCAACATGACAATGACCCAAAACATACTAGTAAATCAACCAAAGATTGGCTGAAAAAGAAGAAATGGAGAGTCCTGGAATGGCCAAGTCAAAGTCCAGATTTGAATCCCATTGAGATGCTGTGGGGTGACTTGAAAAGGGCTGTACGTGCAAGAAACCCCTCAAACATCTCACAGCTGAAAAAGTTCTGCATTGAGGAGTGGGGTAAAATTTCCTCAGACCGATGTCGAAGACTGGTAGATGGCTACAAGAACCGTCTCACTGCAGTTATTTCAGCCAAAGGAGGTAACACTCGCTATTAGGGGCAAGGGTGTCCTATCTTTTTCCTCAGTTAGAATAGGCATTTTTGTAGAATGACATTTACAGAAGATCTTGAAAAGACTTTTCTTCAGTTTTCTTTGTTTAGTCGGATTACTTTAATCTCTCTGTATTGTTGAAACGGAGATGAAATAACCTTTTATTAAAAATGTTACAAAAAACCACATGCTTTCAAAGGGTGTCCTAATTTTTTCACATGACTGTATAAATAAGCAGCACGAAGCCACACAGGATAACGTTTGCAGGTCTGTTGTAAGACAAATAACAATAAGTAATCCCAAACTGTGCAGAGTATATTCATACACAGCTAGCAGTCAATACAATATAAAGTGCATAGTGCCAATTGTAAACAATGACCAAGGGAAAATACATAAATGAATACAGACCAAGTCCTCCTGGATCCCTACACGTGTTTCGCGTTTTGCTTCCTCAGGGGATATTGATGGTGTGTGTTGCCTGTTCATATATAGTCTGCCTATTGATTAGAACAAAAATCACCTGAACTTCTGGTGCAAACCAAAAACCGGAAGTGCGGTGCGTTCCACGCTGGAACGCACCATCACTTCCGGTTCGGTCGGTGTCCGGACACCCTATGTCACCACGAATAACCATTGGACCTAAAGTATAACTTATCCCAGCAACTACCTAAGAAAATCTGACTCTCCAGGTACCCAGTATTCGAAATGAGGGAGGAGGCAGCAGGCAGAGATGCGGGGAAGGCCGCTCCACAGACAGGAACCGGAAGTATAACATGCGGTCCACAGTGGAACGCATCGGCCGCAACAAGCCGGCATAACCACCTCCCACATCTCCGCCCTGGATGATGTCACCTCACATGAATACCTCCGGCTTAGAATGCGTTTCACCCTGGAACGCAAACAAGACCTCTACTTCCTAGGTCGCTAGAGTGTCGGTTCAATAGCCGGTTCGTTTAATCCTGGGACTCTGATGAAATACATGAGGGTATATATGTGTATGTGGACATTCAGCTCAAAGTAACTATATGTACCTTAGGAGACATCCCTAGATGTAACAACAGGGGAATATAAAATACATTTCGAAAATGTCATTAAACAGTCAAAATGCAAATGTTGTACATTAACAGTTCATGAATACATGTCATAACAGGCAAGGAAAATCCAATATTGACTGGAAAAATAATAAGTGATTAAAAAGGTGAAAAAGAAATGATAATGAATAAAAACGGGATACATGCGAACGCAAAAGGTGATAGGGTGATCAGTGAAATGAGGTGAAAAAAGTGAAGGTGAAAAAGAAAGGGTTTATTATTATAAACGTACATATATAATTATTATAAACCTACATATATAATTAGAATGGTTCCAATTCATAATATATATCACAAGTGCAATCACCACTATTAAAATGAGATCAATTAATGACCCCTCATTAGATATTACAGAATCGTTATCCAATCTGTTTATTTTACGTGAATGTCCGAGCCATTCCTGTGCTCCACATGTATAGTACTCGTATTAGTGCTTCTTATTAAACCATTTTTCAATAGACCGAGTTGTCCACAAAGTTTTTGTACTTGTTTAAACTATGCTGTTCTGAGTCCAGTTTTGGTTTAATATACGTAATTGCTCTAGGACAGCGATTATACCGGGCGTTTGTTTCGCTCTGCGTTTATTTGGAATCATTTTGATAAGAGTCAACCTATCAGCATTTTCAGTTGACAGGCGGATGTGTTTATCAGTTATTATGCCCCCAGCAGCACAAAATACCCGCTCTGACAAAACGCTGGCGGCAGGGCAGGCCAGCACCTCCAAGGCGTAGAGCGCCAGTTCGTGCCATGTGTCAAGCTTGGACACCCAATAGTTGTAAGGCACAGAGGGATCATTGAGGACGCTGACATGGTCTGCTACGTACTCCTACACCATCTTCCAAAACTTTTCTCTCCTTGTGACACTAGGCCGCGCATCAGGGTGAGGGTGCTGGCAGGGTGTCATGAAACTGTGCCAGAGTGTTGCCTTGTCTCTGTTGGAACTGCTGTGTGTTCCCCTTGTCTCCCCTCCTCGGTTGCCCAAGGAACTGCGTACTCTGCCGCCAGTGTTGTCAGCTGGAGATTTTTGGAGCAATTTTTCCACAAGGACCTTCTGGCATTGCACCATTTTGCTAGTCCTCTCCACTACAGGAATGAGAGAGGAGAAGTTCTCTTTGTAGCGGGGGTCGATAAGGGTCAACAACCAGTAAACGGGAAAGGCAGCATAACATAAAGTCAGCCATGTGTGCCAAAGTCCCAACAGACAAGACTTCGCTGTCCTCATCAGGAGGATGACTCTCAATCTCCTCATCCTCTTCGGCCCATCCACGCTGAACAAATGGAATAAAACTGCTATGGGAGGCAACCGTCTCCTGCTCCTCCTCCTCATTATCATCCAATTTGCGCTGAGAAGAAGAATCGAGGGTGGTCTGGCATCGCCGCTCACCATCTGTGTTGATTCCTCAAAGTTGCGTAAAACCTCACAGAGGTCAGACATCCATGCCCACTCGTCGCTTGTGAACCAGTAAACCAGTACTCTACCCCTACATGCCTGTACTCCTGTATATGTCTGTGTGCACCCCTACATGCCTGTACCCCTGTATATGTATGTGTGCACCCCTACATGCCTGTACCCCTGTATATGTCTGTGTGCACCCCTACATGCCTGTGTACTCCTGTATATGTCTGTGTGCACCCCTACATGCCTGTACCCCTGTATATCTCTGTGTGCACCCCTACATGTCTGTACCCCTGTATATGTCTGTGTGCACCCCTACATGCCTGTACTCCTGTATACGTCTGTGTGCACCCCTACATGCCTGTACTCCTGTATATGTCTGTGTGCACCCCTACATGCCTGTATCCCTGTATACGTCTGTGTGCACCCCTGCATGCCTGTACTCTTGTCTCTGTGCATCCCTCTATACCTATGCATGTACCCTATATCTTCTCTTGGATGAGGAGTAGTGTTGAGCGCGAATATTCAAAAAGCGAATTTTTTTCGCGAATATTTCGAATATAGTGCTATATATTCGTAAAAACGAATATTCGTTTTTTTTTTTTTTTGTTTTTTTCTCACAAAATTACAGTACACATATAATTGATTGTTTCCCAAAGGTCCAACAGCTCAGATCTTACTCACATTGCCTAGAAAGTGATTGAGGCGCGAATCTTCGTAAGGCAATTTTATTAGCGCACATGCGAATATCGGCACGTCCCAGAACAGAGGCAAAGGGCTTTGCATTCATACATTAGTGAATTGAGTTGCGAATCTTCGTAAGGCGATTTTATTAGCGCACATGCGAATATCTACACTTGTCCCAGAACAGAGGCAAAGGGCTTTGCATTCATACATTAGTGAATTGAGTTGCGAATCTTCGTAAGGCGATTTTATTAGCGCACATGCGAATATCTACACTTGTCCCCAGAACAGAGGCAAAGGCCTGTGCATGTGCATTCATATAGTATAGCACCATATTCGCGAATACTTCGAACTTCGTAAAATTCGATTTACGAATATTCGTATTTTTTATTTGTTTCCACCTTACAGATTACATTGATCTGTACTCTGTCAACTACTGTCATCACCCCCCACTGTATCTCGATTGATTCCCAAAAGTCCAAAAGCTCAGATCTTACTCACATTGCCTAGAAAGTGATTGAGGCGCAAATCTTTGTAAGGCGATTTTATTAGCGCACAGGCGAATATCGGCACTTGTCCCAGAACAGAGGCATAGGGCTTTGCATTCATACAGTATGAATGCAAAGCCCTTTGCCTCTGTTCTGGGACAAGTGCCGATATTCGCCTGTGCGCTAATAAAATCGCCTTACAAAGATTCGCGCCTCAATCACTTTCTAGGCAATGTGAGTAAGATCTGAGCTTTTGGACTTTTGGGAATCAATCGAGAAACAGTGGGGGGTGATGACAGTAGTTGACAGAGTACAAATCAATGTAATCTGTAAGGTGGAAACTAAAATAAAAAATACAAATATTCGTAAATCGAATTTTACGAAGTTCGAAGTATTCACGAATATGGTGCTATACTATATGAATGCACATGCACAGGCCTTTGCCTCTCTGTTCTGGGGACAAGTGTAGATATTTGCATGTGCGCTAATAAAATCGCCTTACAAAGATTCGCAACTCAATTCAATCACTAATGTATGATTCATACATTAGTGATTGAATTGAGTTGCGAATCTTCGTAAGGCGATTTTATTAGCGCACATGCGAATATCTACACTTGTCCCCAGAACAGAGAGGCAAAGGCCTGTGCATGTATATAGTATAGCACCATATTCGCGAATACTTCGAACTTCGTAAAATTCGATTTACGAATATTCGTATTTTTTATTTTAGTTTCCACCTTACAGATTACATTGATCTGTACTCTGTCAACTACAGTCATCACCCCCCACTGTATCTCGATTGATTCACAAAAGTCCAAAAGCTCAGATCTTACTCACATTGCCTAGAAAGTGATTGAGGCGCGAATCTTTGTAAGGCGATTTTATTAGCGCACAGGCGAATATCAGCACTTGTCCCAGAACAGAGGCAAAGGGCTTTGCATTCTTACATTAGTGATTGAATTGAGTTGCGAATCTTCGTAAGGCGATTTCATTAGCGCACATGCGAATTTTGCATCTCATAATATGTATTATGCGATGCGAAAATTCGAATTATCGCATATGCGAAATAATAACGAATTCGAATATTCGCGAATATTTTACGAATATTCTTTCGAATATTCACGAAATTTCGCGAATTCGAATATGGGACATGCCGCTCAACACTAATGAGGAGTTTGGAATGTTTGGCATTAGAATAAGGAGCAGTTCCTTGTTTATTCTCTCTTCATTCTTCTCCATTCCTCCTTTATTCCCTCTCTCTTATGCCTCTCCTGTCCTGGGATCAGTCTCTGGATTAGATCCTTCCTTCTGGATATCTTCTTGTTCCTCCGCTTGTTACATTGTTACTACTTTGTATCTATATGGATCTGCTCTCTGCAATATTTGGTTACATTATTTATGAAGCGTCATCTGATACAATGATCTGTATGTGATCTCTATAGGCATCTGCCTCCTATTCCAGCCCACGTATTATAATGTACAGAGTTACCCTGTATCTCAGGCTGGTAGACCAATGTATATTTAAATGTTCTTGCAGCTTGGTGTCTTACCCTCAGGGCCGGTGCTACCATAAGGCAGACCAAGCGGCTGCCTTAGGGTGCACCCTGGGGGAGGGCCGAAAAATGTGACATGGAGGGCTGATTTGACATGGAGGGGGAGAAATGTGACATGGGAGCATGATGGCTGACATAGGCGCATGAAGGCTTACATGGGGGGCTGATGGCTGACATGGGGGGCTGATGGCTGACATAGGGGTCTGATCTGAGGTCTTATTAACATTGGGGGTCTGATTGGGGCTGTGAGCTGAGGTCTGATTAACATTGGGGGTCTGATCGCTGGTCTGACCTGAGGTGGGCACCCCCCTTCGCAGGTGAGCTGCGAGGGGGGGCGCCAAAATGTAGCTTCGCTTGTGTTGGCAAAAATCCTTGCACCGGCCCTGAACGGCCCCATTGTTCTCAATATACACACCTTGTTGGCTCAGGTTCCCACTACCCCTACCCACTCCACTGTGATTGATTTGACAAATGTTTTATTTTTAGTACCACCACATTCAAACAGTTGGTAGTTTTTTGCCTTCACAAATGAGGATAAAAAGGATACCTGAGTGGTACTGCTGCAGGGAGCCCAGAACTCGCCCAGTATGTATACTGTAGTCATGACATTCCTGTCCGTTTTTAGCTGATCATGGCTGCAAGATATAAAAGGTAAAAATAACTAAGCTTCAGTTTTGCTGCATTATTGTTACCTTCCTGGGGTGAAACATCTCACCTCTTTGCCCAGAAACATGAATGCACTGAGGACATTTTTGGGCCTTGTTCCTTATTGCAGACCTTGGATACGTAGGTTTGATGCAACCTCTTTATGATTGCTTATCTTTTAGTCCATTCCACTTTATACATGAGGTGTGTAGGAAGGCGCAAGGGTCCGTCATTGACGGAAGGTACGTGTCACCGAGGTTCCTGGCCTCGTGAGATAAGAACTGGTTATTTTATGTGTCAGCCGCAGCTAGTGCTCGCTGACACTGTTTATTCTTAGTGTGGCTGAAAAGCCGATCCGGGCCGGTTCTTATTGGGAGCAGCCAAAGAGCAGGGTGGGTGGCTGTTCCCCACGTCCAGGCCAGGTTTTGGGCTGGGGTTTAAAAGCTCAGCCAGAAGCTCAGCTTGGTGTGGTATGTTCCTCCAAGTGAGAGTGGAGCTGTGAGGGCTCTGGGTTTCTAGGAGCTGCATGAGAGCCACCAGCTGGAAGCCAGGCGCCCTAATAGCTTGCTGTGGATATCCAGGTGACATGTTTGTTTGAGTTTGCTGGACTTTTTGCTGTGTGAAAAACCATGGAGGAATTCCTGCGGTGTGAATTAACACCAGGACTCTGCCAAGTGTTTGTGTTATTTTGTTCCTTGTTGTGTGAATTAACACTGACTTTTGCTTTACAACCTTGTTTTTGCCTCTGTACTGCGTCCGCTTACGCTGCCTACAAGAGCGAATCCCTACAATTGGTGGAGGATGCGGGCAAGCGCAGTGAGGCTGGCGTGAACGCCGAAAATATTTTTTTTCTCACGGTTGTATGTCATTTATCAAACCGGCTAGATTCAAACCGGTGTCAAGAGACAAAATGGAGGCTGTTATGAAGGCCCTCGTGGAAGCTAACCTGCAGCAACGCGAGGCTAATAAGCAGCAGCAGGAGACCAACCAGTTGCTGCTACAACATGTAATGGCATTACAGCAACCCCAAGCTTACATGATGCCCGGAAAGCAGCTATACGTGCAGCGGTCAGTAAAATGACCCCCGCAGACGACGTCGAGACCTACCTGGCGATGTATGAAAAAGTGGCCACCAGGGAAAAGCTGCCCCAAGACCAGTGGGCTGAGATCGTCACTCCGTTTCTGACGTCAGAGTCCCAGCGGGTGTTTTTTGACTTGCCTGACGATCAAGCAGCCGACTACCCAAAGGTAAAGGGGGAGATCTTGGCAAGACTGGGGGTGAATGTGCTGGTCCGGGCCCAGCGGGTGCATCAGTGGGGGTTCAACCCGGCGGAACCCGTGAGACCTCAGTATTATGACTTGCTTAACCTGTTACAAAAGTGGCTACAACCTGACGTGTTGAGCCCCACTGCTATGTTGGACCGGTTATTAGCAGACAGGTTCTAGAGGGCTCTGCCACCCCCTCTCCAGCAATGGATTGGCCAGGTCTCCCCAGGGAATGCGCTGGAGATGGTCGACCTGGTGGAGCGCTATGAGGCTACCCGGAACTTACAGGGGGGTTCTGTTGGGAGGGGGGCAGTCAGATCCCGTAACTCTCCACCCTGGACCCAACAACCGGTGCCCATCAAACCTGCCCAGGATATAACCCCTGTGGACCCCGCTCCAATAATCTGCTGGCGGTGTCGGGAGCTAGGTCATGTTCGAGCGGACTGTCCACGTCAGGGGGAACCCATGGACACGAACTGTGGCTTCCGTCAATCATTATATGCTGGGAAACTGTGTGCAGTGGGTGCTTCGGAGTCTCTGAACCACCTGTGCCAGGTTGAGGTGGGAGACACTCCAGCGGAGGCTCTGTTGGACTCAGGAAGTCTGGTGACCCTGGTAAGGGCTACCCTGGTACACTCCGCTGAGTACACCGGCCGTAAGATTGGAGTCATGTGTATCCATGGGGACTTAAAAGACTATCTTACTGCTATGGTGTCTCTGTCTACAGTTTCCGGCAGGTGGATCCACGAGGTGGCTGTTGCAACCCATCTCCACTATGAACTTATAGTAGGGAGAGACTTCCCGGGTATCACGGCACTGTGGCCGGTTCAGAGAGTGACTGATATGCATGATACAGGTGTAACCCTAGCAGAATGGCTTGACTCAGGGGGGAGACCAGAACCCTGGGAACCTGAATCTAAAGGTCCCGCGGTAGGGGTGACCGCCACTTCGGTGGAAAAGGAGGAGACAACCCTGCTGAATGTAATGGTGGGAGACATGGAGGACTTGCCGCCGGCGCCTGAGCTGGCAGACCTCAATGTCTCCGGGGATCATTTTGGTACCGCGCAACACCGGGATCTAACCTTGTCCCGAGCCTGGGAAAATGTGCTAATAATAGATGGTGAACCACAACAACCAGGGGCAGAGTCGTGTTCCCCCGTTTTGTGGTCCATCAGGATATGTTGTATCGGGTAAATCAGCTGCAAGGTGAATCGATTGAACAGTTGGTGGTGCCTCAAGCTTATCGCAAACTCGTGTTAGAGTTAGCACACCAGCATGTTCTCGGGGGTCATCTGGGAATGCAGAAAACACAGGACCAGATACTACAACGGTTACTGGCCCAGTGTGTTTAAAGAGGTGGACGAGTTCTGTAAGTCTTGCCCGACCTGCCAGGCAACTAGCCCCCAGCACCTTTTTCGCAGTACCCTTGGTACCCCTCCCGATCATTGAGGTAACGTTTGAGCGAATCGCTATGGACCTGGTAGGTCCTGTACCAAAGTCCACCTGGGGACACCAACACATCTTAGTTGTCCTTGATTATGCTACTCGGTACCCGGAGGCAGTGCCACTGCAACATACTTCTTCAAAACTTATAGCTAAAGAGCTAATGGAGATGTTCTCTCGAGTGGGGCTACCTAAAGAGGTCCTGACTGACCAGGGGACCCCTTTTATGTCAAAGGTCATGAAGGAACTCTGCAAGTTGCTGCGTATAAAACAGTTAGGGACGTCCGTGTACCATCCACAAACGGATGGACTAGTGGAAAGTTTTAATAAAGCTCTAAAAACCATGTTAAAAAGGGTGGTGACCAAAGATGAAAAGGATTGGCACCTTCTTCTGCCCTATCTCATGTTCGCAGTGCGAGAGGCGCCCAGGCCTCTACTGGGTTCTCGCCCTTCGAATTGCTATATGGCAGACATCCTCGTGGCTTGTTGGACGTAGCCAAAGAGGCATGGGAACAACAACCCACTCCGCATAAAAGCGTCCTGGAATATGTTACCAAGATGCAACAGAGGATAGAGACCGTTTTGCCTCTTGTCAGGGAACATATGGAGGCCGCTCAGCGAGCCCAGAGTCAGATCTATAATCGGCAGGCTCGGGTCCGGAACTTTAACCCGGGAGATCGGGTTTTGGTTCTGGTGCCGACAGTGGACAGTAAGTTCCTAGCCAGGTGGCAGGGGCCCTACGAGGTACGTGAAAAAATAGGAGAGGTAAATTACAAAGTACACCAGCCGGGGAGGCAAAAGCCGGAGCAGGTTTACCATGTTAATTTGCTAAAGCCTTGGAAGGATAGGGAAACCTGTACGGAAGACAGCCCGCGACCGGGCTTTCTTGGACAAGAGGTTCCGGCTCCTAAGTCTGATGCAAGGGAAGCGGTTGCCACAGTAAAAATTGCTGACAGCCTCTCCTCTAAACAGGCTCAGGAAACCAGGGAGTTTGTTAGTCGGAACACTGATGTGTTCTCAGACCTCCCTGGACGCACTTCCTTAATCCAACATGACATTGTCACCGAGCCTCAGGCAAAAATCCGGTTAAAAGCATACCGAGTACCCGAGGCTCGGCGAAAAGCCATCTCGGAGGAAGTGCAACTTATATTGCGGCTGAATGTCATCGAGGAGTCTAAAAGTGAGTGGGCCAGTCCAATAGTGTTAATACCCAAGCCAGGCGGGACATTGAGGTTCTGTAATGACTTCCGCAAACTTAATGAGGTGTCCAAATTTGACGCGTATCCCTTGCCCCGAGTGGATGAGCTCATTGAAAAGTTGGGCCAAGCCCAGTATTTTTCTGTGTTGGACCTCACCAAAGGGTACTGGCAGGTACCCTTGATAGAGGCTGCCAAAGAAAAAACGGCTTTTGTCACGGCTGTATCAGTACAAGGTATTACCCTTTGGTCTACATGGCGCTCCCGCCACGTTTCAAAGGCTAATGGATATTGTACTCTGTCCACATCGTCGATACGCTTCGGCGTACCTGGACGATATCGTTGTCCATAGCACCGACTGGGAAAGTCACCTTCCTAAAGTACAGGCTGTAGTGGTCTTCCTTCGAAAGGAGGAACTAACAACCAAAGAAATGTGCAATAGGGTTAGAGGAGACTAAATACCTTGGGTATGTCATTGGACGTGGAGTCCTTAAACCCCAAGTGAGCAAAATAGAGGCGATACGGAATTGGCCCCGACCTGCCACCTCTAGACAAGTAAGGTCATTCCTGGGAATAGTGGGCTATTACATGAGGTTCGTTCCCCATTTTGCCACTTTTGCGGCTCCTTTGACAGGGCTTTTAAAGGGACAGAAGTCCGTGATAGTCCGCTGGAATGACCAGGCGGAAGAGGCTTTCTCCGCTTTGAAGTCGGCCCTGTGTGGGTCCCCCGTTTTGGTGACGCCCGACTTCAAGAGGGAATTTGTGGTCCAGACTGATGCCTCCGAAGTAGGCCTCGGTGCGTACTGTCTCAGGAAGTCAACGGGGAGGAGCATCCCGTTGTCTTCCTCAGCCGTAAGCTCACTCCAGCGGAGACCCGGTACAGTATAGTGGAGAGAGAGTGCCTGGCCATCAAGTGGGCACTCGAGTCTCTCCGCTATTATCTGTTGGGGAGGAAATTCCGTCTGGTGACCGATGAGCCAGGCCAAAGAGAGGAATGCTCGGGTCACCAGGTGGTTCTTATCGCTGCAAAACTTCAAGTTCACAGTAGAACACAGGGCAGGCCGGTTACAGGGAAACGCAGATGCCCTGTCCCGAGTACACTGTCTGGCGTGTGTTCACCCCCTCAGGGTTGAACAAAGGGGGGAGGTATGTAGGAAGGCGCAAGGGTCCGTCATTGACGGAAGGTACGTGTCACCGAGGCTCCTGGCCTCGGTGAGATAAGAACTGGTTATTTTATGTGTCAGCCGCAGCTAGTGCTCGCTGACACTGTTTATTCTTAGTGTGGCTGAAAAGCCGATCCGGACCGGTTCTTATTGGGAGCAGCCAAAGATCAGGGTGGGTGGCTGTTCCCCACGTCCAGGCCAGGTTTTGGGCTAGGGTTTAAAAGCTCAGCCAGAAGCTCAGCTGGGTGTGGTATGTTCCATCAAGTGAGAGTGGAGCTGTGAAGGCTCTGGGTTTCTAGGAGCTGCATGAGAGCCACCAGCTGGAAGCCAGGCGCCCTAATAGCTTGCTGTGGATATCCAGGTGACATGTTTGTTTGAGTTTGCTGGACTTTTTGCTGTGTGAAAAACCACGGAGGAATATTATTCAGCCAGACTTGACCCGTGGCCAGAAGTCTTTTCTGCATCAGAGCTGTAGCTGTTGTACAAGCCATGATAAAAGCTCGGAGATAGTCCTGACCACAAAGTGACAGTGCTTACTCCTCATCATATTACATCGATCCTCATGCAAGTAGAACCCAAAAATATTTTTGTTGCCCATCATTTGAGAATGCAGTGTTTCATTTTTGTTGCCTGACAATGTTACTGTGCAAAGGTGCAATACTTTTAATCCAGCCACCCTGTTGCCTTTTCTTCCAGATCCACAGGAAGAGGCTCATGACTGTTTGCAGATAATGTCACGAGAGGCAGCGGGATTTGCCCATGTAGGCAAATACAGATCATGTGCTCTTTGTTAATGGATCGAGGTATGGCTAGGATGACAGGTACTACACAGGTTGGGCAGTGGTAACTAAACATGACATTAAAAAGCAGAGTCCTTACCACCACACATGTCTGCCCAAGAAGCAGAGCTAAAGACTCTGAAAATGGTTTGCAGATATGCAGATGGAAAAGCAGTCAACATTTACACTGACTATGGGCCTAGAGACTTCCTGACCGCTTCAGGTAAACCCATCAAAATGGGGAAGCAGTGAGGTCTTTGGAAGCCCTCATGTCGCCTACTTCAGTGGTGCTGATGAAAACAAAGGTCACTGTAAAACGGACTCAGAGGAGGCAAAGGGAGAATCCAAGGCAGATCAGGTGGCAACAATGGCTGCCAAATTTCCTAGGTTGTCCCCTGCCTTAGGGGGCACAGCTCAGATCCCTGAAACAACTCCTCCTGTCTCCCTGGAAGTTCTTAAGACCTTATAGAACCAGGCGGGGAAGGAGGAAAGGGACTAGTGGATGTTAAAAGGGGGGACTGCAAATGAGGGAGGCCTAATACAGTTCCAAGGGAAACTCTGCCTTCCCAGGTCCCTCTAATCCACGATGGCACAGGCAACCCATAGGGTGACACACCAGTCAAAAAACTGCTTTGTGTGACATAGCACATGGTACGTCCCAGGGTTCAGCACTGTAGCAGCCAGATATACTCAAGGATGTATGATTTGTGCCCAGAACAACATGGAAAAGGTGGTTATGGTACCCCAGAAACACACATCTTGCCATTTGTATCGGTTTCAACGCCTGCAGACTACATTCAACTACCCAAGGTGGGTGTGCATGAGCATGTATTGTTGTGTGATTACTTGTTTTCAGGATGGCAAATAGCATACCCAGTAGCTAAGACCACAGCAAAGAAGATTATGGCCGAAGTTGTATGCAGGTATGGAGTACCTAAGACCATTGAAAGTGACAGAGGTATTCACTTCACAGGTGACGTGATGCAGGAGATGATAAAGGTTTGGGGTGTAGAATAGGCCTTACATGCATCGTACCATCCACAAAGCAGCGGTAGGGTAGGAAAAAAGGAACTGAACGGGACACTAAAGTCAAAGATTCAAAAAGCCATGAACAGAGTGCCTGCAGGTAGCCCTCTTTTCAGTAAGGTATACCCCTAACCGTAAGATGGGCCTTAGTCCCTATAAGGTCCTTGCTGGATCAGCCCCTAGGATAGAATTGTATTTCCCACAGCAGCTCCAGATGCAACATGGTTGTCTGACAGATTGTGTGATCAGTTTGCACAAACATTTTACTAAAATACATTCTCAAGTTTTTGCTTCACTTCCAGATCCTGATAAAGTACTAGGAACCCACCCACTTGTGTCTGGAAATTGGGTGGTGGTAAAAAGACACATTAGAAAAGTCCTCAAATCCAGTTTTGATGGTTCATTCCAAGTGTTGTTGACCACAAGCACATCAGTGAAGCTCAAATGAAAGCCTAACTGGATCTACGCCAATCATTGCAAGAAAATGTTGAGTCTTGTGTGCTGTTGTTCCCCCTTGTATTACTGCCGATCCGGACTTAAAAAAATATAGATTTCAAAATGGGGTTTCTGGGCCATGAAAAAGTTGTATAAAACGAAGAACAAAGTGGTATTGCCCAAAGATTCTCAATATTAATAGTTTTTATGTTCACAATAATCGAGAAGTTGAAGACTAAAACCCAACTATGCATCCACCACTCAAAATCACCCCCATATATTCTGTATTAAGGATAGGTGAGAATCTGACTTTCCATTGTATAAGTCCATTATGAGGGAGTCTATCCAATAGGGATAGGTTGTCTCCAAAGTGGTGAAACAACCAATGACACGTACAATGGGACAGATTGTAGAACCTACTTAGATTAGAGACAGTGTCCAGCCAATTGAAATGGCTTCAAAGGGGGGATTGATAGAGATGTGGATATCATTCTTGATTAAGTAAGATGGCCCCCATATCCTCCAGCTCTCAGCTAACACCTTATTCACTTAAAGGGAACCTGTCACCAGGATTTTGGCCATAGAGCTGGGGACATGGGCTGCTAGATGGCCGCTAGCACATCTGCAATACCCAGTCCCCATAGCTCTCTGTGCTTTTATTGTGTTAAAAAAACGTTTTGATCCATATGCAAATGAACCTCATATGTGTCCTGTATCCAGAGAGGAGTCCAGCGGAAAGGAGCCCAGCACCGCCCCGCGTCCTCCGAATCTCCTCCTTGCTGGCTGACGTCACAGAGCTAGAGCGCCGAAATCTCGCAATGCGCGAGCTAGCGCATGCACAGTGTCGGCATCATGTTCATTCCCTGTGCTGGCATCAGCACAGGGAACGAACTACGCATGCGCTAGCTCGCGAGATTTCGGTGCTCCAGCTCTGTGACGTCAGCCAGCAAGGAGAAGATTCGGAGGATGCATACATTTTTTTAAGACAATAAAAGCACAGAGAGCTATGGGGACTGGGTATTGCAGATGTACTAGCGGCCATCTAGCAGCCCATGTCCCCAGCTCTATGGCCAAAATCCTGGTGACAGGTTCCCTTTAGGTTCCAAGAGGACCCTCTTGCCTGATGTGTCATATACTGTGTGACGTATGCTTTACTGCTGTTAGTGTGAAGCCATTACAATATGTTTACATAGTTTGCATACCAAAGTTAGCAAAACAATGTATAATGATCAGACGCCAAGTGTTATCTCTTTTCTTATTTTTGTTTTCTAGCCAATGGAACAATGCCATGAGCCTCAGGGGGATGCCCCCTCTGATGTACTTATAAACTGCTTAACTTCCTGTAATAAATGAGAACTGCTTTGACCCTTGCCTGGTGTCAGTGTAGGTTCTTCCATGCATGTAAAATCCTAGGATTAAGATAATTTGGAGCAGTAGAGCAAACGCAATTGACCCTGATTGAGGGCATCTTCAACACTTCCAAAAAATTGAATAACAGTGATCAAAAAGTGGCATGTACCCAAAAATGAGACTGATAAAAACTACAGTTCGTCTTGCAAAAACAACTCTTCATAGAGCTCTGTAGATGGAAATATAAACAAGTTATGGCTGTCAGAAAATGGCAAAGAAAATTTAGATTTTTTCAAAGGTTTACAAAAAAAATTATATTTAGTATTGCAGTAATTGTTTTGAGCTTCAGAATAAGGATGTTATGTCATTTTTAGTGTACAGTGAACATCGTAATTGTTTTGTTGTTTTTTTTCAATTTCACCCCACAAACATTATTTTTCTTGTTTTCCAATACAATACATGGTAAATTAAATTGTGCCATTAAAAAATACAACTCATCCCGCAAAAAATAAGCCCTTGCATGGCTATATGAACAGATAATTTAAAAAGTTATGGCTATTGAAATGTAGGGAGGAAAAGACGAAAAAGCATAACCTAAAATGGGCCTGTTACTTAAAAGGGTTTTGTCACTTCAGCAAATTGCATTTATTATCTAGAGAAAGTTTTTTCACGCCACTAACTAATGTATTGTGATTGTCCATATTGCTTCCTTTGCTTGCTAGATTAATTTTAACTTAACTTGCTGAAGTGACAAAACCCCTTTAAGGGGTTAAAGACTTTACATTATGTTTTTTTTTTTTTGCTTGTCAATTATCAATTTTGGTCAACTGATGTAATGACATTTTATTTTTAAAAAATTCACACTATTAAATATTTTTGAACTTAACCCCTTAAGGGGTCATTTTCACCTTAAGGACCAGGCCATTTTTTGAAAATCTGACCAGTATCACTTAATGTGTGAATAACTTTAAAACGCTTTTACTTATCCAGGCCATTCTTAGATTGATTTTTTGTCACATATTGTACTTCATGACACTGGTAAAATGTAGTTAAAAAATCTTTTATTCATAAAAAAAATACTAAATTTACCAGAAATTTTTAAAAATTTTCAAATTAAGTTTCAATTTCTCTACTTCTATAATACATAGTAATACCTCCAAAAATAGTTATTAATTTACATTACCCATATGTCTACTTCATGTTTGGATCATTTTGGGAATGCCATTTTATTTTTTGGGGATGTTACAAGGCTTAAAATTTTAGAAACAAATCTTGAAATGTTTCCAAACTTTTTCCAAAACCCACTTTTTAAGGACCAGTTTAGGTCTGAAGTCATTTTGTGAGGCATACATAATAGAAACCACCCCAAACCCCATTTTGGAAACTACACCCCTCAAGGTGTTCAAAACTGATTTAACAAACTTTGTTAACCCTTTAGGTGTTCCACAAGAGTTAATGGAAAATGGAGATGAAATTTCTGAATTCATTTTTTTGGGCAAATTTTCAATTTTAATCCATTTTTTCCAGTAAATAAGCAAGGGTTAATAGCCAAACAAAACTCAATATTTATTGCCCTGATTCTGTAGTTTATAGAAACACACGATATGTGGTAGTAAACTACTATACGAGCACACGGCATGGCGCAGAAGGAAAGGAACACCATATGGTTTCTGGAAGGCAGATTTTGCTGGACTGGTTGTTTTATACCATGTCCCATTTGAAGCCCCCCTGATGCACCCCTAGAGTAGAAACTCCCAAAAAGTGACCCCACTTTGGAAACTAAGGGATAAGGTGGCCGTTTTTTGGGACTATTTTAGGGTACATATGATTTTTGGTTGCTCTATTTTACATTTTTGTGAGGCAAGGTTACAAAAAGTTGAAATTCTGAAATTTCATCTCCATTTGCCAATAACTTGTGGAACACCTAAAGGGTTACCAAAGTGTGTAAAATCAGTTTTTAATACCTTGAGGGGTGTAGTTTCTACTCTAGGGGTGCATCAGGGAGGCTTCAAATGGGACATGGTGTCGAAAAACCAGTCCAGCAAAATCTGCTTTCCAAAAACCATATGGCGCTCCTTTCCTTGTGTGCCCTGTCATTTGGCCATACAGCATTTTACAACCACATATGGGGTTTTTCTGAAAAGTACAGAATCAGGGCAATAAATATAGAGTTTTGTTTGACTGTTAACCCTTGCTTTGTTAATGGAAAAAATGGATAAAAATGGAAAATTTGGCCAAAAATTGCTTTGGCACTTTTTTTTTTTTACTGTGTTCATTTGAGGGGTTAGGTCATGTGTTATTTTTGTAGAGCAGATTCTTATGAACACGGCAATACCTAATATGTCAGCCATTTTTTTGTCACCCTACATCACAAAAAGTGTAATAGCAAGCAATCAAAAAGTCATATGCACCCCAAAATAGTGCCAATAAAGTGGTCCTCTCATCCCGCAAAAAATGAGCCGCTACCTAAGACAATCGATAAAAAAATGAAATAAAAATGACTCAGACTATGGAGATACTTAAATGTTTTTTTGTTTGTTTGTTTAACCCCTTAAGGACGTAGGGCGTACCGGTATGCCCTATTTCCCTAATCCTTAAGGACTCAGGGCGTACCGGTACGTCAGAACTTTAAATCGCGATTTCTAACGCCACGGGGGTTAATCGGAACGGGATGCCGGCTGAAATCATTCAGCCGGCATCCTGTAACAATGCCAGGGGGATTCATTTGACACCCCCCCTCCCCCGTATCGGCGATCGCAGAAAACCGCAGGTCAATTCAGACCTGCGGTTTTCTGCGTTTTCCGGTCCATTCGGGTCTCCGGTGACCCGATGAACCGGAAAAAAACTGCGATCGGTGGCATGATTATACACCACCAATCACAGTCCGAAGATTTGGAGAGGCGGTGCTGGCCCTGGTGCTGAATGCTGCTGTCCAGGGTGCTGATTGGTGCAGGGGAGAGAGGCGTGAGATTCAAACTTCCTGCGCTCCTCTCTCCCCTCTTCTTCCTGTTCTGCACAAATACCCTGCAGCACCGTCCAGCACCAGCTCCTGAGTCCCCCTAATCGGCATCAATCACCCTCCTGCACCCATCGCCATCCAGGTAGGTTAGGGTCAGTGAGGGAGAGGCACCGTTAGGCAGGAATAGAAGGGAAAAGTTAGTTAGTTAGTTAAAAAAAAAAGAACTTTTATCTAAACTTTCTTTGTTCCATCTTTCAGACCCCAGGCCCCCCCTGCCACTTGCCCCCCACCAGCAGCCCCCCACCACCACCAGATCCCGTCGCTATAAAAATAACATTTGACCAAACCCCTCGGATGAACAGCGTTAAAAATATAAAATAAAAACGGTGCCAAAACACCCATTTTTGGGCAAAATTTCCATTTGAATCCTTTTTTACGGTAATAAAGCAAGAGTTAACAGCCAAACAAAACTAAATATTTATTGCCCTGATTTTGTAGTTTGCAGAAACACCCCATATGTAGTCGTAAATGGCTATATAGCCGCACGGCAGGGCATAGAACGAAGGGAACTCCATATGGTTTCTGGAAGGCAGATTTTGATGGACTGTTTTTTTTTTTTACACCATGTCCCATTAGAAGCCCCCCCTGATGTAGCCTAGACTAGAAACTGTGACCCCATCTAAGAAACTACACCCCTTAAGGTATTCAAAAGTTACTTTACAAACTATGTTAATCCTTTAGGTTACCTTGCCTCAAAAAAGTGTAATATAGAGCAACCAAAAATCATATATACCCCTAAAATATTCCCAAAACAACAACCACCTTATCCCATAGTTTCCTAGATAGGGTCACTTTTATGGAGTTTCTACTCTAGGGGTGCATCAGGGGGCTTGAAAGGGTACAGGTGTAAATAAACCAGTCCAGCAAAATCTGCCTTCCAAAAACCATATGGCGTTCCCCTTCTTCTCCTGCCGTTTAGCCAAATAGTAGTTTACGACCACATATGGGGTGTTTCTGCAAACTACAGAATCAGGGCAACCCATTTTGAGTTTTGTTTGGCTGTTAACCCATTTTTTCCAGTAATAAAGTAAGGGTTAAAATGGAAAATTTTCAAAAAAATAGAAATTTCTAAATTGTTTCTCCATCTGCCATTAACTCTTGTGGAACACCTAAAGGGTTAACAAAGTTTGTAAACCCAGTTTTGAATACCTTGAGGGGTGTACTTTCTTAGATGGAGTCACTTTTTTGAAATTTCTATTCTAGGGGTGCAACAGGGGGCTTCAAATGGGACATGGTATAAACAAAACCAGTCCTGCAAAATCTGCCTTGCAAAACCCATATGGTGTTCCCCTCCTTCTATGTCCTCCCGTTTGGCCAAACAGTAGTTTACGACCACATATGGGGTGTTTCTGCAAACTACAGAATCAGGACAACCCATCTTGAGTTTTGGTTGGCAGTTAACCCTTGTTTTTTTCCCGGAATTTTTTTTTTATATTGGAAAAAAATAAAAATAAATCTAAATTCTTAAAATTTATGTCCATTTGCCATGAAATCTTGTGGAAGACCTAAAGGGTTAACAAAGTTTGTAACAACAGTTTTGAAAACCTTGAGGGGTGTAATTTCTAGAATGGGGTGGTTTCTATTATGTAAGCCTCACAAAGTGACTTCAAACCTGAACTGGTCCAAAGTGGGATTTTGAAGATTTCAGAAATATTACAAAATTTGCTTCTAAACTTCTAAGCCTTGTAACATCCCCAAAATTTTTTATATAATTCCCAAAATGCTACAAACATGAAGTAGACATATGGGGAATGTAAAGTCATCACAATTCTTGGGGGTATTACTATGTATTACAGAAGTAGAGAAACTGAAACTTTAAAATTTGCTAATTTTTCCAAATTTTTGGTAAATATGGTATTTTTTATGCAAAAAAAAATTACTTTTTTTACCCAATTTTAGCAGTGTCATGAAGTACAATATGTGACGAAAAAACAATCTCAGAACGGCCTGGGTAACTCAAAGCGTTTTAAAGTCATCAGCACTTAAAGTGACACTGGTCAGATTTGCAAAAAATGGCCAAGTCCTTAAGGTGAAATAGGGCTGAGTCCTTAAGGGGTTAAAACAGGATATTATATTGTAAAACCTAAATAAATTTTAAAAAGTAGACATATTAGGTATTGCTGCGTCCGTAAGAATCTGCTCTATAAAAATAACACATGACCTAACCCCTCAGATGAACACAGTAAAAAAAAAAAGAAAACGGTGTAAAAATAGCTATTTTTTTTACACCGTTTTTATTTTATTTTTTTGACTGTGTTCATCTGAGGGGTTTTCTGAGTGATTGTCTGTGGCTACATAGAATTAAAATTGGGGAAGGGGATTATAAATTTAGTACTCCATGGAAGTGTGGTACTCCCTGAAGCAACTGTCAATGCAGAGGCCCGGATGATCGGGGCACGTGACACACTAAGTGGTGGTGTCCTTCCGTTTCCCCCTCCTGTGACACACTCTGCACTTTTTTGGGTGCCTCCAGTTCCCGAAGTACTCTGGCCTGCTCTTTCTCGGTCAGAAAAGATCAGGGCCTTGAGGACTGCCTCATAGAACTGCAGGAATTTCCCTGTGTTGCCAGCGCTCCTGGACATGTACCAAGTAGACCGCAACTTTTTTGTACCATGCCCGGGTTTTGTGCATGGCGTTATATGGCTTGAGGACTTAATCAGAGAGATCAACTCCTCCCATATACCGATTGTAGTCCACAATACAATCGGGCTTGAGGACCGTTGCTGCTGTACCTTGCACAGGTACAGGGGTGATGCCGTTACCGCGAATTGTGGGCAGTACAAGGACATCCCTCTTGTCCTTATATCTGACCAGCAACAGGTTTCAACTGGTACGGGCACGGGTCTCACTCCTGGTGATAGGTACTTGGAGGGGGTGGGTAGGGAGGCCGCGTTGATTTTTCTGCACAGGTCCCACAAGCGGACGTGGATCTGGCGGCGAGGGACTGGAACAAGGAGATACTAGTATAAAATTTATCCACGTACAGGTGTTGTGTAATCATATCTATTAAGTGTATACTTGCTTGTATTATAACTAACAGTTTGCTTGACAAAATGGCCCCTAAAGTAACTGACAACTCCTTACTAATCCCTTACTAATCACTTTATGATATTGCTGACTTCTGCTATTATGATGTGTTACATGACCATTGGACTTTAGCAATGTGACAATGAGATCAATTAGCTGAGTCATAAAGTTCCCCTTTTCTGCTATAAAACCCCATGTAACACAAGTAATAAACGGAACATCTAGCATTGACTTCTCTGTGACAGTCTGTGTGTGATTTCTCTTGGTGTACGTATGCCTACTATTTGATACCATTCGGAGCAGTACATCAACTTAGTCTGACTATTGGATCAGAACCAGAACAGTTGGTGCCCAACGTGGGGCCTGAAGGATTGGACGTCCTGCTGGCGTACCCCCAGAGACTGGACCAGGAGAGACAAGCCAACGGACACCGGGACCGCGGACCGTAATAAGAGGTGAGAAAATATATTCCTCTTACCTATTCTGTGTCCCTTGGTCTAGTCTATCCATATTTGTTCTGGGGAGGGGTGCACCGACAGTGAGGAATCCTCAGGGGCATGAGAGTAAGAACCCCATTGTATTGATAAAGCTCGATGTACTGTGTTTTATAATTTTTATGTGTATGGCTGGTTTCTCTGTGAGGAGAGGCATAGACTGACAGAACGACAGAAGAAATTCTCCCAAAGTGCCTACATTGAGGGGTAACCCTGGTGTGTGACCCCAAAAAATAGTAGAAGGGAAGGAGATGGCTTGCTGATAACCCAGTGTGTGTTAATCTCAAGCTCAAGGTGTTTGTTTGTCAGTAACTGTGCTATCCAACTATCAGACAGTAAGTGAAGGGTCCAGAATGTGTTTTTTTGCAAAATGGGTAACAAAAAAAGTGTCCCGGTGGGCTATTGTTCACCTGAACAGTACGCGGCGGACCGGAGAGGAAAATGTCATGTTAAAGGATTAGGCAAGTTAGAAAAGAGTTATGATATTGCAAAAGGAGGTATATTGTGTTCCGCTACATAGCAGACACTGTTGACTGAAAAGAGGGGCAAATTGAAAGATGACAAGTTGATAGATACAGTTAGGGTGTGGCTGGACTGTAGCAAAGAATTTGAACAGACAAAAGGAGATGTAATGTTTGATGAAAAGTCAGGACGCCATTACTATCGGCCTGGCCCAGTCTTAGTGCGGGAACAGCCACCTCCCTATAATGGCGCCGCTGAGAGTAAAAGGAGAAGTTGGACTTGTACAGAGTGTGGTCAGCAGAACCCTCCATCCCGTGATACGTGCTTAGCCTGTGGTGCTCCACGCCCACATGACCACACTCTTTTAGCTCCCCGGCACATCCCACCAGTCCCGGCAACGGCGCCATCTTGTCCTCGGCCAACGCCCAAGGCCGGACTTGTAATCTCCCCAAAACTTGCTCCTTCTGTCATGCCCCAAGTCACTACTATATTCCCCATTATGAATCCTGACGGCATCTACATGCCACCCAGTCCCCCCTTGGTGGAGAATACGGGCAACCCATAGTACCTGCTCACATAATGGTAGGAGGAAGTGGCACAGATCAGGAAGAAGAGGCTGGAGAGGAACTTAAAGAATACGCAGGGGAAGAGTCACAGCAGACAGTGGACTATGCAGCAAATGCAACTGACCCGGGACAAACCCCGGTATATAGTAGGCCTCCGCATCTTGAGCCCTTCTGATATTTCCCCAGGTAGCCAGGATGCAAGAGCAGCGAATGACTTTCCAAAACCAAATTATACAGTTGCAAAGAGAAATCCATAACTTAGAACGAGGAAATCTTGAAGTTTTAAAGGAGGCATTGTTAAACACCTGCCCAGTCGGGCCACCTAAGTATGTGTCCTTCACCCCCCAGCAGTTGTTCACCATAGTGAACCTCATGCCAGACCCAGATACTCACCCTATTCCCTTTTACAGAAAATTGTCACAAGTATATCAAACATACGGGTGTACTTGGTCAGACATGCAAAGTATTGTAGAAAATAAGACTGGTGAATATGCGTCACTTATAATGGATCATATATGCCAACCAGAGCTTCCTGGAGTGAACGTTGACACTCGAGGTCCAGAATCCGGCGACCATTTCATTAAACAATTGTATAAATGGGCGAAGGATAAATTAGCAGAAGAATCCACCACCCTGCAAGATATGGTACAGGATAAAGCAGAGTCAGTAGAGAAGTTTGTTCAGAGAGTTAAACAAAGCTATAAAGATATGGGATTCAGTCCAAATGAACCTGTGCACCTGAGACTTCTGGCCCGATCATTTGTGATCATCACCCAGAGGTGGAACTTTTACAATACGTGGATGATTTACTCCCCTGTGCTGACACACCCCGTCTGCCTGGACTCATCTACCTCACTTCTTCAATTCCTGGCAGATGCTGGGTGCAAAGTCTCACGTTCCAAATTACAGTTGTGTCTTCCAAAAGTTGTTTTCCTAGGCCACTGCATCTCACAAGGCAGTAAGCATCTTACGGATGCCAGAAAGAAAGCAGGCTCAGACATCCCACTGCCAGATACCCCTCACCAACTGCAAACCTTTCTGGGACTAATTTCATACTGTAGGCCGTGGATCCCTGATGCATCCGTTCTGATGCAGCCACTGTTTGACTGCATACCCCGTGTTGCTACTGTTCCTTTCCAAATAACTGCAGAAGCCATAGAAGCATTTGAATCTCTCAAAAAAGCCATTATCACTGGCCCAGCTCTTGGCATCCCTAACTATAAACTTCCCTTTCGCCTTTATGTCATGGAACGTCAGGGCCATGCTACAGGAGTTCTCACTCAGAGCCATGGGGGTCGTAATAGACCTCTAGGCTACTTTTCAAAATGTCTAGACCCAGTAGCTAGAGCCACCCCTTCCTTTGTCAGGGCCATTCATGCTGCTAGTTCCCTTCTGAACGCCACCACTGACATTATCCTAGGACACCCCCTCACCATCATGGCTCCCCATGACATCTCGACTATCCTTCAACAGACACAACCTAAACACCTCACTGCACAACGCCACCTCAGGCTTCAGTGTAGTCTGCTTCTGCCAGATGTCACCATCCAGATATGCAACATCCTCAACCCGGCTGCACTCCTTCCTCTCCCAAGGGGGGAGTATACTGCAGAAAGAGATTCTGTGGATTTTATTGATTTACAAGCAGAAGAGGATCTCCAGGAAGCAGAATTATGGACAGCTATTGACTCACCTAATGAGGAACCAGATCATGATTGCATTACAATGATGGAAGCTGAAGTGGGAACACCACCATCAATACAAGATACTCCTTTGCAAAACCCACACTGGACACTCTTTGTGGATGGCTCCAGGTATGCCGATGACAAAGGGAAATTCCACATAGGCATGGCAGTCACTAGTGAGTATGAAGTGTTGTGTGCAAGGCAATTGCGCCCAGACTAGTCAGCACAAGAGGCTGAACTCATAGCCCTTAATGAGGCCTGCCTCATAGCAAAAGACTCCACTGCCAACATCTACACAGACTCCAGATATGCCTTTGGAGTAGTTCATGATTTTGGAATAATATGGAAGGCCAGAGATTACATTACAGCCGCAGGAACTCCAATTAAACATGCTTTAGCAGTAGAGGCTTTAATGGCTGCAGTACTCCTGCCCACCAAGGTGGCAGTAATCAAAGTAAAGGCGCATACCCGTGCTGACACACCAGAAGCCAAAGGAAATGCTTTAGCTGACCAGGCAGCCAAACAAGCAGCAATGGAAGAGGAAAGAGCACAGCCAGATAAAATCATGCTGGCACAAATGGATGTCAAGCAACAAGAAGTATCATGGGATCTACTGAAACAGATGCAGAAGCAAGCCACCCACTCAGAAAAGGAAACCTTGCTAAGGGAGTCAGCCCTTGAAGAAGAATCCGGACTTTGGACACAAGGGAATAAAGTGTGCTTGCCTAGAGCGCTCTATCCTATAATTGCCTCTGTGGCCCATGGACCCACTCATCAATCCAAGACAATAATGAAAGAGCTCATCGATAAAATATGGGTAGCCCCAGGAATCACTCCTGTTCTGGTGAAATATGTCCAGTCATGTCTAATCTGTGCCCAATGCAATCCCGGTAGGACTGAGCCCACGCCCAAAAGATGTCTCCCAAAAGCCTTATACCCCTTCCAAAGGATCCAGATCGATCATATCCAGATGCCAATGTGCCAAGGGTTTCATTACGTGTTAGTAGTGGTAGACATGTTCTCTGGGTAGCCAGAAGCCTACCCCGTCAGGAACCAGACAGCAACAACTACTGCAAAGAAATTGATACAGGAAACTGTCTGTAGGTACGGGGTACCTGAGGTCATTGAGAGTGATCAGGGCCCAGCATTTACTGCTAACCTAACCCAAGAGATCTGGAAGATGGTAGGGTCACACCTGGCATTCCACACCCCTTACAGACCCCAAAGTAGCGGCAAGGTCGAGAGACTGAACGGGGTATTAAAGTCAAAAATGCTGAAAATGACTAGGGAGACAGGGCTCAACTGGGTTCAGTGTTTACCAATAGCACTCTTTGCAGTCAGGCACACCCCCAAACCTCCCCACAAGCTGACTCCACATGAGATATTGTTTGGGTCAGGACCTCAGATGGGGCTGTACTTCCCATAACAATTGCAAATGCATTATGAATCTATTGCAAAGTATGTGATAGCTTTGAGCAAACAGTTGTCTAACATCCATGTACAAGTCTCTTCTTCCATTCCAGATCCTGACTCTCTAGAAGGCAGCCACACTCTGAAACCAAGAGAGTGGGTAGTGGTCAAGAAACACGTCAGAAGTACCCTAGACACATCGGTAAGCAGCCGGAGTCACTATACCACTTAAATTACCCGCCACTCATTAAAAAAATTCTCTCAGACCTGGAGAGATGGATGAATCTCCCCCTGTCCCTGGGAGGACGATGCCAACTTTTAAAAATGATTGCCATCCCAAAACTCTTGTACCCCATGCAGACAATACCACTCCTTCTTGAAAATACTGACATTAAAATACTGGAAAGAGCTTTTACTAGGTTCATGTGGGCGGGTAAAAGACCTAGAATAGCATTATTAAAATTGCAGTTGCCCAAAATGAAGGGAGGTATGTCGTTCCCAAATTTGTGGTTATACAATCTGGCGAGCCTCTTGCGACACTGTATTGACTGGATTTTTAATACTAATTTCTACACTAATAGAGCACTGGAATCCCAGCTTGTGAGTCCTTGGTGTTTGAAAGCCCTACTACACACCAAATACTCGGCCCAGCCCCCACTAATAAGAACGAGTCTAGTAATAAAAGATACTATTGCCACATGGAAAGAAATCCGTAAGATTTTTAAGTTGCCCTTTTCCCTTTCTAAACATATGCCCTTGTGGGGTCACCCAGAATTTCCAGCCGGTATACAGTTTAAGCATTTTGATGCCTGGAGGGAGGCGGGCATCACAAAAGCTTCAGACTTATTGAACTGGCATTCACAAGAACATTGTTTCTTTACATATGCAGAACTAAAAGAGAAGTTTTTCTTAAGTCGTCCACAACATGTCTTTGCCTTTCTTCAAGCCAAAAGCTTCCTACATACTAGGATCCATGAACCCAGAACAGTGTTTTCTGTGAGTGGTTTTGACAGTATGTTAGGACAGGGAACAACCAAAAAAATCACTATCTGAACTATATCAGGGAATCAATGAAACCAGACATAAACCTCTAGCGGAGACCCTCTTTTCATCCTGGAGGAAAGACTTCCCGGATGTGGATATACAACAGATAATACAACAGGGTTGGGAAAAGATTAGGAGGGTAGTTTTCAACAAGGGTTGGAGGGAAACACAGTTTCGCCTAATGCACAAGGCAATTTACGGTTTTCGCTTCTCTTCTCAGTCTCAAAGTCAAGACAGACTGACATGCTGCCCAAAATGTCACTTAAACAGTTCAAATATGTTGCACGGGATTTGGTCATGCCCAGAAACGTCAAAATTCTGGGAATTAGTGAAACAGCTAATTAAAAGACATCTAGATGTCAACATCCCCAACACTCCTGAATGTATTATTTTCCACGCTCTCCCAGAGCATAGACAGGTACAACCAATTATCCATATAATTATTCTGGCGGCCAAGCGGTGTCTACTAAACAGCTGGCTTAGACCTCAGGTACCGTCAATGAATGAGGTACTGGAGCATGTTAAAAAAAAAATTGATTTGGAGAGAATAGAGGCGAACGCCTTTAGAGGCAAGCGTATCGAAAATTTCTTCAAACGATGGGAGGATTTTATGACGGTAGTATACTCAGATCTGGAATTGAAGAGTTTGATGAAGCCATTTCTATCCTCGGAGTGGTATTTGAAACGTAAAATTGCAGGAACCTTGGGGAGATTACTGGCTGATTAAAGTCTAATTCATATTAGGACCTGGTATACTGAAGGAAAGCGTTCAGGGGGGGGGGGGGGGGGGGGTAAGGGGTTAACCTACATTAGTGGAAGAGGTAGCTACAATTAACTGCAGCATAATTTATTTAAAGGGGCACACGTTAATAAATTTGTTGCATTTAAACCTCCCAAAGAAGTAGGAAATAAAATCAGGTATATATTGCTGCCAGAAATATGTCTCATTTTCACTTATTTGATAAATTTGACCTAACCTACATACTTTGGTGACCTAGCCCACTTTTCTTATCACTTTTCTCAAATTTGACAAGTCACTATTTATTCTGTGTGAAAAACCTGGAATAATCTGAATAGTTAATATTGGTCAGTGTCTATGTTTCATTCAACATGATTATATTGCCTACTGAGACAAAAAAAAAAAAAAAATCATAGAAATATGTACAATGCATATGGAATGCATTCAGATGCTTTTACTTTTTTCACATTTTGTTATGTTGCACAGATGTTTTTTGATCAAAATATATTAATATATTGGCTGAGAGTCTCAGATATTATCATATCAGAGTTAGAGCTTAGCTTATAATGTTTGTGTCTATTGTATGAGTGCATTATTTTCTAAAATTTTTCTTTTATGTTGTGGGTTTGTGCCAAAATAAAAAATTACATTTTCCTCATAATTCTGCACTCAATATGCCATAATGACAAAGTGAAAACAGAATTTTCAAAATCTTAGCTAATTTACTGAAAACAGAAAAGTTAAATATTGCATTGACATAAGTATCCAAAAGCTTTAAACAGTACTTTCTTGAAGCACCTTTGGCAGCCATTACAGCCTCTAGTCAGCTTGGGTATGATGCTACAAGGTTTGCACACCTGGAATTGAGGATTTTCTGCCATTCTTTTCTGCAGATCCTCTCAAGCTCTGTCAGGTTGGATGGGAAATGTTAGCGGACAGCCATTTTCATGTCACTCCAGAGTTATTTGGCTGGGTTCAAGTCAGAGCTCTGGCTGGGCCATTCATGGACATTCACATAACTCCTGTGTTGTCTTGGTTGTGTGCTTAGGTTCATTGTCTTGTTGGAAGGTGAACCTTCGAAGGTGAATTTCCAGCCCAGTGTGAGGTCCGGACACTCTGATCAGGATTTCATTAAGAATATCTCTGCACTTTTGCTCCATTAAGCTTTCCCTCAACCTTGACCAGTCTCCCTTTCCCAGCCACTGAAAAACACTCCTAAACTTAGTTTTCCAGGAAGTATATATTAGTATCACCATGTTGCACTGTATCCAGCTTGCCTTCTACACATACATGATAATAGTTTTGCATACTTGAGAGTCCGATGTGTTTGCTGCTGCTTCTATTGTTTGGAGCAGGAGGGGTGTTTCTGGTCAGGATGTACGCATCAAGTGAAGAATCTGTCTCCCTTTTTGTGTATGTTTGGTCTGATTAGATGGCTACCTGCCATTTAGTCTCACAAAGACACAGAATGTTAAAAGTGAACCAACAAAGTGAGAATTCTCAAAGGAATGTTTTGAGAAAATCTTCCCTTCACAAAATCAGTGGACTAATAAATATGGTTCCTCTGTATTCTTTTATAGCTCCTTATAACCAGATTACATAATATGTCTGTGTCATTTTGGCTAATAGGATGGTGGACCTGTCCACAAAGTATGTTTCCATTAGCCCCTTATTATAATATACATGTAATGCCTTGTGTTAGGGCACCTTTCTGCACATGCTCATTATGGGGATCACACAGGCACCTCTTCTTATCAACAGTAGGACCCCATGTGTGATGGATAGCCAGGCAACAATTGTAATGAACAGAATCAGAGGAATAGTGAGTCCCTGAGAAGTGGTCAATAGCAACTGTGCCATCTAAGGTGTTTGAAAGAGAGAGGAGGTTCTCCTTGTCACTCCACTGCCACCCCAAGAGTTTCCATGGCAGCCAGGGGCCTAACAAAGACCAATGGAGACTCAAGCAAAACTGACTTCACATTTTTCCCTCATAATAAATTCCACCCAAAGAGAATCTGTCATCCCTGTTTGCGACTATTATCTATAGTAATACATGTGTAGTACTGCAGATAAGAAGTCCAGATCACAATTTTTTACTTTCCTACTGCCCCCTGTTCCCTCACTGTCTGCTCTCAAAGCTGCACTAAAATACAGTCTGGACTGCTGTGCTGTTATAATAAAGATGACTTGTGCGCATGCACAGCAGTCTTGACAATCTATTTTAACACAACTCTAAGTGCTGACAGCAGGAGAATGGGGCACAGAATAAAAAGAAAAAAAAAGGGATCTGGACTCCTTGACGGCAGTATCACTGATGTAGTACTGTAGATAATAGTCCAAAATTGGGATGACATATTCCCTTTAAGACTATCCTGTGTACAACTATTAGTGACTGACAGTCTCCATAAAATCGTGGTGAAAAGTTTTGAAAGTGACACAAATTTTAGTTTTCACAATGTTTGCTGCTTCAGTGCTTTTGGATCTTTTTGTCAGATGTTTCTATGGCATATGAAGTACAATTATAAGCATACGTTTTTAAAAGACTTCTACACCAGGCTATATAGCCCCCTTCCTGAGCAAGCTTAGTTTTACAAATCTGATGTCTCGCTTTATGAAGTAATAACTTAGGAATGCTTTTACTTCTCTCAGTGATTCTGAGGTTGTTTCTGACGCATCATACTTCAAGTTAGTGATACATTTGTGTTGATATGTTTTACCTTTAGTTTTTTTTTATCCAACATTTTGGCAAAATTATAAATTTTCTAGATTTCAATTTCTCAGCTTTTAAGACAGAGGATGATACCTCACAAAATAGTTAAAGGGGTTATCCAAGTTATTTTTTTGTTCTTTCTATGTTCCTAACTAAGCAAATGTAACAGCTTTCCAATTCACTCACTTTATCTGCAGGGGCTGGTTTCTCAGATTTCACAGAGGGTCACATGACCTGTGATGTCAGCTTCTCTCCCTGCTCTGATAAAGGTCGTTTACAAGCCTGTAAACTAAACGTCACTGTGTTGGCCACGCCCCCCTTTACTGCCGTCTACTCTCTGCTAGGATTCTTAACCCCTTCAGCTGCACAGCAGTGAGGAGACAATGCTGGGCACTGGAGCTGATATACTAGAGAGACCATTGCACAAGAAGGTATAGGGAAGATCCTGTGTGTATTAGCAGTGTCATTATGCAGGTGGGACATGTAGTCCTACACATACAACATGCTGCAGAGTCTCCCAGCACTCAGGGCAGCTCTTGTATCCACTCCCTTAGCAGTGTCATTATAGAGCTGGGACTTGTAGTCCTACACATACAACATGCTGCAGAGTCTCCCAGCAGACAGACATGTCACTCAGGGCAGCTCTTGTATTCACTCCCTTAGCAGTGCAGGGGAAGGGGCAGAGATTGTTTTTATTGCATGTAAACAAAGGGACAGAAAATAACCAGGGAAATTAGGAAAAATATATAATTGTTTGCATAAAACTTGCTTAGCTCAGTTATATATCAGATTTTCAGTGCTATATTTTTTTTTTTCATAACTCGGACAACCCCTTTAATTAACATTCATAATATGTCTACTTTATGTTGGCATCATTTTATAAATGTCATTTTATTTTTTTAAGACATCGGAAGGCTTAGAATTTTAGAAGCACTTTTAAACATTTTCAAAAAAGTTTAAAAAAAAGTAACTTTGAAGGGCTTACATAATAGAAAGCACCCATTTTAGAAAATACACCCCTCAAATTATTTGAAACTGATTTCAAATAATTTAAAAGTGTCACTTTCAATTTCCATTGTGCCGCTATCTGAGCCTGAAATACACCTAATTTAGGCGTATTTCAGCATAGTAAATGACCCCCTATACGTTTATTATCCTCTCCATGGAATAATAAACGTGAGTGTTTATTTTTTGAGGAATAAATTGCCATTATCATTTGTACTATTTTGGGGTACGTATGACTCTTTTCGGAAGCAGGATGAAGAAATGGTAGCAATTCTGCCATTGCTTCTTAGGTACACCATGCACAATGTGGGAAAAACATGTTAACTTTATTGTGCTGTTCAGTATGGTTACAGAGACCAAATTTATAAAAAAAAAAAATGTAAAGTGATGCTACTTTTATACAATTAAAGCATTTTTTTGAAAAAATAACATTTTTGTGTTACCATTTTCTGGGCGCCAAGGTTATAGCCTCGTTTAACCCCTTAGCGCAGAACGCCGTGCATGTACGGCAGGGAAAAAGTTGCCAGAATGCAGAACGCCGTACATGCACAGCGTTCATTTAAATGCTCCCCTGCCAAGATCGCGCACCTTAAGTGTAAATTACCTTGCTGTGTCGGGGACCGAACAGCTCCCCTTGAAGGCCAGGGACCGATCAGCAGTGGTCCCGGCCCCAGATCACCGCCACACATCCTGTTGTCTCAACGAGCGATCTTGCGCGTGTGCGCATGCGCGCACACATCTCCTCCTCTTTTGGCATCCGGCTGTAGCTGCAATGAGACGATCGGAGATGAGAAATAGCTTTCTGTACATAATTCATTGTGATTGGTCCGTTCCTGACTGTGGACCAATCACAATGTGTTATGTACAGAATGCTATCTCTCACCTTCGATCCTCTCATTTCAGTCAGAGAAGTGATCGGAGGCAGAGCAAAGTTAAACCTTGTGAAAAAAACTAAACACACCAAAAGTGCCCCTCATTAGTCCCCTGTGACTTCAAGGAGTGCTGCGGACTTTCTTTGTTTTATATATATATATATATATATATACACACAGTGGGATGCAAAAGTTTGGGCAACCTTGTTAATCATCATGATTTTCCTGTATAAATCGTTGGTTAAATGTCAGTTAAATATATCATATAGGAGACACACACAGTGATATCTGAGAAGTGAAATGAAGTTCATTGGATTTACAAAAAGTGTGCTATAATTGTTTAAACAAAATTAGGCAGGTGCATAAATTTGGGCACCACAAAAAAGAAATGAAATCAATATTTAGTAGATCCTCCTTTTGCAGAAATTACAGCCTCTAAACGCTTCCTGTAGGTTCCAATGAGAGTCTGGATTCTGGTTGAAGGTATTTTGGACCATTCCTCTATACAAAACATCTTTAGTTCATTCAAGTTTGATGGCTTCCGAGCATGGACAGCTCTCTTTAAGTCACACCACAGATTTTCAATTAAATTCAGGTCTGGGGACTGAGATGGCCATTCCAGAACGTTGTACTTGTTCCTCTGCATAAATGCCTTAGTGGATTTTGAGCAGTGTTTAGGGTCGTTGTCTTGTTGAAAGATCCAGCCCCGGCGCAGCTTCAGCTTTGTCACCGATTCCTGGACATTGGTCTCCAGAATCTGCTGATACTGAGTGGGATCCATGCGTCCCTCAACTTTGACAAGATTCCCAGTCCCTGCACTGGCCACACAGCCCCACAGCATGATGGAACCACCACCATATTTTACTGTAGGTAGCAGGTGTTTTTCTTGAAATGCTGTGTTCTTTTTCCTCCATGCATAACGCTCCTTGTTATGGCCAAATAACAAAATTTTAGTTTCATCAGTCCACAGCACCTTATTCCAAAATGAAGCTGGCTTGTCCAAATGTGCTTTGGCCCACCTCAAGCGGCACTTTTTGTGCTGTGGGCGGAGAAAAGGCTTCCTCTGCATCACTCTCGCATACAGCATCTCCTTGTGTAAAGTGCGCCGAATGGTTGAACGATGCACAGTGACTCCATCTGCAGCAAGATGATGTTGTAGGTCTTTGGTGCTGGTCTGTTGGTTGACTCTGACTGTTCTCACCATTCGTCGCTTCTGTCTATCCGAGATTTTTCTTGGTCTGCCACTTCGAGCCTTAACTTGAACTGAGCCTGTGGTCTTCCATTTCCTCAATATGTTCCTAACCGTGGAAACAGACAGCTGAAATCTCTGAGACAGCTTTCTGTATCCTTCCCCTAAACCATGATGGTGAACAATCTTTGTCTTCAGGTCATTTGAGAGTTGTTTTGAGACCCCCATGTTGCTACTCTTTAGAGAAAATTAAAAGAGGAGGAAAACTTACAATTGACCCCCTTAAATACGCTTTCTCATAATTGTATTCACCTGTGTATGTAGGTCAGGGGTCACCAAGCTTACCAAGCCAATTTGAGTTCCAATAATTAGTTCTAAAGGTTTTGGAATCAATAAAATGACAACAGTGCCCAAATGTATGCACCTGCCTAATTTTGTTTAAACAATTATAGCACACTTTCTGTAAATCCAAGGGGAAGGGAGCAGGGCCACAGGAAGTGAGAGCAGAATAATACAAGGACAGCATTTCCCTGGGGTAGTTCCCCCCACAGAGACACGGAGAAGGCCACAAAAAAGGTGTCGGGTATGCGCCAGAAATGGAATCAGGAAAGACACAATTCATTGTGAGACGTGCCCCTCAAAGCCGGGTCTTTGCATAAAGGGATTGTTTTAGAATCTACCACACCTCTGTTGACTTTTAACTAAACCCCCTTTGATCATTTTATAAAACCCCTTGAAACTGTAGGCTGGTAAAAATTCTAATTTCCTGTTTCTCCACATTTCAATTGGCATTCTAATAAAACCCATAACAAAGCTAAAAATTCTCATTACACCCCCAAGATGAATACCTTGACGGGTGTTGTTTTACAAAAGGAGACTAGAACTTTGTATGTTCTGGTAGTTCAGTGCCTCTGCAATGTGATGACATATAATATACAACATATTTCTTTGATATAATTTGAGACACTTGTTTCTTTTAGCTGCTATATTTGGCGACTATGTCCTACCATATAAAGCTTTTATATATATATATATAGTTCAAGAAAAAATGGCGGCACTGGTGTGATATAGTTGCAAAAGGTAGGGTGCACGTCCCTGGGGGAATAGGCTTCTTACCCCAATTTGTAAATCCGGAAAAATGAGTGGCACTCAAGAAAGACTCAAGAGCAGAGCCGAAATGTTGCACCAGGGTGAATAAAGGTTCACTTGTTTTTTCTACCATTGGAGTGCCGCTCATTTTTCCGGATTTATATATATATATAAAATTTGTAGGATACCGAATACATCAGGTGTTGCTTATCAGTACACTGAACTTCACAGCAGTTTACGGCCATATATGAAGTGTTGCCATATTCAGGAGAGAATGGGTAACAAATTGTGGGTGTAATTTACTCTGTTACCACTAGTGAAAATAAATAATGTGGGCCTAAGGCCCCATGCACACGGCCGTTGTTCACAGCCGTGTGCGGGCCGTGGAACCGCGGCCTGGATCCCTCCTGAGAACAGGAGTGCACGGCGTCACTGGTTGCTATGACGCCGTGCGCTCCCTGCTGCCGGCACAGAACAGTAATACACTGGTATAGATCATACCAGTGTATTACTGTATTGCGGCGGCAGCAGGGAGCGCACGGCGTCATAGCAACCAGTGACGCCGTGCGCTCCTGCTCTCAGGAGGGATCCAGGCCGCGGTTCCACGGCCCGCACACGGCGGTGAACAACGGCCGTGTGCATGGGGCCTAAAGAGACATTTTCTTGTAAAAAATTTAAATTTTCATTTTCACAGCCAAATATTTCAAAATTCTATGAATCGCTTGTTAGGTCAAAGTGCTCGCTACATGCCTTGAAAAATTCCTTGGGGGGTGTAGTTTCCAAAATGGGGTCACTTCTTGGGGTTTTCCACTGTGGAGGTACCTCAGTGTGTCTTCAAATGTGACATGGCACCTGAAAATTATTCCAGCGAAATCTGCCCTTCAAAAGCCATATAGCGGTCCTTTCCTTCTGCGCCCTGCCGTGTTACCATACAGCAGTTTACGGCCACATATGGGGTGTTTCCTTCAACTACAGAATCAGGGCAATAAATACTGAGTTTGGTTTGGCTGTTAACCCTTGCTTTGTTACTGGAAAAAATTGACTTAAATGGAAAATCTGCCCAAAAAGTGAAATTCAGAAATGTTATCTCCATTTTCCATTAATTCTTGTGGAACACCTAAAGGGTTAACAACGTTTGTAAAATCAGTTTTGAATACCTTGAGGGGTGTAATTTCTAAAGTGGGGTAATTTTTGGGTGGTTTCTATTATGTAAGCCTCACAAAGTGACTTCAGACCTGAACTGGTCCTTAAAAAGTGGGTTTTGGAAATTTTCGTAAAAACTTTGAGATTTTCTTTTAAACTTCTAAGCCTTGTAACATCCCCAAAAAATAAAATGGCATTCCCAAAATGATTCAAACATGAATTAGACATATGGGGAATGTACATTCATAACTATTTTTGGAGGTATTACTATGTATTATAGAAGTAGAGAAATTGAAACTTGGAAATTTGCACATTTTTCCCAATTTTTGGTAAATTTGATATTTTTTTATAAATAAAAATGGGGAGCCCTGCTGACTGAAGATTAATGTGCAGATGTGATCTCTGATTAGCGGGTTTAAAACATCCGATTAGAGATAAGTCCCAACTGCCCATAGACTAGAAATATTAAACAGGTTAACTTTTATTGACAAATCCATTCAATTTATACAAAGACTCAATATTTACAGTTTAACCGTTTTTTTCCCCAAGATTTCTGTAATTCACCATAGCATACTGGATATAAGCTTCTGAGCCAAATCCTGACACATTTCGACCCAATATTGCCTAATGAGTACTTGGAGTTTTTCACAATTTCAGTGTTTATATTTGTCCTTCTGCTTTTTGAGGATTGACCACAGGTTTTCCATGAGATTGAGATCTGGCCATGGACCCAAAATTTCAATATTTTGTTCACATAGACACTAAAGCTATATACACAAGACGTCCATTAAAAACAGACACACGGTCAGTTTTTCATTGCCATTTTGCATCCATGTGTCCATCCATTTTCTGGCCGTGTGTCTGTTTTTAATGTCCGTTTTGCATCCATTTTGCATTAGTTTTTCATGTTAAAAACAAACATGTTTTCATATTAAAAACAGACATGAAAAATGGATGAAATTGATTGGCAGTTATTTCTACTCCCACCCTTCTGAGAACATCCACAGGATGGTAGGCCCACAACTAAAATATTGTCTCCCATAGTGTAGGAATTTTTTATTTTTTTGCTGCCCCCAGCTTTAATAATGCCACCATGTAGGCCCCCTGGTAAAATAATGTCCTCCCATAGTGTAGAATTTTTTTTTTTACTGCCCTAGCTTTAATAATGCCCCCAATGTAAGCCCTCATCTTAAATAATGTCCCCCATAGTATAGATTTTTTTTTTTCATGTCCCCAGCTTTAATAATGGCCTCAATGTAGGGCCCCATCTTAAATAATTTCCCCCATGGTTTAAATAATGCCCCCACCACTGTTTTTTTTTTTTCTTTCTTTGTTGATTTTACAAAAAAAATAAAGAACTCACCTTATCTACTTGCTCGCGCTGCAGCAGTCTTTTCTCTCTTCACCGAAAGACCTGCGATGTGCGCGATGACGTCACCATGCATATCGCAGGTCCTTCAGCAGATCCTGCTCAATAAAGATAGAAGAGACTACCACAGCACGAGCAAGTGGATGAAGTGATTTTTTTTAACCCCTAAATGACCATATAAAGTGTACCATTTTTAACGGCCGTTAGATGGGTATACTCCTGTCAATCGGCCGTTAAAAACGGTCCCATTGATTTCAAAAGAGCGGCCATGTGAATAGCCCCATAGACTTTCATTGGTGCTAAAAATGGCCGCCTTACTTAATCGGCCGTTACATGGCCATTATTCACTGTCGTGTGCATGTAGCCTTAGGCCTTAGCCTTAGTGACTAATGGCAGTGTAACGTCTGTTTAGGTAACAGCCGTCACACTGCCATTTTTAGCACCAATGAAATCAATGGGACAGTTTTTAACGGCCGATTGACAGGAGTACACCCGTCTAGTGGCCGTTAAAAACGGGTACACTTTATCCATATGGCCATTTAGGGGTTAAAAAAAAACTCACCTCACCCACTTGTTCATGCTGCGGCAGTCTCTTCTTTCTTCATTGAGCAGGACCTGCGATATGCATGGTGACGTAACCACGTGGGAGCACTCAGTGATGTCATTGCACATCGCTGGGCCTTCGGCAGGTCCTGTTCAGTGAAGAGAGAAGAGACTGCTGCAGCACGAGCAAGTGGATAAGGTGATTTTTTTTTTTAAATCAACCCAAAAAAGAACATTGGTGGGCCATTAAAGCTGGGGACAGTAAAAAAAAATCCTACACTATGGGGGACATAATTTTAGCTGGGGGCCTACATGGGGGCATTATTAAAACTGGGGGCACTATAAAAAATGATTTACACCATAGGAGACATTATTTTAGCTGGGGCCAAAATAGGGGCCATTTTTATCATCCTACCATCCTGTGGGTGTTCTCAAAAGGGTGGGTCTAGAAATAACTGCCAATCAAATTCATCAATTTTTTTGAAAAACTGATGCAAAACGGACATTAAAAACAGACACATGGACAGAAAATGGATGCACAGACTGATGCAAAATGGCGTGTGCATGTAGCCTTAGGCCTCTTTCACACTTGCGTTGTCCGGATCCGGCGTGTACTCCACTTGCCGGAATAACACGCCGGATCCGGAAAAACGCAAGTGTACTGAAAGCATTTGAAGACGGATTCAAAATGCTTTCAGTGTTACTATGGCACCCAGGACGCTATTAAAGTCCTGGTTACCATAGTAGGAGCGGGGAGTGGGGGAGCGGTATACTTACAGTCCGTGTGGCTCCCGGGGCGCTCCAGAATGACGTCAGAGGGCCCCATGCGCATGGATGACGTGCCATGCGATCACGTGATCCATGCGCTTGGGGCGCCCTGACGTCACTCTGGAGCGCCCCGGGAGCCGCACGGATGGTAAGTATGCTGCTCCCCCGCTCCCCACTACACTTTACCATGGCTGCCAGGACTTTAGCGTCCCGGCAGCCATGGTAACCATTGAGAAAAATCTAAACGTCGGATCCAGCAATGCGCCGAAACGACGTTTAGCTTAAGGCCGGATCAATGCCTTTCAATGGGCATTCATTCCGGATCCGGCCTTGCGGCAAGTCTTCAGGGTTTTTGGCCGGAGCAAAAAGCGCAGCATGCTGCGGTATTTGCTCCGGCCAAAAAACGTTCCGTTCCGGAACTGAAGACATCCTGATGCATCCTGAACGGATTTCACTCCATTCGGAATGCATTAGGATAAAACTGATCAGGATTCTTCCGGCATAGGGCCCCAACGACGGAACTCTATGCCGGAAGAAAAGAACTCAAGTGTGAAAGAGCCTTTAGTTATCACTTTTGCTTTGTGACATGTTGCTCCATCATGCTAGAGAAATTTCTCCTGGATCATTGGGCGAAGTTGTTCTTGGGGGATGTTTTGATACCATTCTTTATTTATGGCAGTGTTCTTAGGCAAAATTGTGAGTGAGCCCATCAGAAGGGGGCTTTAACAAAGTAAATAACATCAACCAGTCTTCTGCAGTCCAGTCTCTGTACTTCCTGTCAGAATGTCAGTTTGTCCTTGATGTTATACTTGGAGAAAATGTTCAAGCAAAATTCTCTCAATTTCTTTTCAGGGTGCTAGCACCCTCTTGTGGACAAATTTATATTCCATGTTATTTTTCACAGTTCATAGCTGGTTTCATTTTTATGACTATAATTTAGGGTGTGCATTATTAAAATACACTTAAGCTAATTAACAGATAATTACATTTACTGTAAATGAATAATGTACACAACATCCTAATTTCATACAACTTTTTCTCTGTGCTTGCTGGAAGCTACTGTGGTGTACAACCCGTGAGGATTCATATTATTACATTCATTTGAGAAATTTTTACTAATGTGATTGCACCTACACTTCATTTGAAACTGTGCCAAAATTTGTTGCATTTCTGGCAAATAACGTTGCTTCAAATTTTGGACCTATTCATGAAGCGAATGTGCCAAACATAATAATCCACTGCCCCTAGCACACCTGTTTCAACTTTTCAGCTCGATTTGGAGGTGTGGTTTAGTAGAAGGAAAAAACTGCATTTTACTCCTTTTGGGATAATTTTTTATTTTTTCCAATTGGTCTTTGTGATTTTTTTTACAGGTAGTGTTGAGTGCTGCAAAGCCAAATGTCCTCATGCTTCATGGTAACAAATCAATTTTCCCTGAAATGACAGTAAAAATAAAAATCATACTTACCTTATCCATTTGAGCATGAAGAGGCCATCTTGCTTGAAGATCCCACGCAAAATCTTGTGTGTGGTGACATATGACTTCATTGTCTGATAGGACGGGTCCCACCTCTGGGACCCGCACCTACAAGGAGAACGGGGAGAGTTGTGGCTGGAGGGTGGCTGCGCATGTGCAGTGCACCGTTCTCAATTTTCTCTGTTCTGTTCTCCTTGTAGGTGCGGGTCCTTGAGGTGGGACCCGCACCTATCAGACAATGGGGGCATATCCTAGCGATCCTAGCGATATGCCCCCATTGTCTAAGATGGTATAACTTCTTTAAGTTCTTATCACACTGATAAGAATATGGCCTTATCCCTCTCCACACTCCGAAATCTTGGCAGTGGCGATTGAATGAGTCCTTACTGCAGGATTTGGAAGTAGCCCAGGATGTTCACACAGCTATTTCTCAGTACTTTGAAACCAAGCAGAGTGATGATATGTCGCCTATCACGGTGTGGGCAGCTCACAAATGTGTAATCCGTGGGGAGTTCATCAAGCATGGAGCGAGACGTAAAAAAGAAAGGGCAGCTAAAATCTGTCAGCTCTTAGCAGAAATTGTTAACCTCGAGCAGGCCCATAAAAAGTCCCATGCGACAGCCGCGCGCACTTCCCTCCTCCTGGCCAGAAGTAAGCTCAAGGAGAAATTGGATGTATGTACGAAAAACATTTTAGCGAAGGGCCACAGACTTTTTTTTGAGTTCGGAAACAAAAGTGGTAAATTGCTAGCCAGATTACTTAGAGATCAAAGAACAAGGAATTATGTTCCCCGTATAGCCAATGCCCGAGGTTCCCTTCTTAATGATCCCTCTGCTATTGCAGAAACCTTTGCTCAGTACTACCAATCTCTATACAACTTTCCACAATCCAGCGTCACCAGTGGGTCTTTGCGCTCAGTGATGGACAAGTATCTTGCAGACTCAGGTATGCCGAAGATACCTGCAGACACCCTCCAAGATTTAGACAGGCCAATCTCGGTCAAGGATTTAGCGGAGGCATTAAAAACCATGCAGCCCAGTAAGGCTCCAGGCCCGGATGGCCTCCTACTACAAAAGATTTTTATCTCTTCTCCAGGCCCCACTCGCAAAAGCACTAAATGTCCTCAGTACAGGGCATTCACTCCCTGCAGATATGTCTAACGCGCATATAAATGGTCATACATAAGGAAGGAAAGGACCCCACCCTCTGCGGTAACTACCGTCCAATTTCACTTCTAAACGTAGACCTCAGATTTTTCGCAAAAATTCTGGCCACATGTCTGGTTCCACTGCTATCTGAGCTCATACACAATGACCAGGTGGGTTTCATTCCGTCGCGGGAGGCGAGGGATAACACCACCAAGGTACTCAATCTGATTCACCACGCCGGGACCCAAGGTACCCTGCTTTGTCTTTTATCTACAGATGCTGAAAAAGCTTTTGACAGAGTGGGGTGGCCTTGGCTGTTCGCGGTGTTGCACTATGTGGGCATTACAGGCCCTATGGCGACATGGATCCGAGCGCTATATGAGTCTCCGTCCATGGCCACGAAGGTGAACGGTGTGCTCTCTTCGTCCTTTGCGATTCAGAATGGGACTCTCCAGGGATGCCCCCTCTCCCCACTCATCTTCGTGCTTACTCTGGAACCACTCTTGAGGTCTATACGGCAGAACCCGAATGTTGCGGGACTCTCGATTGAGGGCAGGGAATATAAGATAGCGGCCTATGCGGATGATTTAATGTTGACGCTTACTAACCCCAGGATTTATTTTCCGAACTTGATGTTTGAATTCCACACACTTTGTGACCTTTCTAACCTAAAAATCAACCTTTAGAAATCAGAGGCCTTGACTGTATCGCTACCGGATACTCTCTTGTCTGACCTGAGTGGGCTACCGGGGCAGTGAAATATCTGGGCACTTATATCCCCTCAGATCTGAAGGAGGTGTACCAGAGGAATTATATTCCTCTCCGGGATCGGATAAGAGATGATCTTAAGAGGTGGTCGAAGGGACTACACACATGGTTTGGAAGGTGTGCTATTTTTAAAATGAACATCCTTCCACGTGTGTTGTACCTCTTTCAGACCCTTCCCATTAGACTTCCCGCTAGCTTCTTCCATAGGATCCATGGGGACTTATTCAGATTTATCTGTGCGAGGGGCAGTCCGAGATTAGCTAGATCTCTTACATATCCCGAGGGACAAAGGAGGGTTTGGGCGTGCCGGACTTCCGTAAATAGTACTCTGCCTCCTTGCTTTAAAGGATTGTAGACTGGTGTCGACACGCAAAGTACAAACAGTGGATATCTATCGAACAACTTTACTCGAGCTCTCCTCTGGCCTCCTTTCCCTGGGTAGATCTGAAACTCCCTTCAGCTCTCTCTAATTATCCCACAATAGGCCCCATTATTGCGCAATTTCATAAGGTTAAAGAAAGTCCCTTTATCTCACCCTCTCCCTCCACGCTGTTCCCAATTCTAGGAAACCCCAGTTTACCGGCGAGTTATCGGTGTGGACCGTTTTTGCAATGGTGTGTTGGTGGTAGGTCTTGCGCCCCCTTTTTTAGAAGATGGCTTACGTATGATGAGTTTCTGAAATTGACGGACCCCTGTTCCCTGGGTTCTTGGAGATCCAGACAACTGGCACATTTCCTTTCCTCAATTCCGGCTTCCGCAGGGTATTTCAGGTCACTTACCTTCTTTGAGAAAGCATGTGTTGGGTCGGGAGCTTATAGACATTCCCTATCTGAGTGTTATCAGACATTGGTGGCTCCTCGACAGGACTATCTGCCCCCATACGTGACAAAGTGGTCGCAAGAACTGGGAGTGGACATCCCCCCTGACCACTGGCCCAAACTATTTTGCCTGCTCTACAAGTCACCCATTGTGAGTAGGTTCCAGGAAGCGGGGTATAAGATGTCCAGATGGTATTATGTCCCTGTCAGATTACAGAAAATGTTTCCATCTGCGTCCCCAGTTTGCTGGCTCTGTGACTCAGCCCTGGGTTCGATGTTACACATTTTTTGGGATTGCCCCAAACTCAGTCCCTCCTGGCAGTCGATCCACAAAGCACTGTCCTCAATTTTTCAGTTCTCAATCATGAATACGCCTGGTTTCTTTCTATTATTTTTATCGGATTTACCAATGAGCGTGCTTCGTAAGTCTTGTCTGTGCTTCCTGGTGATAGGGGCTAGGGCATGCATCCCTGTGAGGTGGAAGTCCTCTTCGTCCCCAACAACTGGCTGCTGGATTCAAAAGGTGGAGGAGATCTGGAGAATAGAGGAACTTACTTCGCAGCTACGATCCAAACATAAAGCTTTTCTGGATGCTTGGGCCCCTTGGTTTTCATTCCAGGACTCCCAGGGTTTTGAGAGCCTATTGTCATGAGAAACTAGATGACTCACTCTTTGTACTCTTTCATACTCCCCCCCCCCCTCCCTCCTGTGCTCCTTGTTCGTCAGTGCTGTGTTTTTGTCTAAGGGTTACAGTTGAGATCTGTTATATGTGTTGGTTTTTGCCTTCAACTTTCACGGGTACTCCATTCCAGTTTCCATAGGTACCTGTTGTTTGCACTTTTCCATATGGGTACAGGTTAGGAAAATATGTTCTTCCTGGTCATTTTCGTTAATGGTGGCAGGTCTGACGTTCTTATCAGTGTTTCCTTCAAGTGTACATTGTTAGACAAATATGTTGTGTTTTAAGGGTGTATATCACCCTATACTGCATTTACCCTTTTACTCTGTAAGTTCAACGTATTATGTTGACCTTTTCATTGTAGTGTTATGTTTTTGAAATTTGCAATTTGTTTCTGTTTACATTCCGTTTTTCCGCATAGCATATACAGTATACAATAATGACATAGAAAAAATTGGGCTGGTCAATAGATGGTTCCATGGTTCCGCAAAAACGGAACAGATACTAAAGACATACAGATGCATTTCCGTATGTGTTCCGTTTTTTTTGCGGACCCATTGACTTGAATGGAGCCACAGAACGTGTTTTGCAGGCAATAATAGAACATGTCCTATCTTTCAACAGAACGAAAAAACGGAAATACGGAAACGGAATGATTATGGCCCGTAAACGGGCAAAAAAAACGGTCGCCCGCTGTGGATGTCACTGTTAAAGGGGCAGGAGCTGTGGATCTTACTGTTAAGGGGACAGGCCGCTGTGAAGTTTATTGTTAAAGGGGCGGGCACTGTGGAGGTCACTGTTAAGGAAGGAGGGGACTGTGGAGGCCACTATTAAAAGGGGCAGCTGGGTACTGTGAGGTCATTATTAAGGGAGTGGGTGTCACGACTGTGACTGATCCAGACAGGTCTGGGAGGAGAAGGTCGCAGCGACTTGCTACTCGCGATAGCTTGTGAGTTTGCTCTGTGGTTCAGGGTATGTCATCAGGGTTTTGCCTTGTGAACCTTTTTGTCCTGACTGGGAGTTTGTAGGCATCCTTCTCAGGTGAGTCTTGTCTGCCACTCCCAGCTACTATATTAGTTTCAGTTTCACTTGCAGTCATTGCCAGATATAGTCCTTATTTCCAGTGCTATTCTGACCTTTGAAGGAGATCGTTTGATGGTATTGCTGTGGAGCTCTCGTCTGGTGTGGACTGTCGTTATTGTGATCACCTTCTCTGCTCGTGACTGGATAAGTCTATCTATGTTTGATTGTTTGTTTGTTGCTGTCTTCCCCTGTTGTTCTCCTAGACGTGAGTGATGGTGACTAGTGCTCCCATCTGCCTTTCCCTAGTCTAGTCTTGTTAGGGTGACTGAGGGTTTAGGCATCCTGCTCGCCGCACGGGTTCACACCCAGTCTAGGGTATCAGGGCAGACAGGTGCCAGATTAGGGTTAGTCAGGGGTGACCGTTCTATTTCCCATCCGTAGATAAGGGTCCCCCTTCCCCTCCGTCTGGTGCGACACGACTGCTGTTGGGATAGCGGTCGTGACAGTATATCTGGCCATTTAAAAAAAAAAAAAAAGTGACTTTTTTTTTTTTTTTTTGCTTTGTATTTTTCTGTTCCACTATGGATCCGGTTACGGCTTTGGCAAAACAATTACAGGGGTTATCCCTGGAAGTGGCAGGATTAAAAGCAACAGTGCAGCAGCAGCAGCAATCCTTGGGTTCCACCGTTGCTACGGGAAACCAAGGTACTCCTGAACCAAAAGTGGTTTTACCTGATAGGTTCTCAGGAGGAAGAGACCAATTTGTAACCTTCAGAGAAGCTTGTAAATTGTTCTTCAGGTTACGCCCTAGGTCCTCTGGCGGTGAGGAACAACGGGTGGGCATTGTAATTTCGCTCCTGCAAGGAGATCCGCAGGCTTGGGCTTTCTCCCTACCATCAGACTCTCCGGCCTTACGATCAGTGGAGGAGTTTTTTAAAGCCCTGGGTCTAGTATATGATGACCCGGACAGGGTCTCACTGGCTGAGTCTAAGCTACGTAGACTTCGGCAAGAGAACCGGTCTGCTGAACTATATTGTTCCGAATTCCGTAGGTGGGCTACTGATACTTTATGGAACGACTCGGCCCTTAGGAGTCAGTTCTGCCAGGGGTTGTCTGAAAAATTAAAAGACGCGCTGGCGGTATACGAGGTCCCTGGGTCTCTTGAGGCTGCTATGTCTCTGTCCATAAGAATCGACAGACTACTCAGGGAGAGACTATTAAATTCTACAGAGGCCTCTATAGGGCAGGGATTGGTTTGTTATGATCCAGTCGAACCAATGCAAATTGGGGGCGCCACTAGACGGGTAAATCCTTCTAAGGTCCGCCGTAGGTCAGAGGTTTGTTTTCGTTGTGGGGGGAGGGGTCATTTTGTAAAGGTATGTCCCTCAGAACCCAAGAGACCACAAACAAGGGAGCCGGCGGAAAACTAGAGTCCCCAGATTGTGCGGAGGATAACAGTCTGGGCGTATTTCTTTCCTCCATACGCATGTCTCAGTTTTTGTTGTCCGCTACCGTTGAGGCGGGCAATAAGACTGAGATCTGTTCCGTCTTTTTGGACAGTGGGGCAGGGGTCAACTTGGTGGATTCACGGTTTGCTCAGGCTCTGGGTTTTACTCCGGAACCGGTACGCAGAACTATTCCTGTTTTTGCCATCGACTCCTCCCCTCTTACTCAGAGAGAGTTAACTCAGATCATCCATAACATCCATCTGCAGGTAGGGGACCTCCATAAAGAACATATCTCTTGTTATGTCCTGGACGGTCTTCCGGCTCCTATGGTATTGGGGCTTCCCTGGCTGGTGACCCACAATCCAGTGGTGGATTGGCAGGCCGGGGAGATTGTGGAGTGGAGTGAACATTGTTAGGACAACTGCTTGAGTAGTAGGTTCTCTACACTCTCTGTAACATCTCTACCTGCCTTTCTGTCAGATTTTATGGATGTGTTTTCTGAGAAGAGTTGTCAGGGGTTACCACCTCATCGTCCATATGATTGCCCGATTAATCTTGTACCTGGGGCAAAACTACCTAAAACCCGGTTATACAATCTTTCCGGCCCGGAGAGGAAGGCTATGAAAGATTATATTTCGGAGAGTTTGGCTAAGGGACACATCAGACCCTCTTCTTCACCCGTGGCTGCAGGTTTCTTTTTGTTAAAAAGAAAGATGGGGGCCTGCGTCCTTGCCTGGATTTCCGGGAATTAAACCGGATAACTATCCGAGATCCCTATCCTCTTCCTCTCATTCCCGACCTCTTTAATCAGGTTGCTGGTGCTAAATGGTTCTCTAATATGGATCTCAGAGGAGCCTATAACCTGGTTCACATCAAAGAGGGGGATGAGTGGAAGACGGCTTTTAATACTCCAGAAGGGCATTATGAAAATCTGGTCATGCCATTTGGTCTTACTAATGCGCCTGCGGTGTTCCAACATTTTGTCAACAATATTTTTAGTCACCTTATCGGGAGATTTGTTGTGATACATCTTGATGACATCCTGGTCTATTCTCCGGATTTGGAGACACATAAGATCCATGTGAGACAAGTGCTGCAGATATTAAGGGCCAACAAATTGTTTGCTAAATTAGAGAAATGTGTGTTCGCCGTAAAAGAACTGCAATTTCTGGGGTATGTGTTGTCAGATTCAGGTTTCCGCATGGATCCAGAGAAAGTCCGGGCGATTATGGACTGGGATCTGCCTGAGAACCTGAAGGCATTGCAACGTTTCCTGGGGTTTGCCAATTTTTATAGAAAGTTTATAAAGAACTATTCCTTGGTGGTCAAACCACTGACTGACATGACCCGAAAGGGATCCGATTTTTCCAAATGGTCACATGCAGCCAAAACTGCCTTTACAACTCTGAAGGAGAGATTCACCTCGGCCCCTATTCTCGTACAGCCAGATGTCTCGCTTCCTTTTATTGTAGAGGTTGATGCATCAGAGGTGGGGGTGGGAGCGGTACTTTCTCAGGGCCCGTCCCCTGGTGAATGGCGTCCGTGTGCTTTCTTTTCAAAGAAATTGTCTACTGCAGAAAGGAACTATGATATTGGCAACAGGGAACTTTTGGCTATTAAGTTGGCCTTTGAGGAGTGGCGTCATTTTTTGGAGGGGGCGGTTCATCCCGTCACAGTGATTACTGATCACAAAAACTTATTATATCTGGAGTCTGCTAAACGTCTCAACCCTAGACAGGCTCGGTGGTCGTTATTTTTTACTAGGTTTAATTTTGTAATAACCTATCGCCCGGGGGCAAAAAATACTAAGGTGGATGCATTGTCTCGAAGTTTTCCTGGAGGGGGTGATGTTGAGGGACCAGAGGCTATTTTGCAAAAGGGGGTGGTGGTCTCTGCATTACACTCAGGTTTAGAGGGGAGGGTGTTGGAAGCTCAGGGGGACGCCCCGGCCTCCTGCCCCTCGGGTAAACTGTTTGTGCCAGAAAATTTACGCCTGGAGATACTAAAAGAACACCATAACTCCACACTGGCAGGACACCCGGGTAGTAAGGCAACCTCTGAATTAGTGTCTCGTCCGTTCTGGTGGCCTAAGTGGCGCCAGGAGGTGTTTAATTTTGTGTCTGCATGTGCTACCTGTGCTCGTTCTAAGGTAGATCATACTCGTCCAGCAGGGCGTCTTTTACCTCTGGCCATCCCCAACAGGCCTTGGACGCACCTCTCAATGGATTTCATTACGGATCTACCAGTATCAGCTGGGAAGACTGTTATTCTTGTAGTTGTTGACAGATTCGGTAAAATGGTGCACTTTATTGCTCTTACCGCATTGCCTAATGCTAATACACTGGCTCAGGTTTTTATTGACCACATCGTGAAGCTTCACGGGGTCCCTTCCGATATTGTTTCGGATCGTGGTACCCAATTTGTTTCTAAATTTTGGAAAGCTTTTTGTTCTCGTTTAGGGGTTCATCTGTCGTTTTCTTCATCTTTCCATCCACAGTCCAACGGTCAGACTGAACGTACCAATCAAAACCTAGAGACATATTTGAGATGCTTTGTTTCCGAAAATCAGGAGGAATGGTCATCTTATTTACCGTTAGCCGAGTTTGCCATTAATAATCATCGTCAAGAATCCACAGATAAGTCACCATTTTTTGGTGCGTATGGTTTCCATCCTCAGTTTTGTACGTTTAGTGAGGGGGGGCCGTCTGGGATTCCCGAGGAGGAACGATTTGCATCTTCACTTTCATCAGTGTGGCAGAGTGTGCAAGAAAGTTTGAAGAGAATTGGTGGTAGATACAAACGTGCGGCTGATAAGAAGCGCTCTGAAGGTCCGGACCTTGGGGTGAATGACTTGGTGTGGTTGTCTACCAGAAATATCAAGCTGAAGGTTCCCTCGTGGAAATTAGGTCCGAGATTTATTGGTCCTTATAGGGTAATTAAGGTCATTAACCCGGTGGCTTTTCGTCTGGAGCTACCTCAGACTCTAAGGATCCATAATGTCTTCCACAGATCTCTGCTTAAGAGATATGTAGAACCTCCTGAACCATTGCCACTACCGCCTCCACCGTTGGTTGTTGATGGCAGTCTTGAGTTTCAGGTAGAAAAGATTGTTGATTCACGATATGTTCGCCGCTCTCTTCAGTACCTGGTGCACTGGAGAGGTTATGGTCCCGAAGAGAGAATGTGGGTGCCAGCATCAGAGATAAAGGCGGACAGACTTATTCATGCTTTTCATAGGTCCCATCCGGAGAGGCCGGGTCTTGAGGGTCCGGTGGCCCCTCGTAGAAAGGGGGGTACTGTCACGACTGTGACTGATCCAGACAGGTCTGGGAGGAGAAGGTCGCAGCGACTTGCTACTCGCGATAGCTTGTGAGTTTGCTCTGTGGTTCAGGGTATGTCATCAGGGTTTTGCCTTGTGAACCTTTTTGTCCTGACTGGGAGTTTGTAGGCATCCTTCTCAGGTGAGTCCTGTCTGCCACTCCCAGCTACTATATTAGTTTCAGTTTCACTTGCAGTCATTGCCAGATATAGTCCTTATTTCCAGTGCTATTCTGACCTTTGAAGGAGATCGTTTGATGGTATTGCTGTGGAGCTCTCGTCTGGTGTGGACTGTCGTTATTGTGATCACCTTCTCTGCTCGTGACTGGATAAGTCTATCTATGTTTGATTGTTTGTTTGTTGCTGTCTTCCCCTGTTGTTTTCCTAGACGTGAGTGATGGTGACTAGTGCTCCCATCTGCCTTTCCCCAGTCTAGTCTTGTTAGGGTGACTGAGGGTTTAGGCATCCTGCTCGCCGCACGGGTTCACACCCCGTCTAGGGTATCAGGGCAGACAGGTGCCAGCTTAGGGTTAGTCAGGGGTGACCGTTCTATTTCCCATCCGTAGATAAGGGTCCCCCTTCCCCTCCGTCTGGTGCGACACGACTGCTGTTGGGATAGCGGTCGTGACAGTGGGGTACAGTGGAGGTCACTGTAAAGGGAGCTGGGTACTGTGGCAGTCTCTGTTAAAGGGGCAAATGGTGGAAGTCACAATTAAGGGGACTGGTCAAAGTTAAGGGAGTGGGCTGCTGAGAAGATCCCATTTTAAGGAGGTGGGGCACTGTGGGGGGGGGGGTCAGTATTAAGAGGTGGGGTACTGTAGATGTCATTCTATGTTGTAGGAGATACTGTCAATATCTTTTAACGTCACACACAAACATTAAATAGATGAAATATACCCGTGTTCTTTCTGATAGTAGTTGGTATAAAGTTAAATTTAAAAAAATGTAATACAAGGGGTTGGCTCACACCTAATGCCTATGCGAGGTGCTGCTAGTTCACAACAGGGGTGCCCTACCCCAAAGTGGCATAATATAAGAAAGATATAGAAGGTGAGTGAGCACTCACAACATTTATACCATAATGGAAATATTTAATGGGAGAGAATAACATACATAGAATAAACACACATTACACATAGAATAAAATATAGATCATAAAAACATACAATATATCACACAAAAATAATTACTCTCGACTCTCACTCTCCATTGTGGGATTGAGTGTGCCACACTATTCCTTAATCAGTGAATCTAGACCTGGCATTAATTGTATGTGTTCGTATTTTTTATTATTTTTGTGTGATATATTGTATGTTTTTATGATCTATATTTTATTCTATGTGTAACCCTCCCATTAAATATTTCCATTATGGTACAAATGTTGTGGGTGCTCACTCACCTTCTATATCAAAGTTAAATTTATCAATCAAAAATATGAATACTACTATGTTCCTTTAAAAAAAATATCTTTTATTAAACTTGATTTTAAAATTTACATTGTTTCATGATTCCGGTAGGGATTCAAATATATTGCGTTATAATAAATATTCAATGCAAAAAAGAAAACTACTTTAAATATGATGGTCAATTACATATATGCCCTGTCTGCCTAGTTATACTAGATTACCTACTATCTGACTATCTGTGTAAAGGAGGGCCGCTCCTCCTGAAGAAGCAGTAACGTGAAAATACGTTTGTGTGCATGTAACCTTAGGATGTATTTACTTGTGCCACAATATATTTTTTGCAATAAAACAGCATGTATAATTAAAACCCAACAACGGTGTAGTGACTTCACCATTTTGGTCTGGAGTCCAAGACTCCAAAATCCACATAGCACACTATTCAACAATTCACCATCTTAGCAAAATAAGCAGCACTTTTGCCAGCGGGTGGTTTACATGACAGACTACAAGCCTAACTGCATTCAAAGTCTCCATTAGGCCACCTCCACACAGTCAGTGATTTGAATTAGTATTTGTAATTCTTTCCTATTTGTGAACATAGTACATTTAGACAGACATTCACACTGACCAATGCTGGATAATAAACCTGGGGCATCATTACTCTGCCTACTTACTTTATACCAGCTGTTTGTTGATTTAGCTTTTAGACTTATTTCCCCAAAATCAGCCCCAATGCACCAAAATTCTGCACACCAAAGACTTGGTCTAAGACCAACTTTACATTGGCCTAATCTGCGATACTAATGCACCCGAACCTTGGATTTCTTCTTCATAAATCTATCTAAAAGAGAGTGTTTTGCGATGAGTTCAAAGGATAATGAGAAACGAGAATTTAAACCACACTGGTCACTAGATGAATACAAATAATATGGTGGGCAAAAAATATGTGGGGGTCCCCCATAATTGAAATTACATAACATAATTTACATTTTTTATGTAGCTGGGGGAATAAAGGTGTCCCGGAGCTGCATGCCTACCAGCTGCTGCCACACATCTTAACGTTCACCTGCCATAGTTGTTTTATGTGCAACTTGGTTGTCAGCCCACAGTCTGGTGTAAATGCTGCAGTCAGTCAGTCAGTCCATAGTCTAGTGTAAATGCTGCAGTCAGTCCACAGTCTAGTGTAAATGCTGCAGTCAGTCCATAGTCTAGTGTAAATGCTGCAGTCAGTCAGTCCATAGTCTAGTGTAAATGCTGCAGTCAGTCAGTCAGTCCATAGTCTAGTGTAAATGCTGCAGTCAGTCAGTCAGTCCATAGTCTAGTTTAAATGCTGCAGTCAGTCAGTCCATAGTCTAGTGTAAATGCTGCAGTCAGTCAGTCCATAGTCTAGTGTAAATGCTGCAGTCAGTCACTCCATAGTCTAGTTTAAATGCTGCAGTCAGTCACTCCATAGTCTAGTTTAAATGCTGCAGTCAGTCAGTCCATAGTCTAGTGTAAATGCTGCAGTCAGTCAGTCCACAGTTTAGTGTAAATGCTGCAGTCAGTCCATAGTCTAGTGTAAATGCATACATAAGTATCAATTAAATATACATACTGTGTGCTCAGTGATGGGCCATGGATGGGCTTGGAAACGGTAAACTAGGATGATGAAATGGTTATTTCATTTTATTACTATATTTACTTTTTGCACGATTCTCCGCTCTCCGCTCATGTGACCAATCAGTCACCTGAGTACTACGAATGATGTCATTGTCATCCGCAGTCCAAGTTCATCACGCTAAGTTTACTGGCAGGTGAACGTTTCCGACCCCATCTGTGGCGAAACTAACCTCGACACTGGGTTTTGGAGGGGCCTGTTTGTGGCATCTGAGCATGGGCATAGGAAGCAGGGGGGGGCGGCGGGGGGCGGATCCCCCCCAGGAAATAATGCAGGGGGGACAGGTTTGGTCAAATCCCCCCAGCTAGGCCAGCGGCAGTGTGTGCGGCGGCGGGGCAGGCACTGAGATGAGTGCTTCCATTGTGGAAGCGAAGCGCTCATCTCCATAGTGATCTGACTGTTTGTATCGCCTTCCTCAGGACAGCGATACAAACAGAAGGCTGTGCGGAGGAGCAGGGCAGGGAGGTGTGTCCCTTTCCTGTTCCTCTGATAGGCTGCTGGCACTACTAGGTGCCTATATGACTATGAAAATTGTAGATTCACACTGAAGGCATCAAAACTATGAATTAACACATGTGGAATTATATACATAACAAAAAAGTGTGAAACAACTGAAAATATGTCATATTCTAGGTTCTTCAAAGTAGCCACCTTTTGCTTTGATTACTGCTTTGCACACTCTTGGCATTCTCTTGATAAGCTTCAAGAGGTAGTCACCTGAAATGGTTTTCACTTCACCTGTGTGTCAGGTTTAATAAGTGGGATTTCTTGCCTTATAAATGGTGTTGGGACCATCAGTTGCGTTGTGGAGAAGTCAGGTGTAGAGTTGAGCGGACACCTGGATGTTCGGGTTCGAGAAGTTCGGCCGAACTTCCCGAAAATGTTCGGGTTCGGGATCCGAACCCGATCCGGACTTCGTCGGGAACCCGAACCCCATTGAAGTCAATGGGGACCCGAACTTTTTGGCACTAAAAAGGCTGTAAAACAGCCCAGGAAAGGGCTAGAGGGCTGCAAAAGGCAGCAACGTGTAGGTAAATCACCTGCAAGCAAATGTGGATAGGGAAATGAATTACAATAAAAATTAAATAAATACAAATTAACCAAAATCAATTGGAGAGCGGTCCCATAGCAGAGAATCAGGCTTCACGTCACCCACCACTGGAACAGTCAATTTTCATAAATTTAGGCCCAGCACCCAGGCAGAGGAGAGAGGTTCCGTAACACAGAATCTGGCTTCATGTCACCAGAGAATCAGTCTTCATGTCATAGCAGAGAATCAGGCTTCACGTCAGCCACCACTGTAACAGTCCATTGTCAGATATTTAGGCCCAGCACCCAGGCAGAGGAGAGAGGTCCCGTAACAGACAATCTGGCTTCATGTCGCGGCAGAGAATCAGTCTGCATATCATAGCAGAGAATCAGGCTTCACGTCACCCAACATTGGAACAGTCCATTGGCATATATTTAGGCCCCGGCACCCAGACATAGGAGAGGTTCATTCAACTTTGGGTAGCCTCGCAATATAATGGCAAAATTAAAATAAAAATAGCATTGAATGAGGAAGTGCCCTGGAGTCCAATAATATATGGTTAAGGGGAGGTAGTTAATGTCTAATCTGCACAAGGGATGGACAGGTCCTGTGGAATCCATGCCTGTTTCATTTTTATGAACGTCAGCTTGTCCACATTGGCTGTAGACAGGCGGCTGCGTTTGTCTGTAATGACGCCCCCTGCCGTGCTGAATACACGTTCAGACAAAACGCTGGCCGCCGGGCAGGCCAGCACCTCCAAGGCATAAAAGGCTAGCTCTGGCCACGTAGACAATTTAGAAACCCAGAAGTTGAATGGGGCCGAACCATCAGTCAGTACGTGGAGGGGTGTGCACACGTACTGTTCCACCATGTTAGTGAAATGTTGCCTCCTGCTAACACGTTGTGTATCAGGTGGTGGTGCAGTTAGCTGTGGCGTGTTGACAAAACTTTTCCACATCTCTGCCATGCTAACCCTGCCCTCAGAGGAGCTGGCCGTGACACAGCTGCCTTGGGGACCTCTTGCTCCTCCTCTGCCTTGGCCTTGGGCTTCCACTTGTTCCCCTGTGACATTTGGGAATGCTCTTAGTAGCGCGTCTACCAACGTGCGCTTGTACTCGCGCATCTTCCTATCACGCTCCAGTGCAGGAAGTAAGGCGGGCACATTGTCTTTGTAGCGTGTATCCAGCAGGGTGGCAACCCAGTAGTCCGCACACGTTAAAATGTGGGCAACTCTGCTGTCGTTGCGCAGTCACTGCAGCATGTAGTCACTTATGTGTGCCAGGCTGCCCAGGGGTAAGGACAAGCTGTCCTCTGTGGGAGGCGTATCGTCATCGTCCTGCCTTTCCCCCCAGCCACGCACCAGTGATGGGCCCGAGCTGCGTTGGGTGCCACCCCGCTGTGACCATGCTTCATCCTCATCCTCCTCCATCTCCTCCTCATCCTCGTCTTCCTCGTCCTCCAGTAGTGGGCCCTGGCTGGCCACATTTGTACCTGGCCTCTGCTGTTGAAATAAACCTCCCTCTGAGTCACTTCGAAGAGACTGGCCTGAAAGTGCTAAAAATGACCCATCTTCCTCCTCCTACTCCTGGGCCACCTCCTCTTCCATCATCGCCCTAAGTGTTTTCTCAAGGAGACATAGAAGTGGTATTGTAACGCTGATAACGGCGTCATCGCCATTGGCCATGTTGGTGGAGTACTCAAAACAGCGCAACAGGGCACACAGGTCTCGCATGGAGGCCCAGTCATTGGTGGTGAAGTGGTGCTGTTCCGCAGTGCGACTGACCCGTGCGTGCTGCAGCTGAAACTCCACTATGGCCTGCTGCTGCTCGCACAGTCTGTCCAGCATGTGCAAGGTGGAGTTCCACCTGGTGGGCACGTCGCATATGAGGCGGTGAGCGGGAAGGCCGAAGTTACGCTGTAGCGCAGACAGGCGAGCAGCGGCAGGATGTGAACGCCGGAAGCGCGAACAGACGGCCTGCACTTTATGCAGCAGCTCTGACATGTCGGGGTAGTTGTGAATGTACTTCTGCACCACCAAATTCAGCACATGCGCCAAGCAAGGGATGTGCGTCAAACCGGCTAGTCCCAGAGCTGCAACGAGATTTCGCCCATTATCGCACACCACCAGGCCAGGCTTGAGGCTCACCGGCAGCAACCACTCATCGGTCTGTTGTTCTATACCCCGCCACAACTCCTGTGCGGTGTGGGGCCTGTACCCCAAACATATGAGTTTCAGAATGGCCTGCTGACGTTTACCCCAGGCTGTGCTGAAGTTGGTGGTGAAGGTGTGTGGCTGACTGGATGAGCAGGTGGAAGAAGAGGAGGAGGAAGCTGAGTAGGAGGAGGTGGCAACAGGAGGCAAAGAATGTTGCCCTGCGATCCTTGGCGGCGGAAGGACGTGCGCCAAACAGCTCTCCGCCTGGGGCCCAGCTGCCACTACATTTACCCAGTGTGCAGTTAGGGAGATATAGCGTCCCTGGCCGTGCTTACTGGTCCACGTATCTGTGGTTAGGTGGACCTTGCCACAGATGGCGTTGTGCAGTGCACACTTGATTTTATCGGATACTTGGTTGTGCAGGGAAGGCACGGCTCTCTTAGAGAAGTAGTGGCGGCTGGGAACAACATACTGTGGGACAGCAAGCGACATGAGCTGTTTGAAGCTGTCTGTGTCCACCAGCCTAAATGACAGCATTTCATAGGCCAGTAGTTTAGAAATGCTGGCATTCAGGGCCAGGGATCGAGGGTGGCTAGGTGGGAATTTACGCTTTCTCTCAAATGTTTGTGAGATGGAGAGCTGAACGCTGCCGTATGACAGGGTTGAGACGCTTGGTGACGGAGGTGGTGGTGTTGGTGGTATATCTCCTGTTTGCTGGGCGGCAGGTGCCAACATTCCTCCAGAGGCGGAGGAAGAGGCTGAGGCGGCAGCAGCAGAAGAGGCTGAGGCGGCAGCAGCAGAAGAGGTAGCAGGGGGAGCCTGAGTGAATTCCTTGTTTTTAAGGTGTTTACTCCACTGCAGTTCATGCTTTGCATGCAGGTGCCTGGTCATGCAGGTTGTGCTAAGGTTCAGAACGTTAATGCCTCGCTTCAGGCTCTGATGGCACAGCGTGCAAACCACTCGGGTCTTGTCATCAGCACATTGTTTGAAGAAGTGCCATGCCAGGGAACTCCTTGAAGCTGCCTTTAGGGTGCTCGGTCCCAGATGGCGGCGGTCAGTAGCAGGCGGTGTCTCTTGGCGGCGGGTGTTCTGCTTTTGCCCACTGCTCCCTCTTTTGCTACGCTGTTGGCTCGGTCTCACCACTGCCTCTTCCTCCGAACTGTGAAAGTCAGTGGCACGACCTTCATTCCATGTGGGGTCTAGGACCTTATCGTCCCCTGCATCGTCTTCCACCCAGTTTTGATCCCTGACCTCATGTTCAGTCTGCACACTGCAGAAAGACGCAGCAGTTGGCACCTGTGTTTCGTCATCAGAGACATGCTGAGGTGGTATTCCCATGTCCTCATCATCAGGAAACATAAGTGGTTGTGCGTCAGTGCATTCCACTGCTGGGGAAGGGCTAGGTGGATGCCCTTGGGAAACCCTGCCAGCGGAGTCTTCAAACAGCATAAGAGACTGCTGCATAACTTGAGGCTGAGACAGTTTCCCTGGTATGCATGGGGGTGATGTGACAGACTGATGGGGTTGGTTTTCAGGCGCCATCTGTGCGCTTTCTGCAGAAGACTGGGTGGGAGATAATGTGAACGTGCTGGATCCACTGTCGGCCACCCAATTGACTAATGCCTGTACCTGCTCAGGCCTTACCATCCTTAGAACGGCATTGGGCCCCACCATATATCGCTGTAAATTCTGGCGGCTACTGAGGTAGTTGGTACACTAGGACGTGTGGATGTGTCAGAACGGCCACGTCCTCTCCCAGCACCAGAGGGTCCACTAACACCACCACGACCATGTCCACGTCCGCGTCCCTTACTAGATGTTTTCCTCATTGTTATCATTCACGACAACAACAAAAATATTATTTGGCCCAATGTATTGTATTCAAATTCAGCTGAATATAAATTTGAGGCCTAGTATTTAGGCGCTGGGTGACAGGTATGGGTTTACTGACAGAATTAGACTTGGAAATGCACAGTAGCGGGTGTGTGAAGTTATTCTGAATGACCCTATGTGCACCTTTAATATGATCTACCCTTTTAGGGATAGATTTCAAATAGCTCTGATACAGCAGAAACCACTAAATTTTGAAATAGCTAAATTGGGAATTGTATTTCAACCCAGAACAAGAAATGTGCTTGAACGGACACTAAATAACTCGCCCAGCTACAGCAGTAACGACAGATTTAGCTGGATATAAATTTGAGGCCTAGTATTTAGGCGCTGGGTGACAGGTATAGGTTTACTGACAGAATTAGACTTGGGAATGCACAGTAGCGGGTGTGTCAAGTTATTCTGAATGAACCTATGTGCACCTTCAATATGATATACCCTTTTAGGGATGGATTTCAAATAGCTCTGATACAGCAGAAACCACTAAATTTTGAAATTGCTAAATTGGGAATTGTATTTCAACCCAGAACAAGAAATGTTCTTGAACGGACACTAAATAACTCGCCCAGCTACAACAGTAACAACAGATTTAGCTGGATATAAATTTGAGGCCTAGTATTTAGGCGCTGGGTGACAGGTATAGGTTTACTGATATAATTAGACTGAGATATGGCCAAAAAATAACCACACTATTGATGGTTAAATGCACTTGGTGTGACAGCTTGATAAACCACACTACTGAGGGTTAAATGCACTTGGTGACAGGCGCAGCTTGCCCCTGATGTAGTATATGGCCAAAAAATAAACAGACTATTGCTGGTTAAATGCACTTGGTGTGACAGCTTCACCCTGATGTAGGAATTAGCCAAAAAACAACCACACCATTAAGGGTTGAATGCACTTGGTCGCAGCTTGTGCTAGCACACCACAAGACACAAAATGGCCGCCGATCACCCCAGTAAAAAGTGACTGACAAACGGTCTGGGCAGCCGAAAAACAGTGAGCAATTGAATTTCGGCAGCTCAATGATGCACAGCTGCAGATCGATCGATTAATCAAGCCGCAACCTCTCCCTATGCTGATCAGAGTGACGGGCGGCGCTATGTGACTCCAGCTTAAATACAGGCTGGGTCACATGGTGCTCTGGCCAATCACAGCCATGCCAATAGTAGGCATGGCTGTGATGGCCTCTTGGGGTAAGTAGTATGACGCTTGTTGATTGGCTGCTTTGCAGCCTTTCAAAAAGCGCCAAGAAAGCGACGAACACCGAACCCGAACCCAGACTTTTACGAAAATGTCCGGGTTCGGGTCCGTGTCACGGACACCCCAAAATTCGGTACGAACCCGAACTATACAGTCCGAGTTCGCTCATCCCTAGTCAGGTGCATACACAGCTGATAGTCCTACTGAATAGTGGCCATCATTACTTTAAGAAATGAAGGTCAGTCAGTCCGAAAAATTGGGAAAACTTTGAAAGTGTCCCCAAGTGCAGTCACAAAAACCATCAAGCGCTACAAAGAAACTGGCTCACATGCGGACCGCCCAAGGAAAGGAAGATCAAGAGTCAGCTCTGCTGCGGAGGATAAGTTCATCCGAGTCACCAGCCTCAGAAATCACAGGTTAACAGCAGCTCAGATTAAAGACCAGGTCAATGCCACACAGAGTTCTAGCAGCAGACACATCTCTAGAACAACTGTTAAAAGGAGACTGTGTGAATCAGGCCTTCATGGTAGAATATCTGCTAGGAAACCACTGCTAAGGACAGGCAACAAGGAATGGACATTAGACCAGTGGAAATCTGTGCTTTGGTCTGATGAGTCCAAATTTGAGATCTTTGGATCCAACCACTGTGTCTTTGTGCAACGCAGAAAAGGTGAACGGATGGACTCTACATGCCTGGTTCCCACCGTGAAGCATGGAGGAGGAGGTGTGATGGTGTGGGGGTGCTTTGCTGGTGACACTGTTGGGGATTTATTCAAAATTGAAGACATACTGAACCAGCATGGCTACCACAGCATCTTGCAGCGGCATGCTATTCCATCCCGTTTGCGTTTTGTTGGACCATCATTTATTTTTCAACAGGACAATGACCCCAAACACACCTCCAGGCTGTGTAAGGGCTATTTGACCATGAAGGAGAGTGATGGGGTGCTGCGCCAGATGACCTGGCCTCCACAGTCACTGGACCTGAACCCAATCGAGATGGTTTGGGGTGAGCTGGACCGCAGAGTGAAGGCAAAAGGGCCAACAAGTGCTAAGCATCTCTGGGAACTCCTTCAAGACTGTTGGAAGACCATTTCAGGTGACTACCTCTTGAAGCTCATCAAGAGAATGCATCAAGAGTGTGCCTAGCAGTAATCAAAGCAAAAGGTGGCTACTTTGAAGAACCTAAAATATGACATATTTTCAGTTGTTTCACACTTTTTTGTTATGTATATAATTCCACATGTGTTAATTCATAGTTTTGATGCCTTCAGTGTGAATCTACAATTTTCATAGTCATGAAAATAAAGAAAACTCTTTGAATGAGAAGGTGTGTCCAAACTTTTGGTCTGTACTGTATATGTGCACAATATTATGAATGACACAGTATAATATATTTTGAATGTATTTGTTTTTTTCATGATGCGTTGATTATTTATATTTAATTGATACTTATGTATGCAAATATTTTGCACTCTTATAAATATTATAAATATGCACTTTGTACTGAGATGTATTGCTTGAAAACGGTCCCAGCAAGTGGACCGAAACGTTACATGGGTGAAGAAAGGATCCCACATTTCACCTACTGGAAGTGCTGCTGTGTGTTATATATATATATATATATATATATATAATGTAATTTGTGGTCATGGCTACGGCCAAGAGATATCCGAGAAACAACGGGAACAACCTAACCCAGCTAGGCGTGTCTTAGCTAACCTGACTAAATGGCTTGTTGTGTGCCCTAAGCCACGATCGTGGGTAGGCCTGTAAGTGGGCAAAAAACAAGCCAAGTAGGGTAGAAAAGGAACTCTAATGGCATGTGCAAACTAATCCCCAAGCCAACTGCAAGGTGTCAAGGATCTAGAGCGAAAAATTCGGAGTGTATGAGGCAAGACCAGAAGGAGACCTACAACCCATCTTGTGGATGACAAGGCCAGAGACATGATGCTCAATATTGCGGATACTGCCCGAAAGCAGAATGGAGGACCGGGAATACATTGTGAAATGGATCATGAAAACCAACTGAAACTTGTAAAATTGTGGTTCTAGTGCGAGTACTGGCAATGCCCTAGCCTCAGGAGATCATGGGACCGAAACCTAACTGCCTAGACTATGCAGGAATGAGGGCCAAAAATAACTATGTAGATAGGAAGAGAATCCTTGAATAGTTCCCCAGACAACAGCTATCTGCTAGCCGTGGTCCGCGCGTTGTTCTACTGTGTGCCCCTGAGAATTGTTTTAACGCTTGAGACGTGAAGACCGACCTACTATCTGAATCTTCTACCATGAGGAAATGCTGAACATTGTCCAAAACCCGATTTAACGTGGTTGTAGGGAGTCTGAGGTTAGAGCGACAAAAAGCTATGAGGCCATAATATACAAGATTCTGTCTATGCCCTCCCATGAGTGAGGGAATGCAATTGCAATGAAGCTACCGGCGAAAATGAATTCCTGGCCGTGGTAAAATGGCACAGACAACCATTGGTCGGACGTCTGAAGCCATGGAACCTAGAAAGACAATGACATGGGGTAAAGCTTCTTAATGAAATGAGGCTGAAATGAACCACAAGTACTAATCTGTAAAATATAAATGAACAAAAGAAAACTTCTGAAAGGTGTGCCATGGAAAATAGTATCAGATGGCCGTGCGAACTACAAGTGCGAGTCCCTTATGGCGGAAAAAAGTATCAGGTGGCCGTGCGAACTACAAGTGTCGGTGCCAATCGTGAGGTCCTATAAGCGAACAGCCACTCGGGCGAGCCTCTTATGTTTTTGTTTTTTTTAAAACCACTTATGCAGTACCAGAATGCCTTGGGGACTCGCATAACCATGACCTCCTCCAACAGCAAACCTGGGACACTAACCAGCCGACCACCATGTCGTACCCCTAACAAACAAAACAAAACATGAAAAACGGTCAAGGGGCCCCCGGAGCCATGAGACCGGATCAATCATAGGGCCCCCCGACCAGAGGGTTGACGTTGCGGTGACGATAAGTAATTTAAATGTAAGCCGGACCTGATAGGATATGCAGAGGCTTGAATGATTGGATTAGCTAGAAGGTGGCCTAAGGAACATAACTGCCAACAGGCGTTGAAAATATAGACATTAGTCATCCGAAGCACGTGCATACATAAAACACTAACCACCACGAACCATTAAACGTAAACATGAAATTGAAACAGAGATGGGAGAAAAACAAGAGCCTGAGGCATTGCAAGTTCGCTAAGAGAAGTCTCTTATCGAGACAAACAAATGAACAGCTTGTGAAAACATAGCAGGAAACTTACTCCTATTGGCCGACTGACCTCCGCTGAGGAGCTGTTTGGTGAACTGGGGCAGGAGACCAATCTGAGTGAATACAAACCCAAAGTAACAGGAGAGCAGTCTGAGTGAATATGAACCAGGATTAAAGAACCAGGGCGGTGGGTGCAGACTGCCCTGGTGAGACTATTGAGTAGAACCATGACGTAGCAATGAACATGAGAATGCAGCTTTGAGTGGAAGCAGAGTACAACATGATGTAACAACAAATGGGTGAATGGAGCTTTGTGAGTGGTACCTAAAAAACATGGTATGGGCGCAGCTTCGAGTATGGGTAGCGCATGAAAAGCATGGTATAAGCAGACGTATGAATGCAATTTGAAAGTGAGCAGAGTATTGACGTAATGCGAAAGCAGACACGTGAACGCAGCTCTAGTAGTGAATGGAGTATAGGACAAGATGTAAAAGCAGACATGCGAACGCAGCTTTGGATGTGAATGGAATATTAACTTGATGTGACAGCAGACTTGATGTGGAAAGCGGCTTTGGTGAGAGAGGTATACGACCTGGTGTAGCAGTATAAGTGTGAACACAACTCTGGTATAAGCAGAGCATGAAATTTGGTATAACAGCAGCTCTGGTTGTGAACGGAGCATAACATAGATGCGACATGAATGCAGTTCTTGAAATGGGCCTCGAAAGAACCTGTAGTAGTATAGGACGTGTGAACGCAGCTCTGGGTGTGAGTAGAGTAAACCCGATATACCGATAGTGGGGTATGGCAGAGACTTATTCTAACAACAAAACATGACATATAGCGTAGTATCAGCAGCGACTGAACCTGACGGTACAATTGTCACCCAACATTTAGCTTGTCCTGGGCGATCCAGGTAACAAGACAAATGACATAGCCGGTATCTGCAGTAGCTGAACCTGGGCGATCCAGGTGACATACAACATTTAACGTGGCCTGGGCGATCCAGGTGACATACAACATTTAACGTGGCCTGGGCGATCCAGGTGACATACAACATTTAACGTGGCCTGGGCGATCCAGGTGACATACAACATTTAACTTGGCCTGGGCGATCCAGGTAACACATAACATGTAACTCGGCCTGGGCGATCCAGGTAACAAGGCAAATGACATAGCCGTGATCTGCAGTGGCTGACCCTGGGCGAGCCAGGTGACATACAACATTTAACTTGGCCTGGGCGATCCAGGTGGCATACAACATTTAACTTGGCCTGGGCGATCCAGGTAACAAGACAAATGACATAGCCGGTATCTGCAGTGGCTGACCCTGGGCGAGCCAGGTGACATACAACATTTAACTCGGCCTGAGCGATCCAAGTAACAAGACAAAAACATATAGTATCAGCCGTGGCTGAACCTGGACGGACAAAGTAACATGCGGCCTGTGAGTGAGGCTGTGGCTCGTATATGAAGAGCCTCCGCCCCTCCCACAAATGCAGGCTGACTAATCAGCCTTACCAACATATATAATATATATATATATATATATATATATATATATATATATTGTGGGGGGTTAGCTCTTCTCCAGGGGTCATTCTCACAGGTTACTTCACCAGACACGGATATAATGTCCAAACCTGTGCTTTATTTTACACACTCCAACCAATACAGGTCATCATAAAGTCGCAGCTTCACCTAAACATATGTGACATCCATATAAAATAATAAACACTTGCCCGGCTAACACAGAGTTTCCTGACTCACCTAAGTCACAGTTCACACCCTGTGAACCCATACGGCTTTGTCAGCCAATGTCCCACAGCCTCCTGGCTGTACAGAGCATAGCATGCCCACTGTCTCCAGACCAGTGTCTCTTGTGGGGGATTGGGGCTTAGTAGTCCGCCTGACTATAGCCCTGCGACCCTCCCATGCGTTGCTTTGTCCCCCACCTCCAGGCTATCTCCCTGCCTTGTGGTCCCTCAGCCTTGCCCAGCTGATGGCACCCTGACAGAGCCTCCAGGCCTCTATCCACAGGTGACACACTCCCCCCCTTCTGACACCCTGGGAGGTGCTTTATGCCAGCCTGATTACATCCAGCTTGTCTCACCTGTGGTGAAACAGGGGTGTGGACTACACTATCCACCCCTTCCTTGCCTAAAACCTGCGTGAGACCTGTCACTATCTCACAATATATAAAGAAGGACGTCTATATGTATGTATGTTCCGCGATCACTCAAAAATGCAACCATCAATGTCAACAAAACTTTGTATAGACATCCCTTGCTACCTGGAAAGAAATCTTGTGGGGATCACAGCTCTCTAGGACGTACCGTTCCTGAGACATTCCCAAAATATGACCTGCATTAGCCAATACAAGCCTGCAAGTCTTTCTCTTCATATCCCAACTGCCATACACATGGTCACGTGTCCCTTATCGGCCAATAGAAGCTTGCAGGCCCTTAGTTTCCACATACACATTTCAGAGTTTCACTTTTTTGGCATATTTTCCATTTTAATCCATTTTTTCCAGTTACAAAGCAACTGTTAACAGCCAAACAAAACTCAATATTTATGGCCCTGATTCTGTAGTTTACAGAAACACCCCATATATGCTCATAAACTGCTGTACGGACACACAGCATTGTGCAGAAGGAAAGGAACGCCATATGGTTTTTGGAAGGCAGATTTTGCTGGACTGTTTTTTTGACAGCCCTCATCTCCCTACGTATGATGTATTGTCTCTGGAGGTTATATCGGCACTGGAGCGTTATAAGAGGAGCGGCTGATATCAGTCACATAGGATGTAATGTCTCTGGAAGTTATATCAGTACTGGTGCGTTATCAGAGGAGCGGCTGATATCAGACACATAGGATGTAATGTCTCTGGAGATGATATCAGTACTGGAGCGTTATAACAGGAGCGGCTGTGGCAGCTTTTACTGTTTAGCAGTTGTTATTACATGTTATGTTACTATATTATTTGGTATGATCCTACACCCCTGCTGTTTCTGGCTAGTTGGTTGTTCCCACCCTCCATTTCCTGCTGTAACTCCATTTTGTATAGTTGTTGGAAGAGACTGCAGAGTGAGGGAGCTGTGTAACTCCATTAGAAATGTACCTATGAAAAAGCCTCTATGTTCATATCCTTGCTACCTTGAAGCATAAAGAAGCATTGGAAAACACCTCTGGAGTCTTTATTCATTGAGTAAGCTATCTGCTAAAGTGATCATTCAACCTGCCGCACACATCTTACAGACTGGGTCTACAAGAAGCTTGTCGCAGGTACAACCGATGCTGAGACAGAATAGTACATTTCTAGAAGAATCCATCACATGGCTATCTCTGTAGCCTCACAAACGTTAGTGTGTGAAGAACTAACTCCCTAAGACAGGAAGCCATCTTCAGGCTGAATGTTCAATGCCTGTGTGTTACTGCCGCAGTCACCAGAAGCATTACACTGCATATGAAGCCAGCCACCTACTGAATGCTCCATAACTGTTACAGCCTTTATTGCCAGGGATTGCTGGTCTGTGCTGTGGACCCATTTCTCTAGTAATACCAGCTTATACAAGTTTTGCCTTTATTGGGGAGCCTTAAGTACATTTTGAACTGTGCAAGGACTGTGTATCATAGCTATATCAAGTCCCAAGGATTCATCATTGTCAAGCGGTTTAGGTTGTGAATCCAATACCTGAATCTACTGAAATACTGTATATTCCTGCCTGTATAAAGTGATAGTGAACTGTGCACTGAGCTGAGCTATTCAGTCTGAACCAGTTGCAGCACTAGCTGGCTCATTGTCACAAATATCCAGCTCTTCAGCTCAGCCTTCTAACTAACAGAAGTCACTACCTTCAGAGCTCTGGCAGATTTCTAACAAGACACCAAAACTATAACACTTGTCATTATGTCTGACACAGATCCCACAGAGTTACCTGTATTTAATCAAGATAAAGCAGACTCCTTACTTCATTCTGCTGTCCTGTTAGAGCCCCTCATCCATCCTTGAAGGCAAGGGAGGCTTATGAAGCAAGTAAGGAAGAAACATCTAGTAACCTGACTGCATTATGGGAGAAGACTTTAAGTTGTATAACAGCCACTAATGAAACTAGCAACAATTCTGAGCAATTGAACACTGCTCTCTCAAGGGTTAAGAAGGCATTTGAGAATTATAAAATACATTCTGAGAAGTACTATTCCCTATTGTCTCATTCCAACATAGAGGAAGCTGCATTGGAATTAACAGACTTTACTTCCACTGACCAGCAGAGGCATAGCACATATCTTGAAGCAAAGGCACAGATAGAAGGTAGATTAGCACAGCTACATGAAACTACATCCTGTATATCTGCTTCTTCCAGACACTCAGGAAAATCATCTAGATCTGCTCTCTCCTATCATAATTCCTCTTCTAAGTCACTGTCCTGCTCTGTAAGGTCAACACTGAGTGACTAAATAGTCAAAGCTCGCCAGAAGGTTGCAGCAGCCCAGGTTCAAGCCGCCTGTTTTAAAAGAGAAGCAGCCATCAAAGCCGAAGCTAAACGCATTCAAGCAGAAACAGAGGCTCAGCTAGAAATCCTTCAGAAGAATAAAGAAAAAGAAGTAGCCTTAGCTGAATTATCTGTCTTGGAACAAGCCCTATTGGAAGAAGAAGGAGCAGCTTGTCCCAGCTTGGCTGCTTGTCAAGACCCTGTTGAAATGAACCTACAGTTCGTCTTAACCCAGAACCAAGACAATATAGTCCCACCTACAGTTGGAGATTCTTCTCATAATCATCCAGCAAGTGGATCAGAAGGCAACGTTTTGCCAAATCAAGCTGGTCAACTACACACACCTACTAACAGAGACACTCCACAACTACCGCATGTCACAAAATCAAGTGAACCAACCTACGCAGCTCATGTGCCACCACAACCCTATGTGAATAGAGATTACAAGGGCACAGCAGAAGACTACAGAATTAACTCGTAACCCCCTTTGATACAGCTCTCTTCAACTTCAAATGCTCATAGACCTTCAGACGACAGACCCTTACCTAGTTTGAACCCATCTGCAACACCTTTCTCTCCACCTACCAGCCAACATCTGATACCAACCATGGTCCAAGTCGGCGCACCATCAGTATCCCCTGTGGCTATAAAAACCGAAAGCACTGATGCTGCAGAGTTCAGCAAGTATATGATTCGACGAGAGTTGATTACTATTGGACTGTCTAGATTTGATGACCGCCCAAAGAACTATAGAAGTTGGAGATCTACATTTAAGGCGGTAACCAAGAACTTGGACATTGAACCTCAAGCAGAACTTGACTTACTAATAAAGTGGTTGGGGCGTCAATCTTCAGAACAAGTAAAGAGACTTAAATCTGTTTACATTTATAACTTTAAAGCAGGCCTTGATGCTGCCTGGGAACGTCTAGAACAAGACTATGGGAGCCCCGAAGTCATTGAATCTGCCTTATTCCAGAGACTAAACGACTTTCCTAAGATCTCTGTTAAGGACAATCATAAGCTTAGAGATTTGGTGACCTTCATGAACTTGAAATTGCTAAGTTAGATCCTAGTTACCAGGTCTTAGCTATTTAGACACTGCTCAGGGCGTAAATCCTATTGTAGCAAAGTTGCCTAGTCATCTTCAGGGAAAGTGGACTAGTGTAGGATCAAAGTATAAGTATGAACATCGTGTTTCCTTTCCTTCCTTTTTTTATTTTGCAGAGTTCGTGTGGAAGGTTGCAAGATCCAAGAATGACCCAAGCTTCTTCTATCCAGATACAACCACCATTCCTTTAACTAAATAGCTTGCTGCTTTTTCAAGGCTGATAATCTAGTGCTGGTATAATCAAGTGCTGGCCTGCAAGTGCATTGGAGATATTCAGGAGGTAATCTGGAGGTGGATACAATCTAAGCAAGTAAGATTTGTTTGTTTAAAATCCCCCCCCCCCTCTTTGCAATGGCAGACCTGGTTCTGTGCAGGAATTGTTGTGCTTTTATTTCAGGTTCCACTCTTCAGAGGTTTGGATACTGTCTGATCTGTAGACAGCTCTCCATAATGCAACAGGAAATTACCTTTTTGAAATATGAGATTTGTAAATTAACCATTAAGCAAACTCAGACTGAGAACATTGCAATGCCACTGCCACAGAGGCCCCCTAGAAATGGAAGATGGGTTACTGTAGGTTCAGGTAGACTGAGAGTTGTGGATAGAAGACATGTCCCACAGTCTGTGGCTCTCCATAATTCATTTGCAGCACTTTCAGAGTGCAAGAGCAACATGGCGGATGGCTCAAGCACAGTGGGTGAGAAACAATCATCTCCCATGCCTAAAGTATGCAAGACTGCAGCCAAAGACAAAAAGGAGAAGGTGAGGACTGATAGTAAGCAACTGTTGGTGCGCGATTCCATCATAAGAGGTGTGAAGTTTGAGGAGAATGGTGTTGGAAGATGTCTCCCTGGTGCTACCGCTAGCAGGGATAGACGACGGATCCTTAATATTGTTAGGCAAGCAAAACAGGAAAGGGAAGTGGATGTTATTGTCCATCTGGGGACAAACGATCTGGCTTGCAATGAGGTTTCAAAGGTGAAAGAAGATTTTCACACACTTGGAAAGGATAATCGGGAGGTTGCATCAACTGTTTAATACTCTGCAGTTTTGCCTGTGCATAACCTTCAGCATGACAGGAAGATGTGCATTAAGGGATTCAATGTATGGCTTGGTGAATGGTGTCGGAACCAAGGGTTTGGCTTTGTGTCTCATGTTAGCTCTTGTTGGAATGGAAAAGAACTGTACAAGAAAGATGGTTTGCATCTTTCTCTCAAAGGAACAAATGTCCTCGGTGAACAGTTCCAAGTATTTGCTAAGGAGCATTTAAACTAGGAAAGGGGGGGAAAAGAGTGATAATCCAGCAGTCCGACCGCCCCCCCGGAACAATGCCAGAAGATGCCAGTAGCACATAGGTTAAGAAATGACAAGCTCAGATTCTTATCTACAAATGCTCGCAGTTTAGGGAATAAGATCAATGAACTTGAGGCTATAATGGCATCTGAGAATATAGATGTAGTGGCTGTTACTGAGACGTGGTTCAAGGGGAGTAATGACTGGGATATATCAATACCAGGGTTCTCTCTATACAGGAAAGACAGAGAAGGCAAGTAGGGGGTGGGGTGGCCCTGTATGTGAAAGACAGCATAAAATCTAATTTTATACAAGTTAGCGAGAACAATTTTGAGTCAGTTTGGGTTACCTTGCAGCTTGATAATCATCAGGTAACTCGTGTAGGTGTGATATATAGACCACGTAGCCAAGTCAAAGAATTAGATGATCTACTAGTTGAGGAAATAGCTAAAATGACCTTGAAGGGAGAAGTTATCATTATGGGAGACTTCAATCTTTCTGATGTAAACTGGAAAACCAAAATAGCTAGTTCTGCCAGGAGTACAGATATTCTAAATTCCCTACTGGGATTATCTCTACAACAAGTAGTTGAGGAGCCAACCCGGAAGGAGGCCATTTTAGATTTAGTATTCACAAATGGGAATTTGGTATATGATATTACTGTAGGGGAAAGTTTGGAATCTAGTGATCACCAGTCAGTGTGGTTTACTATAAGTACAGTGACTGAGTCACACCACACAAAAACAAAAGTTTTAGATTTTAGAAAAACTGACTTTTCTAAAATTAGATTAGTGGTATACGAGTCCCTATCAGACTGGAACAGTTTCATTGGAGTCCAGGAGAAATGGGACTACTTAAAAGAGGCACTATTGAAGGCAACAGAAAATTGCATTAGGCTTGTCAGTAAAAGCAAAAAAAGGAAAAGACCACTGTGGTACTCAGCAGAAGTGGCCAAAATCATTAAAAACAAAAAGATAGCATTTAGGAATTATAAAAAAAAACAAAACGAGGATGACAGGTTAATTTACAAGATTATGCAGAGAGAGGCCAAACAAGTTATAAGAGCTTCTAAAGCACAGGCAGAAGAGAAATTAGCTCAGTCAGGGAAAAAAGGCGATAAGGCATTCTTCAGATACAGAAATGAAAAAAGGAAACTAAAGCAAGCAATTACAAAATTAAAAACAAAAGAAGGAAGGTATATGGAAGAAGATAAAGAACTAGCTGACTGCCTCAATGAATACTTCTGTTCAGTCTTTACAAAGGAAAATGAAGGAAAAGGACCTCAGTTAGGAAAGAAGACTAATTCATCTTTTGATGCATGTGTCTTTACAGAGGAAAAGGTTCTAAGTCAGCTGTCTAAAATCAATACAAATAAGTCACAGGGGCCTGATGGGATACACCCAAAGCTATTAAAAGAGTTCAGCGGTGAACTAGCAAAACCATTAACAGATTTATTTAACCAATCACTGGCAACAGGAGTCGTCCCAGAAGATTGGAAATTAGCAAATGTTGTGCCGATTCACAAGAAAGGTAGTAGGGAGGAATCGGGCAACTATAGGCCAGGAAGCCTGACATCAATAGTGGGGAAATTAATGGAAACCATACTTAAGGAGAGGATTGTGGAACATCTAAAATCCCATGGATTGAAAGATGAAAAACAGCATGGGTTTACTTCAGGGAGATCATGTCAAACTAATCTTATTGATTTTTTTGATTGGGTGACTAAAACAATAGATGGCGGAGGTGCAGTAGACATCGCTTATCTAGACTTCAGTAAGGCTTTTGATACTGTCCCACACAGAAGGCTTATCAATAAATTGCAGTCTTTGGGCTTGGAGTCCCATATTGTTGAATGGATTAGGCAGTGGCTGAGGGACAGGCAACAGAGGGTTGTAGTCAATGGAGTATATTCAGACCAAGGTCTTGTTACCAGTGGGGTACCTCAGGGATCTGTTCTGGGACCCATATTGTTTAATATCTTTATCAGCGAAATTGCAGAAGGCCTCGGTGGTAAGGTGTGTCTTTTTGCTGATGACACAAAGATTTGTAACAGGGTTGATGTTCCTGGAGGGATACACCAAATGGAAAAGGATTTAGGAAAACTAGAGGAATGGTAAAAAATCTGGCAACTAAAATTTCATGTGGATAAGTGCAAAATAATGCACCTGGGGTGTAAAAACCCAAGAGCAGAATATAAAATCAGTGATACAGTCCTAACTAGAGTTGAGCGGACACCTGGATGTTCGGGTTCGAGAAGTTCGGCCGAACTTCCCGGAAATGTTCGGGTTCGGGATCCGAACCCGATCCGAACTTCGTCCCGAACCCGAACTTTTTGGCACTAAAAAGGCTGTAAAACAGCCCAGGAAAGAGCTAGAAGGCTGCAAAAGGCAGCAACATGTAGGTAAATCCCCTGCAAACAAAGGTGGATAGGGAAATGAATAAAAATAAAAATAAAATAAATAAAAATTAACCAATATCAATTGGAGAGAGGTCCCATAGCAGAGAATCTGGCTTCACGTCAGCCACCACTGAAACAGTCCATTGGCATATATTTAGGCCCAGGCACCCAGGCAGAAGAGAGAGGTCCCGTAACAGAGAATCTGGCTTCATGTCAGCAGAGAATCAGTCTGCATGTCATAGCAGAGAATCAAGCTTCACGTCAGCCACCACTGCATGTCATAGCAGAGAATTCAGGATTTTCCTAAGTCATGACATAAAGTCATGATTTTATGAAAGACACGGAGGCGAGTATTTGCTTAACTCTTTCTTTACTGAACATATAGCAGCAAAGACAACTGAAGAAAAAGACATCAGTGTAACCATGGTAATAACTCCACCCCCATAGCCCCTATATAAGGCGCATCACCACATGGACACTTCCTCTTTCTTTGTGGACTTCAACCGACGAGAACCTGGAACCTGGAATGGTCAACAAACAGCCTGAACTTTGGCTGTGAACAACACTGGATTGCAGCAAGGTGAACACCTGGGAACAGCTGACAGAGGGCGATCAACGTGAAGAGAAAATAAGACATCATGGTAATATGGATACAAACAATCTGAGTGTGGAAACCATAACCGGACTCATTCCCTGCGAAAACAATAAGGCATTAAATAAATACAAATAAGTAACATTCCATGAAGGTCACGAGACATCACAGACCAGATGGGTGGGCATAAAACAATGGGAGGGAAATACACGCCTCCGTGTCTTTCATAAAATCATGACTTTACGTCATGACTTAGGAAAATCCTGAATTTTATATCAAGACACGGAGGCTCATATTTGCTAGTTTAAAGCTGAGCAATCACGGAGGAAAAAGCATGAGGAACAGGTCTAAAATAGAATTCCCGAAATGTAGCAACACGGGACAAGTCCGCCAAACGCAATACATCCTCCAAACGAGCACCAGCCACAGACATAGAGGTAGCCGCTGCCCCGCGCACCGAATGCGCGGTAAAGATGGACGTGTCGATACCAGATAGGGAAAGGATCCATTTAACCCAACGGGACAGCGTGACGCTTGAAACCGGCGCAAAGGGACGGCGGAAGGAAATGAAAAGCTGGGGATCATTCCCAGTGCGAGAAGCCAGTGTGCGAGCCTCATACTCCCAGAGACAGGCCACCGGACACAACTGCAGAGAGGAAGGGAAAGACGGATAAGCAACGGACTTAATGCCCGTCTTAGTGCGCCGAGAAATATTGAACAAAACTCTCTCTGGCGTAAAATAGCGAGCATCAATATCCAGAGCCCGGACATCAGAGACCCGTTTACATGAAATCAAACACAAAAGGGTCACTAACTTGGCCGAGAGCTGTCGGAGAGACAACATAGAGTTGGAAGGCCAACCCTCTAGAAACCTGAGAACTGTCGCCACGTCCCAAGTGGAAGAGAAGCGAGGTCGTGGAGGCCGCGCTAAACGACAACAGCGCAACAACCTGCACACTAAAGCATGTTGGCCGGCGGGAACACCGTCAAAACCGGAATGCCTGGAAGAAATGGCAGACCGGTACACATTGAAAGTACGGTAAGCCTTCCCCGCTTCAAACAGAGATGTGAGGAACTGAAGAATGTCTGTCACAGGGGCAAGTACGGGATCCAAGTCCCGAGAATCGCACCAACGACTCCAGACGTCCCATGCAGCGTGATAGGCTCGTCTAGTGCCTGGGGCCCATGCAGACTCCAACAGACGTCTAGTCACCGCCGAAAAGCTGGAGGGGTCCCAGGAACCCCTGAAATTCGACAGGAGAGAAGATGAAGCGATCAGTCTAGGAGTAGAGGGTGTGGACGACCATAAGGGTCGAGCAGGAGGAGTGGGAAGGATGGCAAGAGCCGAGGTTCCTCCGACAGAAGGCAAAGTAGCTGGGGAAACCAAGACTGCGTTCTCCAGTAAGGAACTATCAAAACCAACTGGGCCTGCTGGCGACACACCTGAGCGAGCACTCACGGGATGAGTGTGAATGGAGGGAAAGCGTAAAGCAGAAGACCGCCCCAGGGCTGGAGGAAAGCATCCACCGCTTCGTCGGGTCCGGACGCCAGCTGAAGAACCTGGGGAGTTGTGCGTTCAAACGCGACACGAATAAATCGATGGACAACGGGCCCCAGAGAGATACAATATCCTGGAACACCCTCGAATCCAACTTCCAGACGCTGGAATCTGAAAGACAACGAGAACTCCAGTCGGCCAACGTGTTGTGTAACCCAGGAAGGTATTCGGCCACCACTGATAGTCCCCTGGACAGGCAAAACTCCCAAAAATCTTTGGCCAGAGAAGACAGGACCCTGGAACGCGTCCCTCCCAGGCAGTTCACATAACGGACAGCCGAGACATTGTCCATCCGTAAACTAACACACGCCCGAGCCGACCCGTGAGCAAAGCTGCAGATCGCAAAAGATCCCGCTAAGAGCTCGAGAGCGTTGATATGTAGGTGTGATTCATCCAGGGACCACGCTCCTCCCGTGGACACCCCCTGACAATGGGCCCCCCAACCCATGAGGCTGGCATCCGACTCGATGACAAGGTCGGGACTGGGACCGAAAATAGCTCGGCCATTCCACACAGATAAATTGTGGATCCACCACACCAGTTCGTGTCTGGTCTCCGTGTCTAAGACTAGTGTGTCCGAGAATGAAGCCCCCGCCCTGAGGTACGCAATTTTGAGCCTCTGAAGGGCTCGATAGTGGAGGGGGGCTGGGAAAATCGCCTGAATGGAAGAAGTTAGAAGTCCAATCAGGCGAGCCAGCTGACGAAGAGACACCTGCGGGCGGGAGAGAGAATGGCGGATCTCTTTGCGGATCGCCTTGACCTTGGACGCAGGCAGACTGAGCGTTTGACTCCCAGAATCTATGGTAAAACCTAGGAACTCTAAGGAAGTGGCCGGCAAAAGGCAAGACTTCTCCAGGTTGAGAATGAACCCTAAGCCCTGAAGAAGGTCTTGGGTCAACTTCAGATGACCAAGTAAAAGGGGCGGATCCTGAGCCATAATCAGGATGTAGTCTAAATAAATGATCAGACGAATTCCCCTCCCCCTGAGCCAGGCCACCGCCGGTTTCATGAGTTTCGTAAAACACCATGGGGCAGACGACAGTCCAAACGGGAGGCAGGTAAAACGCCAGATGCGGTCCCCGGGATGCAGGGGCCACTGGGACTGTGAGATATGCATCCTTTAGATCTAATTTGATGAACCAGTCTCCTGGTTGAAGCATATCCCTTAACAGATGGATGCCCTCCATTTTGAAATGTCTGTAATGAACAAAGACATTCAAGTTTTTGAGGTTTATGACTGGACGGAATTGGCCGCCTTTTTTCTGCACCAGGAAAATACTGCTCAGTATTCCCGTGTGAGGATCGGGGGATAACTCTATTGCCTAAAGTTCTGTATCTAAGAGTTTCTGCATCTGGTTCTAACAAGAAACCCTTGGGATGGGAGGAAGGTTTCTTGGGGCGGACACCAAATCGATGGTGAACCCCTGGACTGTGGAGAGGACCCACTGGTCTGAGGTGATCCTTGACCACGCACGGGAAAAGAAACGGAGCCTTCCCCCAACCTGTAGCAAAATCGGATAAGACACACAGAGATGACTTACCATATGGGCGTCTGGATCCTGGAGCGCCTCGGAATCCTCTGGAGCAGAAAGAACCTCCGCGAGACGGGAAGAAGGTTGGCTGGTATTTGGGGTCCTGAAGGGACTGACGATAATTGAAGGAACCTCTGCCCGTGCCTCTGGGCTGGAAATTGGAGCGGCTGGACAGTCGGCCCCTGAGACTGCCGGCCCTGGAGGAAAAACGAGGCTGGAAAACGCGGCGCATAGAACTCTGCGCCTTATCAAGGGCCGTAAAGGCCCCAACATATTTCCCCAACTCTTTAATAAAGGGATCTCCGAAAAGGAGGCCCTGCGCCTCCTTGCCAGACTCAGATAGGGACAGATTAGCTAGCTTGGGCTCTATCTTCATCAAGATGGCCTTTCGTCTCTCGATGGCAATGGAAGTGTTTACATTGCCCACTAAACATATGGCTCTTTGGGCCCAGCCGCTGAGATCCTCTGGGTCGACCTGCGTGCCCGCTACTCTAGCGGCCTCGGCTAAATCGAAGATTTTTGCCAGAGGACCGGTCACATCAAGCAGTTTATCCTGGCAAGTCTTGAGCGCAGAATCAAGCACCTTGCATGGGTTGAAACCGGTTTTTGCCAGGAATTGGACCACTTTAGGATCCACGGTAGGGGTTTCGCATATCCTGTTAGGGATTAGGGGACGGGGACATTCTGCGCGGCAGCTTGCTGCGAGCCTCCTTGGAAAGAGGCGTGCGGATCCTAGCCTCAAGATATTGGGTCACATGGGTGGCAGGAAGCCACTCAGAGGACCGTGGATGGTGCAGTTGGTCAGGGTTAAACAGAGGATCCCCCATGGGGTCTATAATTGCGTCCTTGACGTCTTCAAGTGGCTCAGTAATGACACCCGTTGTCAGAGACGGGTCATCTAAGGCAGTGTCAACTGCAATATCAACTAACTTATCCCCCGAGTGAGTGGACCAATTCTCACCTGCCTCCTCAACAGACTCTGCGTCTGAATCAGATACCGGATCCGGTAGTGCCCGGGCGGTTTTCCATGATCGCACCCTTTCTGCCGGGCGCGGGTTAGCTCTTTTGCGTGACTTATTCACGCAGTCAATGGATGGGCCAGAGCCATCAGTCAGGAGTGTTCTGGAGGCAGGAGGGGGCATATCAGAAACGGGATGTGCCCTAAGGGCCTGTGATATCGGCTGTGTCAGAGAAGCTGACATGGTCCCCATTGCAGCAACAATCGCATCAGAAATAGACTGCTGCAAATGTGTAGCCTGCACTACAGGAGCAGAAACCTCATTAACCCTGTGAGGGGTGGTGGGGGCTACCTGAATAGTATGTCTGTCCTGGGTAGAAACGGCAGGGGAAGCTGGCACAGAGGACATGATGGACATGAATCTGCAGGAGTGAGTCACCCCAACAGACCAACAGGGAAACGTAGAAGGAAGAATACCGGACTAAATGTGCGGCGCAGGGGAGGCACAGTAGGTACTGAGTAGGGAAGTTCTGAAAGGAAAAACGTGCGGTGCTGAAGGATGCAGCCAGTACCGGTAGCAGGGACGCACTGAAGAAGCCCGGGAATCGGAGGGGGAGTGGAAACCTACAAGTCTCCACCTCCCAGGAGTGAGGGCCAATGAGCGGACGCCAAAAGGATGACGTCCGCAATCTCGCGAGATCTTGGCGCCAAGAATCCACCGAAGTAAAGATGGCGCCCGAGAATCTCGCACCTATCGAGATTACGAGCGCGCGCAGGCTGGGAAGAAGCGGCAAGAAGGTAAGGACTTGGGATGTGTGTGGGGGGGGAAATGGCCGAACGCAGCGCAGAAAGAAGGAGGAGAACCAAGCGCTGGACACCAGCACCGGAGACTAGGCAGTACTCACAAAAAGGCCGCCCAAAATAAAAGAGTAACAACAAGGAGGGCCACCTATAGAGGAAAAACAAAAGAGAGGGGAGAGCAAAAGGAAACCCACAGAGAGGTGTGAGACAAAACAGGCAGACAAATGAGCCCTAACTAGCGGACGCCAAGGATGACGTCAGCAAACGGAGAACCCTACCTTTATAAAGGGTTAAAAATAAATATACTAGGCAATGAAAACCATACAGATTAAAAACCCAGCACAGATCAAATAATAACCATGTACTTATCTGTGAAGCAGCAAAGAAAAAGGAAGTGTCCATGTGGTGATGCGCCTTATATAGGGGCTATGGTGGTGGAGTTATTACCATGGTTACACAGATGTCTTTTTCTTCAGTTGTCTTTGCTGCTATATGTTCAGTAAAGAAATAGTTAAGCAAATATGAGCCTCCGTGTCTTGATATAAAATCAGGCTTCACGTCAGCCACCACTGCAACAGTCCATTGTCATATATTTAGGCCCAGCACCCAGGCAGAGGAGAGAGATCCTGTAACAGAGAATCTGGCTTCATGTCAGCAGAGAATTAGTCTGCATGTCATAGCAGAGAATCAGGCTTCACGTCACCCAACATTGGAACAGTCCATTGGCATATATTTAGGCCCCGGCACCCAAACAGAGGAGAGGTTCATTCAACTTTGGGTAGCCTCGCAATATAATGGTAAAATGAAAATAAAAATAGGATTGAATGAGGAAGTGCCCTGGAGTACAATAATATATGGTTAAGGGGAGGTAGTTAATGTCTAATCTGCACAAGGGATGGACAGGTCCTGTGGGATCCATGCCTGGTTCATTTTTATGAACGTCAGCTTGTCCACATTGGCTGTAGACAGGCAGCTGCGTTTGTCTGTAATGACGCCCCCTGCCTTGCTGAATACACGTTCGGACAAAACGCTGGCCGCCAGGCAGGCCAGCACCTCCAAGGCATAAAAGGCTAGCTCTGGCCACGTGGACAATTTAGAGACCCAGAAGTTGAATGGGGCCGAACCATCAGTCAGTATGTGGAGGGGTGTGCACACGTACTGTTCCACCATGTTAGTGAAATGTTGCCTCCTGCTAACACGTTGCGTATCAGGTGGTGGTGCAGTTAGCTGTGGCGTGTTGACAAAACATTTCCACATCTCTGCCATGCTAACCATGCCCTCAGAGGAGCTGGCCGTGACACAGCTGCCTTGGCGACCTCTTGCTCCTCCTCTGCCTTGGCCTTGGGCTTCCACTTGTTCCCCTGTGACATTTGGGAATGCTCTCAGTAGCGCGTCTACCAACGTGCGCTTGTACTCGCGCATCTTCCTATCACGCTCCAGTGCAGGAAGTAAGGTGGGCACATTGTCTTTGTACTGTGGATCCAGCAGGGTGGCAACTCAGTAGTCCGCACACGTTAAAATGTGGGCAACTCTGCTGTCGTTGCGCACGCACTGCAGCATGTAGTCGCTCATGTGTGCCAGGCTGCCCAGGGGTAAGGACAAGCTGTCCTCTGTGGGAGGCGTATCGCCATCGTCCTGCCTTTCCCCCCAGCCACGCACCAGTGATGGGCCCGAGCTGCGTTAGGTGCCACTCCGCTGTGACCATGCTTCATCCTCATCCTCCTCCACCTCCTCCTCGTCCTCCTCGTCCTCCAGTAGTGGGCCCTGGCTGGCCACATTTGTACCTGGCCTCTGCTGTTGCAAAAAACCTCCCTCTGAGTCACTTCGAAGAGACTGGCCTGAAAGTGCTAAAAATGACCACTCTTCCTCCTCCTCCTGGGCCACCTCCTCTTCCATCATCGCCCTAAGTGTTTTCTCAAGGAGACATAGAAGTGGTATTGTAATGCTGATAACGGCATCATCGCCACTGGCCATGTTGGTGGAGTACTCGAAACAGCGCAACAGGGCACACAGGTTTCGCATGGAGGCCCAGTCATTGGTGGTTAAATGGTGCTGTTCTGTAGTGCGACTGACCCGTGCGTGCTGCAGCTGAAACTCCACTATGGCCTGCTGCTGCTCGCACAGTCTGTCCAGCATGCGCAAGGTGGAGTTCCACCTGGTGGGCACGTCGCATATGAGGCGGTGAACGGGAAGGCCGAAGTTACGCTGTAGCGCAGACAGGCGAGCAGCGGCAGGATGTGAACGCCGGAAGCGCAAACAGAAGGCCCGCACTTTATGCAGCAGCTCTGACATGTCTGGGTAGTTGTGAATTAACTTCTGCACCACCAAATTCAGCACATGAGACAAGCAAGGGATGTGCGTCAAACCGGCTAGTCCCAGAGCTGCAACGAGATTTTGCCCATTATTGCACACCACCAGACCGGGCTTGAGGCTCACCGGCAGCAACCACTCGTCGGTCTGTTGTTCTATACCCTGCCACAACTCCTGTGCGGTGTGGGGCCTGTCCCCCAAACATATGAGTTTCAGAATGGCCTGCTGACGTTTACCCCGGGCTGTGCTGAAGTTGGTGGTGAAGGTGTGTGGCTGACTGGATGAGCAGGTGGAAGAAGAGGAGGAGGAAGCTGAGTAGGAGGAGGTGGCAACAGGAGGCAAAGAATCTTGCCCTGCGATCCTTGGCGGCGGAAGGACGTGCGCCAAACAGCTCTCCGCCTGGGGCCCAGCTGCCACTACATTTACCCAGTGTGCAGTTAGGGAGATATAGCGTCCCTGGTCGTGCTTACTGGTCCACGTATCTGTGGTTAGGTGGACCTTGCCACAGATGGCGTTGCGCAGTGCACACTTGATTTTATCGGATACTTGGTTGTGCAGGGAAGGCACGGCTCTCTTGGAGAAGTAGTGCCGGCTAGGAACAACATACTGTGGGACAGCAAGCGACATGAGCTATTTGAAGCTGTCTGTGTCCACCAGCCTAAATGACAGCATTTCATAGGCCAGTAGTTTAGAAATGCTGGCATTCAGGGCCAGGGATTGAGGGTGGCTAGGTGGGAATTTACACTTTCTCTCAAATGTTTGTGAGATGGAGAGCTGAACGCTGCCGTGTGACATGGTTGAGATGCTTGGTGACGGAGGTGGTGGTGTTGGTGGTACATCCCCTGTTTGCTGGGCGGCAGGTGCCAACGTTCCTCCAGAGGCGGAGGAAGAGGCCGAGGCGGCAGCAGCAGAAGAGGCCGAGGCGGCAGCAGCAGAAGAGGTAGCAGGGGGAGCCTGAGTGACTTCCTTGTTTTTAAGGTGTTTACTCCACTGCAGTTCATGCTTTGCATGCAGGTGCCTGGTCATGCAGGTCGTGCTAAAGTTCAGAACGTTAATGCCTCGCTTCAGGCTCTGATGGCACAGCGTGCAAACCACTCGGGTCTTGTCGTCAGCACATTGTTTGAAGAAGTGCCATGCCAGGGAACTCCTTGAAGCTGCCTTTGGGGTGCTTGGTCCCAGATGGCGGCGGTCAGTAGCAGGCGGAGTCTCTTGGCGGCGGGTGTTCTGCTTTTGCCCACTGCTCCCTCTTTTGCTACGCTGTTGGCTCGGTCTCACCATTGCCTCTTCCTCCGAACTGTGAAAGTCAGTGGCACGACCTTCATTCCATGTGGGGTCTAGGACCTCATCGTCCCCTGCATCGTCTTCCACCCCGTCTTGATCCCTGACCTCCTGTTCAGTCTGCACACTGCAGAAAGACGCAGCAGTTGGCACCTGTGTTTCGTCATCATCAGAGACATGCTGAGGTGGTATTCCCATGTCCTCATCATCAGGAAACATAAGTGGTTGTGCGTCAGTGCATTCTATGTCTTCCACCGCTGGGGAAGGGCTAGGTGGATGCCCTTGGGAAACCCTGCCAGCGGAGTCTTCAAACAGCATAAGAGACTGCTGCATAACTTGCGGCTCAGACAGTTTCCTTGGTATGCATGGGGGTGATGTGACAGACTGATGGGCTTGGTTTTCATGCGCCATCTGTGCGCTTTCTGCAGAAGACTGGGTGGGAGATAATGTGAACGTGCTGGATCCACTGTCGGCCACCCAAATGACTAATGCCTGTACCTGCTCAGTCCTTACCATCCTTAGAACGGCATTGGGCCCCACCAAATATTGCTGTAAATTATGGCGGCTACTGGGACCTGAGGTAGTTGTTACACTAGGACGTGTGGCTGTGGCTGAACAGCCACGTCCTCTCCCAGCACCAGAGGGTCCACTAACACCACCACGACCATGTCCGCGTCCGCGTCCCTTACTAGATGTTTTCCTCATTGTTACCGTTCACCACAATAAGAAAAATATTATTTGGCCCAATGTATTGAATTCAAATTCAGGCCTTTTTTTACAGACACCTAACACTATCTGGCTATCTATTTAGGTACTGTATTACACTAATACAGGCACTAATACAGAGGGAGCACCAGATTGAGCCGCCAAAATCTGCTCACCCAGGGGAGAGGTCAGGCTGGTTCGAATGGCGGCCAGGATCTGATTCGGAGGTATGACCGAAGTCGGACAGCTCAGAGTACTGCCGTGATAAGGCATCCGCTCTGATGTTCTTGGAACCGGGTAGGTAGGAGACCACGTAAATAAAACGTGACAAGAACAGAGCCCATCTGGCCTGACGTGGTGTCAATCTCTTGGCCTCAGAGAGGTAGGTCAGATTCTTGTGGTCCGTCAGGATGAGAACCGGAACCACCGAGCCCTCGAGCAAGTGCTTCCATTCTTTAAGGGCCTGCACGATGGCCAATAACTCCCTGTCACCAATCTGATAGTTGCACTCCGCGGAAGACAGTTTCCGGGAGTAAAACCCACAAGGAAGCAGAGGACCCTCTGGTGTTCTACGCTGAGACAGAAGGGCGCCTACTCCCGTCTCAGACGCGTCCACCTCGAGGACAAAAGGCAACCCAGGGTTGGGATGCGACAGAATCGGAGCCGACACAAAGGCGGACTTTAGAGCCTCAAAAGCTCGGATGGCCTCGAGCGGCCAGACCTGGGGATTACTGCCCTTCCTGGTCAGATCCGTGAGAGGCTTGGCTAGCATGGAAAAGTCCCTGATGAACTTCCGATAATAATTGTCGAAGCCCAAAAAGCGCTGCAGGGCACGAAGACCACTGGGCTGGGGCCACTGTAAGACAGCCGAAACCTTCTCAGGATCCATGGAGAACCCCTCAGCGGAAATGATGTAACCTAAGAAGGTTACCTGGGATCGATGAAATTCGCATTTCTCAAGCTTACCGAACAGCTTGTTCTCTCGTAACCGTTGCAACACTCGTCTGACATCCAGAATGTGGGCCTCCATGGATTCCGAATATACCAAGATGTCATCCAAATAGACCACCACACACTGCTGCAACAGGTCACGGAAAACATCGTTGATGAATTCCTGGAAGACTGCGGGCGCATTGCACAACCCAAAGGGCATAACCAAGGATTCATAATGACCGGTCCTGGTGTTAAACGCGGTCTTCCACTCATCGCCCGCCTTGATCCTTACCAGGTTATATGCCGCCCTCAGGTCGAGTTTGGTAAAGACCGTGGCCCCTTTGAGGCGATCGAACAGCTCGGAAATCAAGGGTATCGGGTAAGCGTTCTTGATCGTGATGCGATTGAGACCCCTGTAATCGATGCAAGGCCTCAACTCACCGCCCTTCTTTTTCACAAAGAAAAATCCAGCCCCTGCCGGGGACGAGGATTTGCGAATGTGTCCGCGTGAAAGCGCCTCCCTCACGTACTCCTCCATGGCCTCATTCTCCGCTACCGACAGTGGATAGACTTTGCCACGAGGAGGAACGGCACCAGATTGTAACTCTATGGCACAATCGTATGGGCGGTGCGGAGGTAGGGCAACCGCACGCACCTTATCGAATACATCCCGGTACTCCTCGTATTCAGGAGGCAACAGAGAGTCCGAGGAAGTACACAGCAACTTGACAGGCCCATGGATGCAACTAGCCCCACACTGCGGTGACCACGAGAGGATCTCGGCCGATCTCCAATCGAAAGTCGGATTATGCTTCTGGAGCCAGGGGTACCCCAAGACCACCGAGTAGTGTGGAGACAAAATAACCTGGAGACAGACCGACTCTCTGTGAACGGCACCAATGGCCATCCCCACTGGAAGGGTCTCATGAGTCACGTGTGGCGGCAGAAGGGGTCTGCCGTCTATCGCCTCAAGAGCCAGTGGGGAACCTCGAGGCTGCAGAGGAATGGAATTGGCGGCAGCGAACACACTATCAATGAACAAACCACCAGCACCAGAGTCCACCAACGCCTGGGTCGACACCGAGCCCCCGACCCAGGAGAGGACAACAGTAATCAGTGGTTTGTCAACACGGGAAACCGGGGACGAGGAGACTCCACCCAAGATCTGCCCCCGACAGGATCTCAGGTGCGAGCGTTTCCCGGACGGTTCGGGCATGCCAACCGAAAATGCCCACCGAGACCACAGTACATGCATCGGCCCTCGCGTCTCCGGAGTACCCTCTCCCCCTCGGACAGGCGAGCAAACCCCAGCTGCATGGGTTCACCCCCAGACAAGTCATCCCCAGGAGGCGTGGGAGGAGAGGGAGGCACGGGTGGGACAGCAAACGTAGGCGCCAATCTGTTAGAAGACCTCCGCAGGCTCTCCTTAAAGGAAGGTCTCTCCCTGAGTCTGGTGTCAATCAAAATCAGGAAAGAAATAAGAGACTCGAGCTCCACTGGTAGGTCCTTAGCTGCAACCTCATCCTTCAAGGCATCCGAGAGACCATGAGAGAAAGCAGCGACCAGAGCCTCATTATTCCAGCCCACCTCTGCTGCCAGGGTACGAAACTCAATGGCGTATTCAGCTACGGATCGTGAACCCTGTCTGATGGACATAAGGAGCTTCGCAGCAGAGGCAGCACGAGCCGGCACATCGAATACCTTCCGAAGAGAAGCAACAAAACCGGAAAACTCAGCAACCACCGGATTGTTGTTCTCCCATAAAGGGCTGGCCCAGGCCAAGGCCTTGTCCGAGAGCAGCGAGATCAAGAAGCCCACCTTTGATCTCTCAGTAGGAAAGGCATGTGGCAGCAACTCGAAATAAATGCCCACCTGGTTAAGGAAACCTCGGCACTGAGTTGGCTCTCCCCCAAAGCGCTGTGGAAGGGGGGCAGAACCGGTCATACCCCGAAACACCGCAGGCGCAGCAACAGGTGTCGGGGTAGACTCTGGCGCAACAACCGGAGCGGCAGTAGGAGCGGGCCCAGGAGCGACAACCGACTCATCGGCAACGGAAGCTAAATGAGCCGTGCGTTCAAGCAGGGTTTGCAACGCCACAGCGAACCGACCCAACAGGTGATCCTGCTGATCAAGTCTGGCAACCAGCGTAGGTAGCGAGGATGGCCCTGTACCGTCAGAATTCATGGCTTGGTCCTAATGTCAAGGAACCATGAACCAGACGTACAACAAGAGGTAAGTGGAAATAAGAAGGCTTTATTGAAAATAAAGCTGTAAGGCAAAAGTCCAAACGGATGGCTAAACCGAAGCAGGGTCTTGCGAAGCCAGAGGTCAGGAACCGGAAGGGTAGTCAGACGAAGCCTGGATCAGGAACCAGCAGGGTAGTCAGACGAAGCCTGGATCAGGAACCAGCAGGGTAGTCAGACGAAGCCAGGATCAGGAACCAGAGCAGCAGCAGTCTCAGAAGCATGTGAACACAGGAGGACCAAGCAAGGAACTGAAGCCACAGACCTCCTTCCCAGTGGGAAGGAGAAGCCGCAGGGTGGGAGGCTACAAGAAACCCAGAAACCAAGATGGCCGCCAGCACATGTCAAACGAAGGAGAACAGCAAGAAGGTAAGACCATGACAACCAGCCACAGCAGTAACGACAGATTTAGCTGGATATAAATTTGAGGCCTAGTATTTAGGCGCTGGGTGACAGGTATACGTTTACTGACAGAATTAGACTTGGAAATGCACAGTAGCGTGTGTGTGAAGTTATTCAGAATGACCCTATGTGCACCTTGAATCTTATATACCCTTTTAGGGATAGATTTAAAATAGCTCTGATACAGCAGAAACCACTAAATTAGGAAATTGCTAAATTGGGAATTGTATTTCAACCCAGAACAAAAACTGTGCTTTGATGGACACTAAATAACTTGACCACCCACAGCAGTAACGACAGATTTAGCTGGATATAAATTTGAGGCCTAGTATTTAGGCGCTGGGTGACAGGTATAAGTTTACTGACAGAATTAGACTGGGATATGGCCAAAAAATAAGCACACTATTGATGGTTAAATGCACTTGGTGTGACAGCTTGACCAACCACACTATTGAGGGTTAAATGCACTTGGTGACAGGCTCAGCTTGCCCCTGATGTAGTATATGGCCAAAAAAAAAAACTGACTATTGATGGTTAAATGCACTTGGTGTGACAGCTTGACCCTGATGTAGGATTTAGCCAAAAAACAACCACATCATTGAGGGTTAAATGCCCTTGGTGACAGCTTGCCCCTGATGTAGTATATGGCCAAAAAATAACCAGACTATTGATGGTTAAATGCACTTGGTGTGACAGCTTGACCCTGATGTAGGATTTAGCCAAAAAGCAACCACACCATTGAGGGTTAAATGCACTTGGTGGCAGCTTGTGCTGGCGCACCACAAGACACAAAATGGCCGCCGATCACCGCAGAAAAAAGTGACTGAAAAACGCTCTGGGCAGCATAAAACCAGTGAGCAATTCAATAGCAGCAGTTCAATCATCCACAGCTGCAGATCGATCTCTGAATGAAGTCTTTTGGAAGAGTTAATCACTGCCTAATCTCGCCCTAACGTCGCAGCTGCAACCTCTCCCTATGCTGATCAGAGCAGAGTGACGGGCGGCGCTATGTGACTCCAGCTTAAATAGAGGCTGGGTCACATGCTGCACTGGCCAATCACAGCCATGCCAATAGAAGGCATGGCTGTGACGGCCTCTTGGGGCAAGTAGTATGACGCATGTTGATTGGCTGCTTTGCAGCCTTTCAAAAAGCGCCAAGAAAGTGACGAACACTGAACCCGAACCCGGACTTTTATGAAAATGTCCGGGTTCGGGTCTGTGTCACGGACACCCCAAAATTCGGTACGAATCCGAACTATACAGTTCGGGTTCGCTCATCCCTAGTCCTAACCTCAGTATCTGAGGAAAGGGATTTAGGGGTCATTATTTCAGAAGACTTAAAGGTAGGCAGACAATGTCATAGAGCAGCAGGAAATGCTAGCAGAATGCTTGGGTGTATAGGGAGAGGCATTACTAGTAGAAAGAGGGAGGTGCTCATGCCGCTCTACAGAGCACTAGTGAGACCTCATTTGGAGTATTGTGCTCAGTACTGGAGACCATATCTCCAGAAGGATATTGATACTTTGGAGAGAGTTCAGAGAAGAGCTACTAAACTAGTACATGGATTGCAGGATAAAACTTACCAGGAAAGATTAAAGGACCTTAACATGTATAGCTTGGAAGAAAGACGAGACAGAGGGGATATGATAGAAACTTTTAAATACATAAAGGGAATCAACAAGGTAAAAGAGGAGAGAATATTTAAAAGAAGAAAAACTGCTACAAGAGGACATAGTTTTAAATTAGCGAGGCAAAGGTTTGAAAGTAATATCAGGAAGTATTACTTTACTGAGAGAGTAGTGGATGCATGGAATAGCCTTCCTGCAGAAGTGGTAGCTGCAAATACAGTGAAGGAGTTTAAGCATGCATGGGATAGGCATAAGGCCATCCTTAAAATAAAATGGGGCCAGGGGCTATCCATAGTACTTAGTATATTGGGCAGATTAGATGGGCCAAATGGTTCTTATCTGCCGACACATTCTATGTTTCTATGTTACTTCAAAGGGTATTGCCACCAACAGTAAATTTAAGAATTTAAAGCATCCTATTGCCGTGAGGATGACCGCGATAGCATCCAATGTCTTTGCTACAGACATTAAGGCAAGCAATCTTAATCAACAGTGTCCTATTCATAATGCGCCACATTCTCTCTCCAAATGTCGTGCATTCAAGGATAAGCCTATTGAAGAACGCAAGTCATTTCTCAAAGAGCATATATCTGTTTCAAGTGTTGTGCATCCTCCGATAATTTAGCTAGAGACTGTAAGATCGCCATCAGATGTTCCCTGTGTAACAGTGCCAAACATGTGGATGCTTTTCATTCAGACCTGTTCAAAAGGAAACCTTCACCCGGCAGCAACCCCAAGACTACATCAGATGATGGCGGGGAGAGAACTTAGCAATGTGCCAACCCTGTAACCACAAGGTGTGCATAGGTATGTGGAGAAGGGCTTCATAGAAAGTCTTGTAGCAAGATATATCTGGTAAGGGTTTTTCCTGAAGGATGTCCACAAAATTCCATAAAAATGTATACCATACTCGATGATCAGAGCAATCGCTCGTTGGCCAGTACAGAATTCTTTGACCTATTTAACATTCATGGAGAGACCTGGTCCTATACCTTGCAGACATGTGCAGGAAAGATCAATACTTCTGAAAGAAGAGCCCATGGCTTCATAGTGGCATCAGAATATGAGAACATAGAGTTTCCTCTTCCAACTCTAATCGAATGTGATCGATGAAATGTCCATTGCACTATTATACGATATAGCAGGCTAGGTAAAACTGTAAAAGAACAGATGTGCGCACCATAGGGTAATTCTGTGAGTACAAAAGTAAATAAAGAGTAACTTGCAAGGCTCACCTTACGTGGTTGTGCAAGGTAGGCACAACACTATTAGAAGCTTGTATAATATGTCTGGACACTTTGGTAAGATGGTCTGCAGCCACGGGATCCAAAAGGATCTTCTAGATGGAGACGCCTGGAGCCTCCACGAAGATGATGAATACAAGAAATATCAAATACGTCCCACGGCGCAAATTACCATCGACCAGTCGCCAGAGTCAGGATAAGAATCTTTTATTGCAGCGATACAACGCGTTTCGGGGAATCACTCCCCTTCATCAGGTACAAAAAGCTGCACAATTTAAACAGCACAAAAGTGCACATATTTATACACACAAAGTACCGCCCATAGGCTGGTCACAGGGTCAAAGGGGGTGTTGCCTGATTGATTATACAACAGATATAATGTGTAAAACAGCAAGTCCTCATAAGGGACTGCTGGTGTACACATGACAACTATATTCATACATTGTTAAACGAAAAATCACAAAATTACATACTTCCATAGTCACGTGACCTGACGATGTCCACTAAAAAGGAAGAGGAAAGGGAGGCGGGGAGCCGGCCCTGTGATAAGAAATAATTTGAAACACATGCGCTTACTGATGACATAACATTAGGTGTTCCGTAAGCAGGTGCGGGTCACGTGATCGGAATTACAAAGGAAACACTCCGATGGAAGGGGAGGCAGAGCCGAACACGTGAGAGCCGTTGTCCAGGTTACAGGGACGCTTGGATGGTAAGGGGAGACAAGGTCAGGTCACGTGAGGACCATTGTCTAGGTTACAAAGACGCTCCGATGGCAGGGGAGTAGTCTGTTCTATGGAGGGCGTGTTAAGTATTCCGGCTTCATCAGGTGATGTCAGGCTAGATCACGTGGAAGCCGTTACTTGGTAACAGAGACGCTCCAACTGTATAGAGCAATCCGCTGTTAATAGAGATCAATCTGGCTTAAAAATCAATCTGGCTTAAAAAAGGCAAAATTGTTAGTGTATATTAGTGCACCAAAAGCGGGGGAAATTGACTCCCGAAAAAAACGAGGGCCTTTTCTCGAGTATTTCTGTTCTACCCATAGAACAGATTTATGCTGATAGTCGGAACATCATGAAAACTATCAAGAGACGTGAAATGTTCTGGATCTATAAATTGAACAGCTTGAATCCTCAGGGTTTAAATGAGGCATTCGAAATTAATTTGTAGATCCATTGCAATTCATTATAATTATAAGAACAAATGCAAGAGCCAGAAGAATGGGAATTATCTTGATTACACTATGTTTAGATACACATTATTCATTGGATTCACCAATGTTCTCTCCTATGAACTGTTGGGCTATTAATGGGTTATATTATTAACATCATTATATTGGTTTTAGATAGTAACTACACCGACAGACAATTGGTGGGATGTGTAGATGGACACGTGCACTTTTTAGGCATGTGCCTATAGACTCACCCCCATTGCAACAGTTGCCATGGTGATAAGGTTCAGTGTGAATTATATACTTGGATAGTCTGATATATTAACATATATATTTCCTAGGAAATAATATTATTATTCTTATTATCATCAAAATCATTTTATGTGGCATTTATGTGGAATTTGTATTTAATCCATTCTTATGTAATTTGTGATCTAGTAGTGGATACGTGTGTGTATATGACACGGCATACATGTATGTGTGTGTGATTACACATATGTCTCCATTTTATTTTTTATTTTTATATTTATATTTATATATTTTAGTCAACCATTATGCCACTTCATGTGTATTTAATACTATTGTGTATTTGCATGCATGCAGGTCTGTATGTATGTGTGCATATACATGCACACATATATACAGCCCCTCTTTCCCCCCCCGTTTTTTTCGGGAGTCAATTTCCCCCGCTTTTGGTGCACTAATATACACTAACAATTTTGCCTTTTTTAAGCCAGATTGATTTTTAAGCCAGATTGATCTCTATTAACAGCGGATTGCTCTATACAGTTGGAGCGTCTCTGTTACCAAGTAACGGCTTCCACGTGATCTAGCCTGACATCACCTGATGAAGCCGGAATACTTAACACGCCCTCCATAGAACAGACTACTCCCCTGCCATCGGAGCGTCTTTGTAACCTAGACAATGGTCCTCACGTGACCTGACCTTGTCTCCCCTTACCATCCAAGCGTCCCTGTAACCTGGACAACGGCTCTCACGTGTTCGGCTCTGCCTCCCCTTCTATCGGAGTGTTTCCTTTGTAATTCCGATCACGTGACCCGCACCTGCTTACGGAACACCTAATGTTATGTCATCAGTAAGCGCATGTGTTTCAAATTATTTCTTATCACAGGGCCGGCTCCCCGCCTCCCTTTCCTCTTCCTTTTTAGTGGACATCGTCAGGTCACGTGACTATGGAAGTATGTAATTTTGTGATTTTTCGTTTAACAATGTATGAATATAGTTGTCATGTGTACACCAGCAGTCCCTTATGAGGACTTGCTGTTTTACACATTATATCTGTTGAATAATCAATCAGGCAACACCCCCTTTGACCCTGTGACCAGCCTATGGGCGGTACTTTGTGTGTATAAATATGTGCACTTTTGTGCTGTTTAAATTGTGCAGCTTTTTGTACCTGATGAAGGGGAGTGATTCCCCGAAACGCGTTGTATTGCTGCAATAAAAGATTCTTATCCTGACTCTGGCGACTGGTCGATGGTAATTTGCGCCGTGGGACGTATTTGATATTTCTTGTATTGCACTATTATGTGAAGGAAAGACTTGATTTTAAAAATGAAGTCCCATATCAAGCACTCCAAGGTATAAACTGCAAGCTCACTTCTCAGAAGGACCTTGGTGATTCAGTGTACCAGACTACTTGTGATGACAACAAGATTGCCCCTTCAGTCGAAGACAAGGAGTTCATCAAGATTATGGATGAAGAGTTCTTCAAGGACAATTCCAACAGTTGGGTAGCTCCATTACCCTTCCGAGTACCAAAGCTTACTCTCCCTAACAATCGACAACAAGCTTTAACCAGATTTGCTGCACTTAAGAAAACTTTCTGTAACAAACCTGAGATGCAAGAGCATTTTCTAACATTTATGCAGAAGTTTTTAGATAACCTTCATGCTGAGCCAGCACCAGACCTTATGGAAGGTGAAGAATGCTGGTACCTTCCATCCTTTGGAGTCTACTATCCTCGTAAATCAGGGGAAATCAGAATAGTCTTTGACTCAAGCGCTCAGTTCCAGGGAACCTCTTTAAATAACGTTCTTCTAACTGGTCCAAATCTAACGAACAACCTTGTAGGAGTGTTGATGCGGTTCAGGAAGGAACCAATTGCCGTGACAGCTTACGTCCAACAGATGTTCCACTGATTCATAGTCAAAGAGGACCAGAGAAATCGCAGTCGCAGAATTCCTGCAAGATGAAAAGGACATATATAAACGTCAGTGGAGATACGCTCAATACCTTGCAGATTGTTTCTGGGACAGATGGAGGAAGCAATACCTCACACTTATTCAAGGACGTAAAAAGTGGCAAACCCAGAAGACTAACTTAAAGGAAGGGGACCTGGTCCTGCTAAAAGACCAGCAAGCTCACCAGATCCAGTGACCAGTTGGACTTATTACAAAGGCCATTACTAGTGATGATGGAAGAGTCCGAAGTGTGGAAGTCAGGATCGCTAAGGATGGGGCATCAAAAACCTTCCTGAGACCAGTCACCGAGACAGTCTTAATTATGCCTGCTTCCAAAAAAATTCTGATTCAATGTTATGTGAAGGAGTCACTTAAGACCTTTAATATAGCTAGCTTATATACTTGAGAAGGTTAAATAGCATGTTACTGTGTGCAATGTTAATAGTATGTTAAAAGAAAATAATGTAGTGTATAGTGGTATCTCACGATACCAGGCGGGGAGTGTGCTGCCATGCAGCTTTTACTGTCTAGCAGTTGTTATTACATGTTATGTTACTATATTATTTGGTATGATCCTTACACCCCTGCTGTTTCTGGCTAGTTGGTTGCTCCCACCCTCCATTTCCTGCTGTAACTCCATTTTGTATAGTTGTTGTGAAGAGACTGCACAGTGAGGGAGCTGTGTAACTCCATTAGAAATGTATCTATGAAAAGGCCTCTATGTTCATATCCTTGCTACCTTGAAGCATAAAGAAGCATTGGAAAACACCTCTGGAGTCTTTATTCATTGAGTAAGCTATCTGTTAAAGTGATCATTCAACCTGCCGCACACATCCTTACAGACTGGGTCTACAAGAAGCTTGTCGCAGGTACAACCAATGCTGAGACAGAATAGGCTGATATCAGTCACATATGATGTAATGTCTCTGGAGGTTATATCAGTACTGGAGCGTTATAAGAGGAGCGGTTGATATCAGACACATAGGATGTAATGTCTCTGGAAGTTATATCAGTGCTGATGCGTTATAAGAGGAGTCGGCATCCCGGCATTCAGCCGGCATCCCGTAACAACGCAGGGGGGGGGGTCATTTGACCCCCCCCCCCCCCCCCCGTATCGGCGATCGCAGAAAACCGCAGGTCAATTCAGACCTGTGGTTTTCTGCGTTTCCGGTCCATTCGGGTGTCCTGCGACCCGATGAACCGGAAAAAGACTGCGATCGGTGGCGTAATTATACACCACCAATCGCAGTCCGAGGATTTGAGGAGGCAGTGCTGGCCCTGGTGCTGAACACTGCTGTCCAGGGTGCTGATTGGTGCAGGGGAGAGAGGCGCGAGATTCAAACTTCCTGCGCTCCTCTCTCCCCTCCTCTTCCTGTCCAGCACCCTGACTGTGCAGCATCGTCCAGCACCAGCTCCTGTGTCCCCCTAATCGGCATCCATCACCCTCCTGCACCCATCGCCACCCAGGTAGGTTAGGGTCAGTGAGGGAGAGGCACCTTTAGGCAGGGAAAGAAGGGAAAAGTAAGTTAGGAAAAAAAAAAAAAAAGTACTTTTATTCCAAACTTCCATCTATCCATCTAACCCTAACCCAAACCCCCCCTGCCACTTGCCCCACCCCACACCAGGACCCCGGCCCACCCCCCCACCAGCACCCCCAACCCCCCACCAAGCCCCCCCCCCCTCACCACCACTTTTTTTTTCTGCGTGCGCTGACTGGCCGGCACTTTTTAGCGTCCGTCAACTGTTAGCGCATCGCCCGCCCCACCGCTGATCAGCGTTGTACCGCTGATCAGCAAGTTTTAGCTTTTTTTTTTCCTAACACTGGCCTTTTTTTTTTGCCTTTTTTAGTACGCGAACACCCGTTGCCCCCACACACACGCACATATAATAAAGTTTTCCACACACGCACACCTACACACACCCATGGCCCGCCGGGTGTTCTCGGCCGAGGAGGCATATGCCCAGATTGCCTCCGACTCTGAGAGCCCCAGTGAGGATGAGGATGACCCCACATTCCTTTTATCATCCGCATCCTCCTCATCATCATCGGATGACGATGAGCCACCAAGGCGGCGGAGACGCCGCCAGGCGGAGCCAGGGGCCCCACATGCTAGGGATCCTGTGGCCCACCCTAATACGAGCCGCCCTGGGGTTCGTACTGGTTTCCCGGCCCACCAAATAAGTCCACCAGAGCCCCCTGCCGATGAACTTAGCTGGTGTCCCCCAGTGGACTTTGAGCCTGAGATTCCGGATTTCGCTGGCAATCCTGGAATCCAGATTCCCACAGTGGGGTTTACTGAAATAGACCATTTTAGTTTTTTTTTCAGTAACCCACTGGTGAATTTGATGGTGGAGCAGACGAATCTGTACGCCCAACAGTTCGTCGCTCAAAACCCAGGCTCAGTTTCGGCTAGACCCGGTGGCTGGACGCCGGTCAGTGCAGCCGAAATGAGGACATTTTGGGGCCTCGTGCTGCATATGGGTTTAGTCCAAAAACCCAGTGTCAGGCAATACTGGAGTGGGGACGTCCTGTACCAGACCCCACTGTACAGTATGGTCATGACACGTCACCGGTTTGAGGCCATTCGGAAATGTCTGCATTATTCCGATAATGCAGCATGTCCACCCCGAGGTGATCCTGCCTATGACCGGCTGTATAAGATAAGGCCGGTCATCGATCACTTTGGGGCCACATTTCAGCAGGCCTACGTACCTGGAAGGGAGGTCGCGGTTAATGAGTCTCTTGTTGCGTTCAAGGGGAGACTCAGTTTTCGCCAATATATTCCCACAAAGCGGGCGAGGTATGGCGTGAAGCTATACAAAATTTGTGAGAATACCTCAGGGTACACTTACAAATTTCGTGTGTACGAGGGGCGAGATTCCCGTATTCAACCCCCAGAATGTCCCCCCACTCTTCCGGTGTTAGCGGGAAACTCGTGTGGGACCTTATGTACCCACTGCTGGATAATGGTTACCACTTGTACGTGGATAACTTTTATACCAGCATTCCCTTGTTCAGGTCCCTTGCCGCCAGATCCACGTTCGCTTGTGGGACCGTGCGGAAAAATCAATGCGGCCTCCCTGCCTACCCCCTCTAGGTACCTATCCCCAGGGGTGAGACCCGTGCACTTACCAGTGGAACCCTGTTGCTGGTCAGGTATAAGGACAAGAGGGATGTCCTTATGCTGTCCACAATCCACGGTAACAGCACCACCCCAGTCCCTGTGCGAGGTACCGCGGCAACGGTCCTCAAGCCCGATTGTATCGTCGACTACAATCGGTATATGGGAGGAGTTGATCTCTCTGATCAAGTCCTCAAGCCATATAACGCCATGCGCAAAACCCGGGCATGGTACAAAAAAGTTGCGGTCTACTTGGTGCAGGTTGCCATGTGCAACTCTTTTGTACTATCCCGAAGCGCTGGCAGCACAGGGACATTCCTCCAATTCTATGAGGCAGTCCTCAAGGACCTGATCTTTTCGGACCGGGAAAGAGCAGGCCGGAGTACCTCGGGAACTGGAGGCGCCCGGATCGTCCCTGGCCAACATTTTCCAGGTGTGGTCCCCCATACTGGAAAGAAGGGACGAACCCAAAAAAAGTGCAGAGTGTGTCACAAGAGGGGGATACGCAAGGACACCACTACTCAATGTGACACGTGCCCCGATCATCCGGGCCTCTGCATTATCGATTGCTTCAGGGAGTATCACACTTCCATGGAGTACTACATTTTTATAATCCCCAACAGTTCACTAGAGAACATAAAACACTATGGCTCTGAGACTTTGGAAACACGAAAACTATTTTTCTTTCCCCAAAAAATATTTGTTTTAGTGCAGGCATCCTCAAACTGCGGCCCTCCAGATGTTGTAAAACTATAACTCCCAGCATGCCCAGACAACCTACAGCCATCATCAGGGCATGGTGGGAATTGTAGTTTTACAACATCTGGAGGGCCGCAGTTTTAGGATGCCTGCTTAGTGTCTCCAAAGTCTGAGAGTCATACATATTGGGCATCGTCGCGTGCGTAAAAGTCGTTGCTATAAAAATAACTTTTGACCAAACGCCTCGGATGAACGGTGTTAAAAATATAACATAAAAACGGTGCCAAAACACCCATTTTTGGCCAAAATTTCAATTTGAATCCATTTTGCCGGTAATAAAGCAAGGGTTAACAGCCAAACAAAACTAAATATTTATTGCCCCGATTCTGTAGTTTGCAGAAACACCCCATATGTGGTCGTAAATGGCTATATAGCCGCACGGCAGGGCATAGAACGAAGGGAACTCCATACGGTTTCTGGAAGGCAGATTTTGATGGACTGTTTTTTTTGTGACACCATGTCCCATTAGAAGCTCCCCCTGATGTAGCCTAGACTAGAAACTCCAAAAAAGTGACCCCATCTAAGAAACTACACCCCTCAAGGTATTCAAAAGTTACTTTACAAACTATGTTAACCCTTTAGGTGTTCCACAAAACTAAATAGCGAATATAGAAACAATTTTGGAATTTAATTTTTTTGTTACATTGCCTCAAAAAACAGTAATATAGAGCAACCAAAAATCTAATTTACCCCAAAAATAGTCCCAAAACAACAACCACAGTTTCCTAGATGGGGTCACTTTTATGGAGTTTCTACTCTGGGGTTGCAGCAGGGGGCTTGAAAGGGTACATGGTGCAAATAAACCAGTCCTGCAAAATCTGCCTTCCAAAACCCATATGGTGTTCCCCTCCTTCTATTTGCTACTGTTCGGCCAAACAGTAGTTTACGACCACATATGGGGTGTTTTTGCAAACTACAGAATCAGGGCAACCCATTTTGAGTGTTGTTTGGCAGTTAACCCTTGTTTTACTCCTGGAAAAAATTGATTATATTGGAAAATTTTCCAAAAAATAGAAATTTCTAAATTATTTCTCCATCTGCCATTAACTCTTGTGGAACACCTAAAGGGTTAACAAAGTTTGTAAACCCAGTTTTGAATACCTTGAGGGGTGTACTTTCTTAGATGGAGTCACTTTTTTAAAATTTCTATTCTAGGGGTGCAACAGGGGGCTTCAAAAGGGACACATAAAGGGTTAATAAAGTTTGAAAAGACAGTTTTGAATACCTTGAGGGGTGTAGTTTCTAGAATGGGGTCATTTTTGGGAGGTTTCTATTATCTAAGCCTCACAATATGACTTCAAACCTGAACTGGTCCATAAAAAGTGGGATTTTGAAGATTTCTCAAAAATTTCAAAATTTGCTTCTAAACTTCTAAGCCTTGTAACATCCCCAAAAAATAAAATATCATTCCCAAAATGCTAAAAACATGAAGTAGACATATGGGGAATGTAAAGTCATCACAATTTTTGGGGGTATTACTATGTATGACAGAAGTAGAGAAACTGAAACTTTGAAATTTGCTAATTTTTCAAAATTTTGGGTAAAAAATTTATTTTTTTATGAAAAAAAATTAACTTTTTTGACCCAATTTTAGCAGTGTCATGAAGTACAATATGTGACGAAAAAACAATCTCAGAACGGCCTGGGTAAGTCAAAGCATTTTAAAGTTATGAGCACTTAAAGTGACACTGGTCAGATTTGCAAAAAATGGCCTGGTCCTTAAGGTGAAAATGAGCTTGGTCCTTAAGGGGTTCAAACTAGGAACAGATTGTGAACTGCTTACCAAAGGGTCTGAAAAAGAATGAAGGGATGGAGAAAATGCAGCCTGAAACTGACAACTGAATACTTTTCCATGTCATGTGTCAACAGTATTGTGCCACTAGGTGGCAATATAAGCCTTTATAATATTTATGCAGTCCAAAAGTCTTGTGATAATGTTATGGTTATAATTGTTTTTTATATACTGAAAAACAAAAACGGAATAATTAGTTAAAAATACTTCTATAGTTTCAAAAAACTGTGCCTTGTGTGATATAGCACATACTACATTGCCCTTCAGGTATTCTAGTACTACAGAATCTAGTGATATAAGGTTTTGTTTAAAGATAGCTTATTGACCAGTTTTACACATTACCTAAAAAGATTTATATAAGGGTCCATTCACACGTCCGCAATTGACCCATCCGGGTCCGCAATTCCGTTCCCGAAAAAAATAAAAAATAGAAAATGCGGAACGCACATCGCCGATGTCCGTGTTTTGCGGATTCGCAAAACACACACGGATGTGTGAATGGACCCTCACAGCCTGATAATTAAAAGCAGGGCTATTTAATAGGCTGAGCAATGACTGGAAGGCTATGCCGTAGTTGTGAAACACTCCACTTTTTTTAATCGTTTCAAAAATAAAGCTGAATTGACCATGTTTTTCACATGTAGCTCTTTTGATTTGACTGATATCAATTGCTAAAAATTTGGGTTTGTTAGAATCTGATGGCTCAGTGGTCAGCAACAACTGCAATATACAATATAGCGCTGTATAATATAGCAGCGCTATGTAAGTGCATAAAATAAAATAAAATTTGGGGGGGGAAATTCTGGATGAATTCCACATTGAAAGCATTGATTTGCTCATCTATCTATTATGTAACGTCAAAATGTTCAATCAGTTCTATCTATTGCTGTGCATGTATCTCCACATAATAGTTCTCTGGGACAGAGACAGGCAAGCTAGTATCCTTTCCAAAATGTAAGGACAACTCAGTGTCTCATACCAGTTCTGGTTAACTACCTTTTAACAGAAAGGAATTGCATGTCACAAGCATGAAGGTATAAGAACATGCTGGTGGTTAGTCACTCAGCTTACTCAGACTGTACTCATGCTTTTGTGCCATGCAGGACAGTTGGAAAGGTGGGTGACATTACATGACTTCGTGTCCCAAGCATGAAAGCATGAGCACATGTGAGAACTGTAACTGGAATGGGTCTTTAACAAAAGTCATGCTCATTCAGTGGATATATCCTGCTGGGTGGTCACTTCAAGCTGCCACATTAATTCCAAGATAACAACCTGGTTGTGCAGTTGAAATGCTGACCATAATGGGACAATAACTTTTTCGGACTATGACACTCACTTTTTGCATCAAGAATTTTTTCTCTAAAAAGTGCCTGCTCTTATAGTCCACAATCAGGGTGGTCCAGGACTGCCTGACTCCTCTGACTGCTTCCGTAACGAGAACCTGTCACCACAAAATGCATTGCAATAGGCAAGCAGCATGTTATAGAGCAGGAAGAGCTGGGCAGATTGATATATAGTCTCTGCTTATATACTGTATATAGACAATGCACTTACCTAAACTCATGCGTTTTGTTTAGGGGTTTTTGAACAAACACTTGAGAACACCTCCTGTATTACTTTCACCCAGGCGGCATCCTTTTTATATTTGTCATTATAGTCCCCCGACCTGGTGTCCCAAATGCAGGGCCTCTCCTGGACCATCACTATTAGCTTCTCCACATCCATAGGCTTGGTGGGTTGCCTTGGCACCTTGGCTGTGACTCAGCAAGGGCAGCAATATGTCCAATAAAGCAGCTCTGCACAGGTAGCAGGAGCCAGACACAGAAAATGCTAATTTCCTGTGGAATCTACCCTGCAACTGCGTTAAAGGTAGACATGTGTTTAAAATGGAACGCAACGCATTGCATTCGGATGCAATGCATTATTCACTGAAGCCCCATTCATTTCTATAGAGCCAGGACTGCAGGGAAAATGCTGAATATAGAACATGCTGCGATTTTCACGCAACGCAGAAGTGATGCGTGAAAAAAATTGCTCATGTACAGTACACAGACCCATTTAAATGAATGGGTCAGGATTCAGTTCAGGTGCTATGCGTTCACGTCACGCATTGCACCCGCGTGTAAAAATTGCTTGTTTGAAAGGGGCCTAAGACTCACAGCTAGTGTTGAGCGAACTTACGATTTGTATGTTCAGCGTTTGGGTTATCTAAGAATTCCGTAATGGATTCCGTTACCATGGAACATAACGGAATTCTATGACGGCATGCACCACAGAAGCCTATAGCATAGATTTCCATCATAACAGAATGCAATACGGCAGTACGGAATGCCTCTTATAGGCTTCCGTGGTGCATGCCATCATAGAATCCTGTTATGGTCTGTGGTAACGGAGTCCATTTTAACCCGAATGTAAAAGTTGAAAGTTGAAATCGCAAGTTCTCTCAACACTACTCTCAGCACCTCCCATGCTAAAGGTAGCCAAGCAGCCAGAAAGGAGATAAAAGCCGACTAACTGCAGCTTGAGGACCTTTGATAATGTCATGCCTGGGAGATGTCAAATGAGAAAGAAGACGAGGACTCCGTATTGTCTGTACACTGTAACTTATCATGTTTATTAAAGATAATAGTGTGTAGGGTGCCTGCAGGGAGCAGCGTGTACTGTGCATGCAGCAGAGTTGTGTGTGTATGTTCAGCAAAGCTGTGTGTATATACTTTGCATGTAGCAGTGCTGTGTGTATATGTATCTACTGTGTATATAGCAGTGCTAAGTATATAGTAAGTGCGATCTGCAGAGCTGTGTATCTAAAGTGTTCAGAGTTGGGTCTTGAAAAAGTATTTATACCCCTTGAACTTTTCCACATCTTTTCATGTTATACTTGAATGTATTGTATTAGGATTTTGTGTGATAGACCAACACAAAGTACTAAGTATGTGTGAATTGAAAAGAAAATGATACATTGTTTTAAAAAAAATGTAATCAATAAATATAAAAAGTGTGGCGTGAATTAGTATACCGCCCCATGTATTCTGATACCATTAAATAAAATCCAGTGTTACCAATTGCCTTCAGAAGTCAACTAATTAGTAAATAGGGTCCACCTATGTATAATTTAGTCTCAGTATAAAACAATATCACCTGACCCAAGAGAGAGTCACAAGAACCACCCCATGAATGCACATCCGACAATGAGTCAGTATCAAAAATATATATATAAAGTTTATTGGACACACCAACAGACAAACATTAAAAATTGGATACAATTAGAACAAAGTGCGGTATGCAATATGATAAATATAACAGACACATACAGGTCCACTGAATTGCCAAAAAATGGGCATATATACTATAAACCAGCATATAAAAATCCAATATATAGCATGAGGCAAATATAAAATGAGGTTAGACCACTAGAAATGCAAACAGACCAGGATAAGGTCTAAATTAGAGAGCAAACCTACATAAGCCGCTGGTGCAGTGGACCTGGGAGAATGAGAAAGCGCCCAACGCGTATCGCCGGAGCAATCCGGCTTCCTCAGGGGTAAAGAGCCATATGTTGGGGTATCACATTATATAGGGTAATGAATAAGATAAAATTACATTCACCTGTGCAGCAGGGTATTGTGAGCAATGTGAAGGCATGTCAGGCAAAGCATGACCGGAAACCGGAAGTATGGGGGTCACATGATCGGCAGGTGGAACGCATATGCGTTATACCTGTCAGATCACAGCCGCATATCATTATTACAGATGGAAAGGACCATGTGGCACGATGTAGTCAAATATAATGCAATGAGCACATATAAATGAAGAAATAATCTGCCCCAGTGAGGAAACGGATGTGCCAGCTGAGTTGATTAATGTATATGGGCAGCAATCGTGAACCGGATGTGTGTGAACACATGACCGGAAATCAGATGCCGCGGTGGAACGCATAGTGCGCTCCACAAGGAATGGTTGTGCACTCTTTTATTCACTATACTTTTCATTTCCAATTTTTTTCCTTTTAGGTTGGATACACGCTCTGGATCATAGATTAGGGTCCTCATTATTGTTTATGATTGTACTACTACTGGTAAGTGACTGGTAAGTGACAGGTCTGTGCTATAAGCAATGCGCCGCAAAGACCTTTCACTTACCAGTAGGAGGAGCGCCGGCTGGCCACAGACAGCGCATGCAAGTATAATGCTGCTAAAAGTGCTAAGTAACCATGGCAGCCAGGACTGCAGTTGCGTCCTGGCTGCCATGGTAACCGAACGGAGCCCCAGCAATTAAACTGGGACTCAGATCGGAACTGCCGCTCCGTTGCCACAAATGATGGAGGGGAGAGGCGAGGCCGCACTGGACACCAATGATTTTAATAGGGGTGGGTGTGGGGGGGCCGCACTAACCACCAATGATTTTAATAGGGGGTGGGGGCCACACTAGCCACCAATGATTTTAATAGGGGGTTAATTGTGTGGATCACATTGAGGGGTTAATTGTGCGGATCACAGCCCCCTGTAAGAGATCGGGTGTGGCCAGGCAGCAGGGGGCAGTTATGTACACAGTTCTTAGTATATTCTAACTTGAAGCATCCCCATCACCATGGGAACGCCTCTGTGTTAGAATATACTGTCAGATCTGAGTTTTCACGATCGTGAAAACTCAGTTCTGAAAAAGCTAATACTATTATTTTCCGTTTGAACCATGTTATAACAGAAAATAATAAAGTGAACTTCGGGTCCCTATTGACTTCAGTGGGGTTCGGGTTCGGGTCCAAGTTCAGATCAAGTTTTTTTTAAAGTTCGGCCGAACTCCCCGAACATCTAGGTGTTCACTCAACTCTAATCATGAAAACCAAGGAACACACCAGACAGGTCAGGGATAAAGTTATGGAGAAATATGAAGCACTGTTAAGCTATAAAAAAAAATATCCAAAGCTCTGAACATCTCACGGAGTAATCCATCATTCGAAAATGGAAGGAGTATTGCACAACTGAAACCTACGAGGCCATGGCCGTCCCATTAAATTGACAGCCCAGACAAGGAGAGCACTAATTAGAGAAGCAGCCAAGAGGCACATGCTCACTCTGGAGGAGTTGCAGAGATCCACAGCTCAGGTGGGAGAATCTGTCCACAGGACAACTATTAATTGTGTTCTCCACAAATCTAGCTTTATGGAATAGTGGCAAGAAGAAAGCCATTTTTTTTAAAGCAAGCCATAAGCAGTGTCGTTTGCAGTTTGCTAGGGGACATAGTAAACATGTAGAAGAAGGTGCTTTGATCAGACAAGACCAAAGTTAAACTTTTGGTCTAAATACAAAACACTATGGGGGTAATTTATTATTAGATATATGGCAATTTTAGGCATTTATCTGTTGCAGATTCGGTCGCAAATGGGATTTGCGGCCATATCTGCGAATTTTCCCTGCTCACGCTAGATCTAAAAAAGGGGGCATGGCATGTACGTAGAAAGGGGAAGTCTGGATGGCAATCTCAGCTCTCTACTGGGCTTTCTGTACTAAGTGAGTTTCTGAATAAGTGGAGTTTGAAGAACCGGAGTGCTGGTGCTGAGTGTGATTTTGTGGGAGTGATTGCAAATAGTTGCATATAGTTTATAGCAAAGGCCCTTGTAAGTAAAGTGCTTGCATTTTGGTACTGACATTGTTTAACCCTTTCCTGACCAGCGGTGTAATAGTATGGTGCTGGCCGGGTTTTTAAAGGGATTCTGTCACCAGGATTAATGCTTTAGTGATATTTATATGTGCCCATCAGTCTCCTTGCTGTGTTTAAAATGATCCCACTGTTTATGCTCTGTGTGTGTTAGATTCTTATAAAAATCGATCTTATTGATATGTAAATCACCTCTGTCAGGAGCCCAAGAAGTTGTCCCACAATCTGTTGGAGCCCAGCCGCGCACATCAATCCCGAGCCCAGCACCGCCTACCACTAGAGTTCAGTGAACACCTGGATGTTCCGGTTCGAGAAGTTCGGTCGAACTTCCCGAAAATGTTCGGGTTCAGGATCCGAACTCAACTCGAACTTCGCCCCGAACCCCATTGAAGTCAAGGGGGTCCCTAACTTTTCGGCACTAAAAAGGCTGTAAAATAATCCAGGAAAGGGCTAGAGGGCTGCAAAAGGCAACAAAATGTAGGTAAATTCCCTGCAAACAAATGTAGATAGGGAAATGAATTTACCAATATCAATTGGAGAGAGGTCCCATAGCAGAGAATTAGGCTTCATGTCACCCACCACTGGAACAGGCCTCTGTGAGATATTTAGGCCCCGGCACCGAGACAGAGGAGAGAGGTCCCATAGCAGAGAATCAGGCTTCATGTCATAGCAGAGAATCAGGCTTCATGTCACCCACCACTGGAACAGGCCACTGTCAGATATTTAGGCCCCGGCACCCAGACAGAGGAGAGAGGTCCCATAGCAGAGAATCTGGCATGGGCGTGTCTGTTTCCTGCAGCTGAGGTGGAAAGGTGTGCGTGCAGCAGCTCCAGGAGACTTCCACCTCGTTAAGGCCCCAGGGAGATTTTTCATCACCTTAATCCCCTGGGAGGGACCAGGCTTGTGGGGAGGTTTTCCACCTTTCTCCCCAGCCCAGGCCCTGCCTCTCCCTAGGGAGCTGGTAAGGGCCTGGGCTATGCACTCAGGCAAGGCCCAGGATCCTGCTTCCCGGGGTAGGCCGGCGGGAGGTAGGGGAGGCGAGTTACCGGCCTCTGCTCCATCTTCCGCTCCGGGGGTCAGAAGATCAAGCAGGGGTCATGTGGAAGTGTCCCCTGTGGCCCCCAGGGGCGAAGCCTTGAAGATCGCCGGCAAGTCCAGGAGAATGGAATCTCCTAAAGGTACGCAGGGTGCTCCTGGAGGTGGGTCGGGAACGGTGGAGGCCGACTGGGGCTGCATGAGGCCCAGTGAGCCTGTCGCCATATATAGCTCCCGTATAGCAGCCTATCTCCAGGAGTACGAGGAGGCTGGAAAAGCCTTAAAGAGGCTCAGAGGCAAGCTAAAGTGTGAAAGACGAAAAGCGGACAAAGCCTCTAAGGTGAAGAGGCCAGAAATATCGGCTAAGATTAGAGTCCTAAAAGACGAAATATGCATATTGGAGGACAGGAGGGCAGCTATCCTCAAGAATAGTGGTCCTTTTGAGGAAAAACTAAAAAATGAGAAAAGGTTTAAAGGAGAACTGGAGGAGGAAAAAGCAATGGACCCCTCAGATAATGAGGAGGAAAGGTCTGTGGTGAGCCTGGGGGGTCAGTCTGCAGGGCCTGCGGACTCAGGGATCCGGCCTGAGCAGGTCTGTCTCCCCCCCACAAGCTCGGAGGAGGAGGATAGTGAGAGCAGTGGGGTAGGGGGGCAATTAATGGAGCAAATTCGTCACCTAGAATCCCGCCGGGCTCACCTTGAAAACTTTGTTTTTGGGAATGAGCTCCTGGAGGACGAGCCTGCAAGAAAAAAGAAAAGGAAAAAGGCAAAGAAACAAGAAAAGAACAAAGAAATGAAATTGGTCTATGTTTCTCACCCACTGCCCTCTGGACTGACTGCAAAGTCAGTCCAGGGGGCTAACCCCACTACCCCCCCTAGCCTGGTTTCTGAAGTGAGACCAGAGCGTGGGAGTGGGGAAAGTAGAGCTATTAAAAAGATGGCAGAGGACACCGTCCTTATTTGCAGTAACAGGGGCGGTTTGATGTTTGTGGGTGGAGCGGCTGAAAAGCCGAACAGTGAGGAGTCAGTGACGAGGGGAGATGGCGTGGCTACATCCGGTGTGGCTCCGCCCACCGTCGCATCAGCTATAGCACTGGAAAAGTGCTCGGTTGAATTGCGGCGGTGTGGTGGGGTTACCGCCTCCTCCCCTGTGTCTGCCCGCAAATTGGAGGAGGATGGTCCCGCCGATTCTGCGGCTCCCGCTGTGGCTCCCGTTGCCCCCTCTGCTCCTGAGGTCCCCGGTACCCCTCCCCCTGCTGTGTGTGGGCGGGTGGAGAGGGTTGGGGATGAGGGGGTGGAGCGGGGTGTTGGGGGTGCATCAGGGGCGATCGCGCCCCTGGGGGCGTGGCCGGGGGCGTGGCCAAGAGCGGCGACGTGGCTGGAGCAAGCATGGAGCACTGGCTCATAGGAACTGTTAAGGACGTGATAAAAAGCACTGCAAACACTAAATTAAGTGAAAAAAAGCTAGCTAAGCTAGCAATGAAACACCAGAGGTACAAGGTTCTCAGGGCTGTGGACGCCGCTGCATCCTCTCTGTCCTCCTCTGAAGTGGGGGGGAGGGGGGTGATAGAGGCCATGGTTCACCACAATGCAAATAATGCCAATGAAGCCAAGGAAGTGGTGACAAGGGCTACTGAGGCTGAGGCAAAGAATGTGAATATTAATAATAATAAGAATGTTATGGTCCCAGCTGGCCCAGCTGAGTGTTTGGGGGTGGGAGAGGAGATGGAGGTGGCTACTGAAAAAGTGGTTACCCAAAAAAATGGTTACAGAGGGAATGTTATGTCAGGGCTCACTCCGGATCCTGATGGGGGGGTGAATGCGGGGGGTTGTCCTGCTGCTGGAAAAGTGGCTGGGTCCCCCCGTGTGGCCTCCTCAGAGGGGTCCGGCGTGACAGGTAGGGGGGGAGCCGGTTCTGCTGCCCCTCCTGCATCCATGGCGCCTGGCAGAAGTTATGCCAGTGTGGCTGCGGCTGTAGGGGGGGAGGGGCTGACTTCTTTGGCTTCCTCGCTCTCAGGGTCTGGTAACGGTGACTTGCAGCGGCGACTGCTGGAGGCCCTCAAAAAGGGGGAGAGTTCCTTTTCCGTAGAGGGAGAGAAGGTGGAATGTTCATTCTGGTTCAACAGACATGGCATTCAGACCTTCCGAGAACAGAACGGGGGCGAGACCGCCTGGTCTTCACCCACAACCGGCCCTGGAGCCAGACGGAAAGTGGTCTGTCTCAAGTGGAATAGCGATGAAGCTTGCCCTACTAGAAAGAGGGTAGTGGAGCTCCTGCTTGGGATGGGTTTGAAGGCTACTGACATTTTTGCCTTGATCCATCCTTTTGGCTCCAAGGAGTTTGACATCAGCTTTGTCCGGCCGGAGGGGCTTGAGCTCTTCTGGTCCGGATATGAGCTGGTGAAGAACATGCCGGACTGGCATGGTTTCGTTGCAAAAGCGATAACCCGCCAGAGTGAGGTCAAGAGAGTGACTGTGCTGACCCGTAACGAGTCTCTCTCTTGTATTGACATCATGACCTGGCTGGGAAGGTATGGAGAGGTCCAGGGAATACCAGCTAAAAACCTGGACGAGTTTGGCATTTGGTCGGGTGCCTGGACGTTTAATATCAAGCTTAGGCGTCTGGGTAGTACAGTTTCCCACATTCCATCATCTGCCTTTATCGGCCGAGACAGGATCTTGGTTTTCTACAGGGGGCAGCCTAAGCTCTGTCACAAGTGCGGCAGCCCCACACACTTCAGCGCCAGCTGCCAAGTGCAGAAGTGCGCGTTGTGTGGGGGGACAGGTCATCTTGCTGCATCTTGTGAGGAGATAAGATGGAACCTGTGTGGGGAGCTCGGGCACCCCTTCAGTCGCTGTCCTCTCTCTGAGGCCAATGCGGCCCGAGCTCATGCAGGAGCGGGCCGGGAGGTCCCTTCGGCTGAGGCGGGTGCTGGCAAAGGCAGTGGAGTTAAGGGGTCAGTGAGGAACCGGAACAACCCGTCCCGGCAGAGGCGGAGAGAGAGGCGTCAGGCGGAGAGGGAGGGGGAGGAACCCCGTCCTGGGGTGATGCCCGCTCCTTCCGAAACGACTGACCCTCCTGAATCCGAGACCCTAGGGGGCAGCGAGCTGGAGGAGGAGATTGAGAGACTGGATCGGGCCAAAGAGACTCTGTCCTCGCACTACGAAAGTTCTGCAGAGGGTAGTGGGGCAGAGTCCCAAAGTAGACGGAAACGGTGTACTAAAAAAAGATCTAGCCCGACCAAAGTTGCCAGGGAAGGTGTAACCGGCTCCCCTCTGGAGCTCTCCAACCGGTACCTCATCTTGGATGAGACCTCTGCCTCCTCTGTTGAGGAGGAGGTTGAAGGTGAGGGGCCGGGGGTGAAGGAGGGAGGGCCTTCACGAGGGGTGGCAAAACCGGGCCCTGAGACTGAGAAAGCCAGGAGTGGTGCGCAGAGGGAGGTGGTGGTGGCAGAGATGGATACCACTATCTCCCTCAAGAGAGGTCGTGCTGCTCTAGAAGGCAGCCCCGGGAGGGGGGAGAAGGATGGGAAGAAGGCCGTCTAATTTAATTACTCTTTATGGCGGTACCCGCTCTGCTGACTATGGCGACCATTAATGTCGCCAGCATTAAGTCGGATGCGGCTCGTTTCACAGCCTTCGATTTTCTCAGCCGTGTTGAAGCTGACATTTTGTTTTTGCAAGAGACCAGGCTGCCAGATTTGGCAGCGATTTATAAAGCCAAGAGGGAGTGGAGACCAGGGCCCTCCTACTGGTCTCTTGCGGCTGAGCCGTATAGCGGAGTGGCGGTCCTTTTTACCGCACCGGTAGAATGCCGACGAGTGATTGAATTAGAAATGGGGAGGTGTTTGATCTTGGATGTCCTCATGAAGGGACAGGAACTGCGCCTGATTAATATCTACGGGCCCCAGTCCAGGTGGGACAGGAAATGTCTCTTTATAAGGATTAAGCCTTTCCTTTTTACAAGCCGGCAGGTGGTTTTTGGTGGGGACTTTAATACTGTCACAAGGCCCCAAGACAGGGGAGGCACCAGAAACCGGCTGACTTATGATAGTATTTTTCTGAATAGAGTAGCTAGTGAGGCTCGTCTGGAGGATGTCCACATTAGGCATACCCCAGGCCACGGGGGTTTCACTTTCTATAGAGGTAGTCAGGTAAGGTCTAGAATAGATAGGTTTTATTTGAAGGAGGAGGCTACCTTTTCGCCCTTAAGGGTTGTGGAGGTGGAATTCTCCGATCACTGTTTGATTATGTTTTCTCTGAATATTTCAGAATCCCCCCCAAATGGGAAGAGGTTATTGGAAGCTGAATTCGGGTGTCTTGGAGGAAGCAGAGGTGATACAATCCTTTGAGGACTTCCTTCAGAGTCAGGTACCTTTACTGGATCTCTGTGATACTAAGTCAGAGTGGTGGGAGATATTCAAAGATCGGGCTGCAAAGTAGTTCTTCCGCCGGCTCTCGAGCCTCAGGTCCCTGGACAGGTACCGCCTGTATCAGGGTCTGAGGAGGAAACTCGAGCATCTGGTCTCGACTGGTGATAGCCGCGAGGATATCTCCAGGGTGAAATCTTTGCTCAAGAGGTGCCAGTATGATAGGCACACATTTTTGGTTTTTGAGAGGGACTTTGGGAGGTACCGCTCGCCCGACCCCTACAGAAATTGTAAGATGTCAGTGAAGAGTAAGTTAATAACAGGACTGGTCAATAGTACGGGATCTCTGAGCAGGTCCAGATCAGGGATCCTGGAACTCGTTAGATCCTTTTACTCGTGCCTCTTGGGGAGGAGGGATCTGGATCGGGACAAGATGTCGGCTTTCCTGGCTGGGGTCACCCCTGAGTCAGGAGCTCACCTCTCTTTTGACGGTTTGGTAGAAGAGATCAGGAAGGAGGAAGTTATCCTGGCGGTGGAAGGGTTAGCTCTGAAGAAGTCGCCAGGCCCGGGTGGCTTAACATCTGAGTTTTATAAGACCTTTAAGGACTCTTTATGTCCCCTCTTGACTGAGGTATTCAATGAGTGTTTATCCTCGGGCACTCTGCCTCGGTCAATGAGGAGGTCAGCTCTGATCCTTCTATCATAGGGTAAAGATCCAAGCCGTATTGAGAACTGGCGTCCCATAGCACTTCTTAATATGGACAGAAAGATTCTGACCAAGATACTTTTTAATAGGCTGGTAAAATTTGCACCCCAACTCCTTTCGGTGGCCCAGCATTGCTCGGTTCCAGGCCGCAGCACTTTTAGTGCTGTACTCGGTGTCTGAGAGGCAGTGGAGCAGAGTAGAGCAGGCTACTGGAGGGGGTACATGCTGTCCTTAGATCAAGCAAAGGCGTTTGATCGGGTGAACCATGAGTACCTCTGGTCGGTCCTTCTGAAGTATGGCCTGCCGGGGGGGTTTGTCGATTGGTTAAAGATCTTGTATGCAGGGGCAGAGAGTTTCCCGCTTGTGAACGGTTGGTCTGGCTGCTCTTTTGAGGTTGTGTCTGGCGTCCGCCAGGGTTGTCCTTTGAGCCCGCTTTTATACGTGTTCGCGATTGATCCCTTTCTTAAGCGGATCGACCGTGGACCGTTGGCGGGAGTCGGGATGGATCGGACGGCGCCAGAAGCCACTCTGAGGGTAGTAGCGTACGCTGACGATGTCACCATTTTCGTATCCTCGAGAGGGGAGGCGGAGTACGTGATGTCTGAAGTGGATCGCTACTCGGAGGCATCCGGGTCCATGATCAATCGGGATAAGTGTGAGATTCTCTGGCTGGGAGGGGGTGATCCAGTTTTTGATCTCCCGGACACCCTCCCAGGGCCCAAGTCGTCAGCCAAAGTCCTAGGCATCCATTTTGGCCATGGGGACTATCCCACTCAAAATTGGGACGACAGGCTTAAGATCGCCGCTCAGAAGGTCGACCAGTGGAAGGGTTGGTCTTTGACCCCCAGGGAAAGGGTAAACCTGATCAAGGCCTACTTACTCCCTTTGCTTATCTATTTGGGTAGCGTGTGTATCTTGCCAGAGCCTCTCTGGACTCGGGTTTATAGTCTGTTCTTCCAGCTCTTATGGGGGAATAGACTGAACCTGATCAAGAGAGAAGTGATTTACCGCACGAGGAGACTAGGGGGGTTATCTATGGTCAACCCCGTGGTGTTTCTTGTAAACACCTTTGTTAAAGCGAATCTGGCGAACCTCTGGATGGAGAGGGCTTCTCCGTGGGTAGTCTCCTGCCGGGGGTGGTTTCGGCCTTTCTTCCAGGAATGGGAGACAGGAGGGCAAGTGAAGGACTTGCGTACGCCTCACGGATATCTTCCGACTTACGTCACCCCGATTCTGAAGGTGATCCGCCGGTGGGGTTTGGAGGTGAGGGAGATCAGGACTCTGTCAAGGAGGTCCTTTGACGAGAGGGTCTTGTTGTCCCACCTCCAGAAGCCCCTGGCCCTCAGGGATTGCCCAAGCCGGGACTAGACAAGGGGTTACAGTTGCTAAATTCTGCAAGGATCCCCTTGAAGTTTTGGGACTTGGCTTGGCGCTGCTTTCACGGGAGGCTGTATGTGAGGGACAACTTGAAATACAGGAACTCTGATGAAAGGGGTTGTCCCCGGGAGGAGTGTGGCTCCATACTGGAAAGTATGGATCACTTCCTGATTCAGTGTCCCTTTAATACAGAGGTTTACCAACGGGTGGGAGCTTCCATTGGCTGGCCTAGGCTAGCCAGCCTCTCCTATGCGGAGTGGGCTTATCAGAGACATTGGTAGAAGGGACCTGTGCACATGTTTTTTAGTCAGTATAGTGGTTAGGTTCTACACGTGGAATGCACGGTGCTTAGTTTCAACGCAGCAGAAAGTCCTCCCAGTGGAGGTGGTATGTAGGAACATTCTGGGTGACCTGGTGAAGGTGCGTTCTTTGGAGTATGAGAGACTGGGTACCAGTAGGGCCTCTCTCCTCTGGAGAGGCTTTGCTTTTAGCGTACCCTAGCCTAGTCATACGTTTCCTGGTGGTGGGCTGATGCTTTCACCGTAGATTTTTGTTTTGTGGGATGTTGAGCTTTGAAGAAAGGCTTACAGAGACCGAGCTTGGGCCTTCGGGTAGTTCTGTATATTAAAATATTTTGCAGTGTGTGTTAAATAGTTATGTTGTTTATGTTGTTTATTAGGATAGAATGAGTTGGGGCTAGTTAGGTTGGGTGGGTGAGGGAAGGGATCTTTTATTTGTGCTTTTAAGTGTTTTATGTGTGTATTGAAGTGGGAGGCCTGCATCTAGCCCTGGACTATGCGGACATGGGTGGACATGGGGCGAGGGGCTAGATGTGGGTGGTGGAGGTAGGGCTGGCCTCGGACTATGCGGACACGAGAGAGACGTGAGGCAGAGGTCAGCCTTGGGTGAAGGGTGATGGAGTAGGTAGTGGGGGTTAGGGCTAGATTAGCGAGGTGAGGTTTGTTTTGCTATTTGTGTTATATTAATAAAAAGGTAATATAAAAAAATAAAATAAATTGGTGATGGGAAAAAAAAAAAAAATTGTTTGTTTTGTACTATTGTCAAGGCTGTTGCAGCCTGTGATTGTGGGAGGGGCGTAGGCTTTATAAGCTCCCTCCCACGGTCATCCGACGCCGCCGTCATCTCGTGCAATCCACTTAGTTTCCCAGTCCCATACGAACACGGCTCTGGCCAGGTAAGTATGTTTGGCCTCCTCCACACGCATCCTCGCCATCGCGGCTAATCCTGCAGGCCGTCTGGCCTCAAGTGCCACCCATGCTCCCCACAACATTGCCGGCTGCTTCCGCTACCTCCTGCCGGCCACGGACACCGCCGTCCCACCCCCAACCTCGTTGCCGCTCCACGGTCACCAGGGGAGGGTGGTCCGGCCTCCGCTTCCGCCCACCGCCCGCCCTCCTTCACCTAGCGCCTCCCGTCTTCGCACCCAGTCACCCCAAGTCCGGCGCCCCTCCATATTTCCTCTCACCTCACCCGCTGCGCTCCAGGGTCTGCCCGGCAGACTGCACGGTCGGCTGATCCACTGTCAAGCTTCCTCGCAGTCCCGGTGGGGGGGGGGGCCGACTCCTCCTCATCCACGCCCCTTCTCTCCGCCCTCCTTCACCCAGCGCCGCCCGACCTCACCACCCAGCCACCCCAAGTCCGGCGCCCCTCCTTTCCTCCCTCACCTCGCCAGGTAGTGCTCCTGGATCTGCCCGGCAGACCGCGTGGTCGGCCCCTCCACCGTCCGGCTTCCTCGCAATCCCGGCGGGGGGGGCGGGGCCGGCTCCTCCTCATCCACGCCCCTTTTCTCCGGCGATGCCTCCCTGTGCATGCTCCCCGGCAGGCCGCTGGAGGGAGCCACAGTAACAGTCTTCTCACCCCACAAGCATACCCATGCACATCAGGGTCCAGCCAGGATAATCAGCACAATAACAACTACCAAATGTGAAATAAAAGTAAAATAAATAAATAAATAAATCACTATAAACCCGCCACATGTTTGCCAAAAAAAACAAAAAAACAAAAAAAAATAAAACACTATCAAAAATGTTACTGTGTCACCAGTTTTCATTCCAGAGGCCAGTGTTATTCCGTGGATTCGCTAGTCCCGCATGTACTAGGTTCCAGCCAGGTAAGTACGTACAGCCTCCGCCACGCCGCTTCCTCACCACCTCGTCTGATCCAGCAGGCCCTCCGGTCTCAATTGGATCACGTCCCCCTTTTTTTATCCTAACATCGCCGGCAGCTTAGGCTACCTACGGCACCCGCCGGCCAGGCTCGGGGTCCCAGCCTCATGTCTCGTTACCAGCCCTGTCCCGGTTGCCACAGTCGCTTCCTACGTTGCCAAGGGAAGGGTGGTTCGGCGCCACCCCGCGTCCCTCCTACCGCCCGCCCCCATCACCCAGCGCCTCCCGCCTTCACCACCCGGTCACCGCTCTGCACCATCCCAAGCCCGGCGCCCCTCTCCCAATCTCACCTCGCCCCGATGCGCTCCAGGGGCCGGCCCGGCAGACGGCGTGCCTCGGCCCCTCCACCACCGTTCCAGCATCCTTGCAATCCCCGGCGGTGGGGGGCGGGCCGGCTCCTCCCTGTACACGCCCCCTTCTCTCCGACACCTGCCTCAAACCAGGCGGCGCCGCTCTGCGCATGCTCCCCGGCAGGCATATAGGATCAAGCCACAAGAGCACATTCATTTTGCACAGTAATACAATCCATCCATGCCAGGGGCCAGCAATGTTAAAAAAATAAAATAAAAATTATCTGGCCATTCAACTGATCTTCGTATAAACACCTCAATGTCCCCCGTTCTACGTTACAGACCTACCTTTACGGTTCCTTCTGACAGAGCCGTGGTACGCCAATCGTTTTATTACGAGGTTTATCTGACCCTTTTGTCACACTAAAAACTTCATCAGCAGGTTGGTATATTTGTTGCATTACTCTCACCAGTCTTCTGCGCGCTCTGGGTATGGTAGTCTGGACACGTCTGCTCGTCCACGCCTGTTCTAATTACCACAACATTCGGTTGTCAGTTACGTCTCTACATTTGCGTCATCCAGCCACGGTTGTTCATGTTGCCACGCCAATTTTACATTTCACGATTCACGTCTGTTGTCATGTCTCCCGTGTCTCCACGTCCCAGCCTGTTTCGTTTTCAGACCACGTCTGTCTTCTATTTCTCACACCTGTTTCGTTATTCAGGCCTCGTCTGTCATTTACGTCTCACGCCTGTTTTCGTTATTCAGGCAACGTCTGTCATTTACGTCTCACGCCTGTTTTCGTTATTCAGGCAACGTCTGTCATTTACGTCTCATGCCTGTTTTCGTTATTCAGGCCACGTCTGTCATTTACGTCTCACGCCTGTTTTCGTTATTCAGGCCATGTCTTGTCTTCTCGCGTCCCCCTCCTGTTCACGTGCCAAGCCACATCTCCTCGTTCCATCCATGTATTCCATCCTCATCTTCCGTCAGGCCACTCCGTTTCACACACACGCCCTGGTTTCATCTTTTCGCCCTGTCACTCTTGGTCCCACACCTGCCACGTCAGGCAGGTCATTTCGGTCCCTCATCCATCTGTCTCCACGGCGGCCCACCCAGACATCAGGTTAAATTAATTCGCAATCTCGCTCACCGGCCATAGGCCCCTCCGCTAAAACTTTTACTTTTATCTCTGTCAAAGACCCGATCTCGTCTACGCCGCCATGAATCTTCAGGACCCGAGGCTTCGTTAGACCAGGTCGCTCCAGAAACTTTCATCTGAGGGGCAGAAAACTCAACGCACCTCCTCGGATCCAGGGCCCTAATAATTCTAACTCCAAAAGATGATAACTCTAAAAGAACACTAAATCTTGCTCTCTCTTTCAGCTTTCCAACATGTCACATCGTTCTGCAATCGATGACTCCGCTTCCTTTCCATATTCGCTGACATCCAGCCACGCCAACATAGGGTCACTTCGGAGCTGGACGATCCCCAAAATCATAGCTGAGTTAACCAAAAGAAGGATTCGTTGCCCAGCTTCGGCCAGGAAGGCTGAGCTTTATCGACTCCTGGTATCTGATTCCTCTCACTTCGAAGAACAGATGTCAATGTCAACAATCCAGTTGTCGATGACACTTCCGTTTCAGTCATTCAGACCAGGCTGTCGGCAGTGGAGTCCAGAGATCCGCCTCTCTGTCCATCCTCTCCCAGTCGCTTCCAGGTCGCAATCCACATCCTCAGGTCATGCCAGAGGCGGATCCAGCAGGATTGTCCCCTCCAGAGTTCAACACCCTACGCATGGCCTAGCGCAAACCATTTCGTACGCCAAATCTCTCAAAAAAAATAAATAAATAAAAAAACATCACCAGAAGGGGATCTGTTGGGAAGCTTCCAATTTCCTAGACAGCAACCTTCGGGCTCCATCCCAGCACCATCTAAAAGCTGCCATGTATTCAGGTTTCCATAAGTCTTGCGGCCAGGGGAATTCACAGGTTCTCCCCAAAATCCAAGGGTCGGACCAAGAGCCAGTTAGCTTGGAGTCACGACCATTTCATCCTGCTACTACCTTCCACCAAAACGTCGCAATCAGGGCCCCCAGTCCAAGTCAAGTATTCCAGGTCCTTCAACAAATGGTGTCCAGTCCCGGGTTTCAACCAATTGATAAGCTCCTTGGGTCATTCCTCCCCAGGCCGCTGCTGCCCTTCAAATCCAAGCCCCTCACGACCGCGCAAATCATTTCCCACATTCGCCTTCTAGTCGCCAGCCAGGTTTCGATCTCAAAACCATTTCAGGTCACTCGTTTTCGGATCGGGGCGGCTTCCGCAGCCTCCAAGCACAACGTTCCCAGTCATAACATCCGCAAGATGGGACGTTGGGAGTCATCTTGCCTTACCAGGTACCTTCCCAATCAGCATCAAGAAACATCAGACGTTTTCCGCAAACGGGCATCGTAAACCATGTACCCTTCAATCAAATACTAAATCTACCTTGCCTTGCTTTTTGGCCCCTTATAGGCTACCCACGCTTCACGGCTATGGGCACAATCCAGGCCTACTTAGTTTAATGGTATGTCTAGGTTCCTGGGCTCACCACGCTAGCACCAGTATCCGTAGCCACGACCATAATTATTATTATTGTTATTATTGTTTTATTTGTCTTATTTGCGTTTTTGTTTTATTGACGAGTAGTCAAGTTTTTCTTTTTTGGGTTTTACAGCTGAACCGGCTAAGTAAGTTTCATTTCTTTCTTAGCATTTGTATATAGTTTGTATATAGTTTTTATAGGGTATTGGTATGAATGTGAGTATGAGTGAGGCTGGGCCAGCTGAGAAGCTGTTCTGTTTTGTTTTTTCTTGTCTGTTAAGTTTTGTATTTTTCTAATAAAAAAGAGTTCCCATAGCAGAGAATCAGGCTTCATGTCACCCACCACTGGAACATGCCATTGTCAGATATTTTTAGGCCCCGGCACCCAGAAAGAGGAGAGAGGTTCCATAGCAGAGATTCAGGCTTGGGCGTGTCTGGTGCCAACAGCTGCAGTAATCAGACGTGTGCTAGGAGAGCTCCTGAACTTCCAGGGTGATTTTTCCATCTGCTTCCCCTGTGATCGGATCCAGACTTGCGGGGAGTTTTTACCATCTCTCCCCAGCCCAGGCCCTGCCTCTCCCTAGGGAGCTGGTAGGGTCCTGTGGCAATGGCATCCAGGAAGGGTGCCCCTGCTCCCCGGCCTGGGTCGGCGGGGAGTAGGGAGCTACAGCAACTGACCAGGAGTGATAACGGCGAGGGGGTAATACCATCAGGACATGCCAGAGGCAGCTGAGTCCTACCTGAAGACCGAAAGAAGTCAGGAGGAAGAAGCCAGCTTGCGGAGGGCCGGGAGGTGTCGTCCCAGGTAGGTTGTGGGTCTCGACGGGAGGAAGAGGGCACCTCCACCTACAGCTCTCGCTTGGCCACCCACCTACATGAATACGATGAGCTGGGACGGCACCTCAGAGCCCTGAGGAAAGAGCTGAAGGAGACGAGGGCGAAAGCTACCATCTCTTCAAAGAAAAAGAGGCCCCCCCCTTAATGAAAAAAATTAGGGGGTTAAAGGAAGAGTTGGAGGCCTCCTTGAGGTGACAAGAACAGTTGCTGGAGGGTAGCGGTCCTTTCAAGGAGAAATTGTTAAATGGGGATCGGTTCAGGGAGATGGAGGCTGTGAGGAGAGGGGAGCCGTGCGGGGACGCAGAGAGTGAGATTGAGGAGTTGGAAGACTCTGAATATCTAGCGTCCCAGGCAGGCCCCCAAACCTTACAGCCTGAACTGCCCCCCCTGTGACCCCCGGTAAAAGAAACAAAAACATATTTTGAGAGATACAGTGGCATTCCGCCAGAACAGGTACACTTACCATCGTCAGATGAGGCTTCAGCAATGGAGGAGGAAGAAGGCAGCGAGGAAGATGGCGGTGGGTTGTTACAAGAAATCCGGTTATTGGAATCGCCTCAGGTGGACTTCCAAAACTTTGCTTTTGGGGATGATCTGCTTGAGGAAAGTAATGGCAAGAAAAAAAACAACAACAAGAACACGCTTGGTGGGGGCTGAAAAGTCTACACCAAGCGTTTATCCCGCTAAACTCCCTGGCTCGGCATCTGAGGTGGTGTATGAGCGGAGGAGCGGGGAGATTGTGCGCTTCAAAATGGCGCCGGACGCCGTCCCTGCTTGGGGGGAGGAGGTGCCGGCAGAGAGAGGAGGTCGGAGGTTGCCCATTGAAAGTGGAGGGGGCGGGCCGGAACATCAGGAGGCCCCGCCCACCACTCCGTCCGCCACTTCATCCACCGCTCCATCCACCGCTCTGGACACTGCCCTGCCTGCCGTTCCGGTATGTAGGGTGGTGCTGGGGCGGTGTGATGAGGCTAACAGCCCTCCTACCAGTGGCGTAGCTACAGGGGTCGCAGCGGTCGCAATTGCGACTGGGCCCCTGAGCCCCCACCGCCTCCTATTCAAAATTCAGGGCAGGGCCCCCCCGGGGGCAGTGCGCACAGCGCAGAGCAGGCTGTTGGCCGGGCGGCTCGCTCACGTGTCTGTCATGTCAGAGGCGCGGCCTTGAGTGGGGTCTGACTGAGGGAGGAGGAGCCGGAGGCGTGGTTTCCGCGCATCTCCGGCTCCCAGTCAGACACTCAAAAGCAGGCGGCAGTGCGGACGTGCGGTCAGGTGGCTGGCGGCGAGGTGAGTTAACTGTCTAGTGGTGACACTGACAGACACTCAGTGTCTCTCTCTACTCTGACTGAGTGGCAGGCGGTGGCAGCGCAGAGCCCAGCCCAGGGCCCAGCAGCCCCAGCTATCTCAGTCCCACAATAAAGAACATGTTTTTTGTAGTCCTCATTGTCACGAACTATGGATCCGATCGCTCTGGATCCCACAGCTGTGACGTAGTGGTCTGTGACAGGAGTCTGCGCACACACAGAGACCTCACGTGACCGGGGTATTACCATCCGGCTAACACCCCCCCCACTACACTTCGGTAACTGCCACCACGTGGGTTCCCGGTCCACGAGCCGACTATCCGGGTCATTCACTATCACACAGATCAGTGGATGAACCGGATATATCACTTACTGACCAACCGCAGTCAATCACCCCCACCTACAATTCCTGAATGCAATTTAACTAACTACCTGGTAACGTCTCTTCAAAGGCAAGGTACGTTGTTCAGCAGCTTAGAATATGGAAGACTTGGCCATTTAGATTTTATAATCTTTAATAAGCGGTAAAAAGCAGTGCATACAAATCTAATGAAAATGACTATAAATCTACCGAATAATAATAACAATATAAATAATCACGACAGTTCAAATGAAAGGGAAAAAGATGTAAGAATACTTAGTTTCTCTGGAGGGTTTCAGATGGTCGTTCATATGTCCTTTTTGAATCCTTGCAAACCTCTTTTCAGTATGTATCAGGGGAGACCCTCAAAGTTCTTCTGATACAGGGATATGCCGTCAATGTCTAATTAAGTGTCTGGTGATGTTCCATGGGTCTCTCTCCTCTGTCCTTGTGCACGTATTTTTATGAACTCTCCCATGGGCAGGAGACTTACTCCTGTCAGCCAATGGCAGCAGAGTGACTGTGAAGCCTAGGGATTGGCCTCCAAGTGTTTTATGACCCCATCAAAGTTCAGTTCCTACAATGAGGATTATACTTAAGCTTGTATCTCTGATACATCGGCATATTTTTATACAGAATACATATTTGCGATCCTTATTTATTTACATACAGAATGAGACCACACACGGTAATGCTGGGACCTGTAGTTCTTCTACCACCCATAGGTCAGCTACGGAATCACATCCTCTAGTCATATTTGATACCCATTTAACCACAATACTCTGTAGAGCCTGGATCTGGTGTCAGAAAGGGCATAAGTTGATTCATAAATGAAATATGAAAGTGGACTGGTTTTATGCCCAGAGCTAATTAAGGGCTATTAGCTCTCCTCAAACCAGACCTGGAAATTAATGACGTCACGCTCCAGCCAGGCTTGACAGCGAGCTGATCTTATAGGACAGGATGAGCTGGGCCTGGTATAGCCTTTATGACCTTTTATAGCCGGCCTCACAGAGTAGTGGTAATAAAAGTGTCCATCTATATCATAGGTGACCCAGGCTTCAGGAAGATGAGAGTTCACAGGTTTTTTTTACATATGCCAGAAGCATATAAGATGGCTACCCAGAGAAATTATGTATGTATGCCGGCACACCTCCCTCTTTTAAAAGGTTGCCTGGGGAAATGGCCACAAGCCTATTCCACAGCAACCCAGCCGTCTCCGGCCGATTCTCCCTGCCGCGACAACCTGTCGGCATTTCCATGTAAACTGCCTTTTCTGTGCTGCACGGTGAAGTTGTACTGCTGCAAAATCAGGCTCCATCTCAGCAGTTTTGCATTGTCTCCTGCGAGACGTGGCAACCAGCTGTGGGGATTGTGATCGGTGATCACTGTGAAACTGCGTCCATACAGGTAGTGTTGTAACTTTTGCAGGGACCACACAATAGCTAAACACTCCTTCTCTATTGTGGAGTAGCTGGTCTCCCTGGCCAGTAACTCACGGCTCAGGTATAGTACAGGATGCTCCTCCCCGGCCTGGTTCACCTGACTCAGGACTGCACCCAGACAAAAGGCGGAAGCATCCGTGTGGACCACAAAATATCCGAGTGAAATCTGGGGCCTGAAGCACAGGAGCACTGGCTAGTGCATCCTTCAGGGCCTGGAAGCCTTGCTCGCATTCCGGCGTCCATGACACCATCCTGGGCAGCTTCTTCTTGGTAAAGTCTGTCAGAGGCTTGGCCAGGGCGCTATAGTTCGGGATGAACTTCCTATAGTACCCGGCCGTTCACAAGAAAGACATGACCTGCTTCTTGGTGAGAGGTGTTGGCCATCTTGTAATGGCTTTTACCTTCTCTATTTCAGGCCTCAGTGTGCCTCCTCCTACTCTGTGGCCTAAGTAAGTGACCTCATTCATGCCCAGCTGGCACTTGCTAGGCTTAACAGTTAGTCCAGCCGCAGCAAGTTTGTCCAGTACTTGCGACAGGTGCACCAGATGCTCCTTCCACGTGGGGCTATACACGGCAATGTCGTCTAAATAGGCGACAGCACATTCTTCTAGTCCTTCCAGCAAGTCATTCACAAGCCTTTGAAAGGTGGCTGGCGCATTCTTCATCCCAAATGGCATTACAGTAAATTCGTATAAGCCGAAAGGGGTGATGAAGGCCGACTTCTCCTGAGCCTCCGAGGTCAGGGGAATCTGCCAATACCCCCTGCTCAGGTCCATGATTGTGTTCTCCCGGGTTTCCCTGTAAAAGTGTCATGGTGAGCCATCAACACTTCAAAAAGCTGAGATCTCTGCTGGGACGAGAGTTGAGGGTAGAGAGTTAAGTCCACCTCCAACTCTCGAGTGTCAGCTAGCAGATCTAGTAGGGGGTCGGCCTCCTCCCTTTCGGGCAGGCTGCAAACCGGCATAACATGTGGCGTTCTCTCGTGATGCTCCTTGAGCATGTTGACGTGAAACGTCTTCTGTCTCCTACCTCCCTCTCCAAGGCCCACCACATAATTTACCTTACTCAGACATTTGACAATGGGGTACGGCCCTTCCCATGCAGCTTGCAGTTTGTTTTGCCGCATTGGCAGCAGGACATAGACCTTCTGCCCCTCCTGGTAGATTCTCTCTCGGCCAGTGCGGTTATACCACTGCTTCTGTTTGCTTTGGGCCTGCACCATATTCTCCTGCACCAGACCTACAAGCGACTCCATTTTGTCTCGGAACCTGAGGACATAGTCTACTACAGAGACTTCAGTTCCGGCAACCTTGCCTTCCCAAGACTCTCTGATTAGGTCTAGGGGACCTCTTACTCGTCGACCATACAGGAGTTTGAAGGGCGAAAACCCGGTTGACTCCTGGGGAACCTCTCTGTAGGCAAATAGCAGGTGAGGTAGATATCATTCCCAGTCCTTCCCTTGCTCCTCCACGAACGTCTTCAGCATCTGCTTCAACGTCCCGTTGAAGCGCTCACAGAGGCAGTTTGTTTGTGGGTGGTAAGGGCTGGCTACGATATGGTTCACCTGTATTTTCCTACAGAGCCCCTGCATTAGTTCAGACATGAACTGAGGTCCTTGGTCGCTGAGAAGCTCAGCTGGGAACCCCACTCTCGTGAAGATCCCCAGCAGGGCGTCTGCAACCTTGTCCGCCCTAATGGAGGATAACGCCACTGCTTCCGGGTAGCGCGTCGCGTAATCCACCAGGGTTAATATGAACCGCTCACAGAGGCCGTTTGTGGGTGGTAAAGGCTGGCTACGATATGTGTAACGGATCACCTGGCACCCCGACTGAGTACCTCTGTTGACGGATGCTCCTAGCGTTTTCCTGAGGTTTGAATAGGAAACCATACGAATAGGTTTACACTCCTAGCAGTCAAACTGGGACAGCATACCATAAATCCTCCCCCAAGAATGAGACGACACTTCACCTTGAGGGTAAAAACAGGAACTGACGTGCTGGCACACCCAGACTGGTTTTTATTACAGTTTTGCAAATACAGGACAGATACAACACATCCCCACAATGCATCATGGTTTCCTCCTCTCTGTCCCGGAGACAACCGAGGGCAATCCAATTATCTCTCAGGACAAAAGGGAGATCGCCAATACACATGTGGAGACAACAGGACAGACCTCACCATTTAAACACACAATGGCACAATGGGACAATAGAAACACACCCACACAAAATCCTCCCCTCTGCCGATGATGATTATTGAACACACTGGCGAATATAATTATCAAAGGCAGAGAAATACAGTTTTATAAAACATAGCACAGGAACCCCAACACATGCAATAACCCCATAACCAATATATCCTCGGAACCGGGGGATCTGGGTGAACCACATATCCAAAATTCACCCACATCCGTTCAGTAGTTTGGAAGAAACAGTTTTATGCCAGTTACTCTGAAAATGTACAAGTTATACAGAAAATAGTCACTAATAAATGTGTCCCCTGTTTGGTAGTTTCAAACTACTGAATGATGTCTCTGTGCACCAAATACAGGCAAGATAGCACCGTGTTGAAAAGTCAGAACAGTGTCTGTGAGTTAAAATGGCCGCTGTCTATTGTTCTCACCTTGTGCTTCATCCCAGCAAGTAAGGCAAATGATGCAATCCAGGGACAGAGGGCTCAGTCCCAAGTGTCTTAAGACCCAATAACTTAAGGGACCATAATCCCAGGGCAAGAGGCGGGCACACAGCGCCCTCCAAAAGCTCATGGCAAACTCTGGCAAAAAGGTGAGTTTGCTACAATATGGTTCACCTGTATTTTCCTACAGAGCCCCTGCATTAGTTCAGACATGAACTGAGGTCCTTGGTCGCTGAGAAGCTCAGCTGGGAACCCCACTCTCGTGAAGATCCCCAGCAGGGCGTCTGCAACCTTGTCCGCCCTAATGGAGGATAACGCCACTGCTTCCGGGTAGCGTGTCGCGCAATCCACCAGGGTTAATATGAACCGTTTACCCGAACTGCTGGGGATGGCCAGTGGACCTATGATGTCCACGGCCACCCTCCTGAAGGGTTCATCAATTATCGGTAAGGGATTCAATGGAGCTCGGTGACGGTCTACTGCTTTGCCAACTCGTTGACAGGTGTCGCAGGACCTGCAGTACTTGGCGACATCTGCCCCGAGGCCAGGCCAGAAAAAATTCGGCATCACCCGGGACTTTGTTTTGGTTATTCCCAGGTGACCAGCTAAGGGGATCTCATGAGCCACTTGCAGTAATTGTTCCCTGAACTGCACAGGTACAATGAGCTGCCTCTTGAGTGGCCCCACCCTACTGTCACTGTGGGAGATGTCCTCCTTATACAGTTTCCCATTGTCCCAACACACTCGGTATTTGTCTCCCTCCGTGGGAGGGCTGGCAGCTAACTCTCTTAGCTGCTCCAAGGTAGGGTCATCTCGCAGGGCCTGCTCAAAGGCGGCACTACAAGTCCCAGCCAGCTGTCCTGTGGCGAACAGGGACAGTGGCTGAGGCTCTGACGTGGTTAAGTCCACGGGGTCCGAACCGGTGGAAGGGGACACTTCCACTTGCTCTTCCCCAATGGAGCGTTCCACTGCGGCTTTTGCAGCCCTGCGAGTGACGGGCAACACAGGCACAATAATGTCATCACATTTAACATTTGCACAATTTGAATCAGTAAAACACATGTCCGCTACCTGTGTACATACTCCCGCCATCCCCTCTACATCTCCTGTCATAGGAGAACTGCTCCCACACACCCCACCTCCCACCTCCCGAGGTCCATCCCCAAGGTTATCTGATGTTACGCAAACATCCTTGCACAGTACCTCGGTATGTCCAGGGACATCCATAGGGACGGGTGAGTCCTGTGTGCTTCCAGGGGGCACGTAGCACGAGACCAATCGTCCTAGGTCAGTGCCTAATAAAACATTTGTGGGGATCTCCGCAGAGACTCCCACCTCCCTTACTCCACTCCCAGACCCCCAATCAAGGAAAACACAAGCTAGGGGAACATTAGGGCTCACCCCCCCAACTCCCGTGATGGTGAGGACTTTTGCCGGGAATAAGGTCTGCACAGCACATTCTTCTAGTCCTTCCAGCAAGTCATTCACAAGCCTTTGAAAGGTGGCTGGCGCATTCTTCATCCCAAATGGCATTACAGTAAATTCGTATAAGCCGAAAGGGGTGATGAAGGCCGACTTCTCCTGAGCCTCCGAGGTCAGGGGAATCTGCCAATACCCCCTACTCAGGTCCATGATTGTCAGGTAGCTGGCTCCTGCCAACTTATCTAACAGTTCATCAATCCTGGGCATGGGGTAAGCATCCGAGGTTGTGATGGCATTCAGTTTCCGATAATCCACACAGAACCTGGTTGTCTGATCTTTCTTCGGGACCAGAACCACCGGTGAGGCCCAAGCGCTGTGGGATTTCTGAATGACCCGAGCTGCTTCATCTCCTCGATCTCCCTCCTGAGGTCTGCCTGGACCTCCATTGAGACACGGTAGGCGGACTGCTTTGTGGGAGCATGTGTACCTGTGTCCACATGATGGACTGCAAGGTGTGTTCTCCCGGGTTTCCCTGTAAAAGTGTCATGGTGAGCCATCAACACTTCAAAAAGCTGAGATCTCTGCTGGGACGAGAGTTGAGGGTAGAGAGTTAAGTCCACCTCCAACTCTCGAGTGTCAGCTAGCAGATCTAGTAGGGGGTCGGCCTCCTCCCTTTCGGGCAGGCTGCAAACCGGCATAACATGTGGCGTTCTCTCGTGATGCTCCTTGAGCATGTTGACGTGAAACGTCTTCTGTCTCCTACCTCCCTCTCCAAGGCCCACCACATAATTTACCTTACTCAGACATTTGACAATGGGGTACGGCCCTTCCCATGCAGCTTGCAGTTTGTTTTGCCGCATTGGCAGCAGGACATAGACCTTCTGCCCCTCCTGGTAGATTCTCTCTCGGCCAGTGCGGTTATACCACTGCTTCTGTTTGCTTTGGGCCTGCACCATATTCTCCTGCACCAGACCTACAAGCGACTCCATTTTGTCTCGGAACCTGAGGACATAGTCTACTACAGAGACTTCAGTTCCGGCAACCTTGCCTTCCCAAGACTCTCTGATTAGGTCTAGGGGACCTCTTACTCGTCGACCATACAGGAGTTTGAAGGGCGAAAACCCGGTTGACTCCTGGGGAACCTCTCTGTAGGCAAATAGCAGGTGAGGTAGATATCATTCCCAGTCCTTCCCTTGCTCCTCCACGAACGTCTTCAGCATCTGCTTCAACGTCCCGTTGAAGCGCTCACAGAGGCAGTTTGTTTGTGGGTGGTAAGGGCTGGCTACGATATGGTTCACCTGTATTTTCCTACAGAGCCCCTGCATTAGTTCAGACATGAACTGAGGTCCTTGGTCGCTGAGAAGCTCAGCTGGGAACCCCACTCTCGTGAAGATCCCCAGCAGGGCGTCTGCAACCTTGTCCGCCCTAATGGAGGATAACGCCACTGCTTCCGGGTAGCGCGTCGCGTAATCCACCAGGGTTAATATGAACCGCTCACAGAGGCCGTTTGTGGGTGGTAAAGGCTGGCTACGATATGTGTAACGGATCACCTGGCACCCCGACTGAGTACCTCTGTTGACGGATGCTCCTAGCGTTTTCCTGAGGTTTGAATAGGAAACCATACGAATAGGTTTACACTCCTAGCAGTCAAACTGGGACAGCATACCATAAATCCTCCCCCAAGAATGAGACGACACTTCACCTTGAGGGTAAAAACAGGAACTGACGTGCTGGCACACCCAGACTGGTTTTTATTACAGTTTTGCAAATACAGGACAGATACAACACATCCCCACAATGCATCATGGTTTCCTCCTCTCTGTCCCGGAGACAACCGAGGGCAATCCAATTATCTCTCAGGACAAAAGGGAGATCGCCAATACACATGTGGAGACAACAGGACAGACCTCACCATTTAAACACACAATGGCACAATGGGACAATAGAAACACACCCACACAAAATCCTCCCCTCTGCCGATGATGATTATTGAACACACTGGCGAATATAATTATCAAAGGCAGAGAAATACAGTTTTATAAAACATAGCACAGGAACCCCAACACATGCAATAACCCCATAACCAATATATCCTCGGAACCGGGGGATCTGGGTGAACCACATATCCAAAATTGACCCAGATCCGTTCAGTAGTTTGGAAGAAACAGTTTTATGCCAGTTACTCTGAAAATGTACAAGTTATACAGAAAATAGTCACTAATAAATGTGTCCCCTGTTTGGTAGTTTCAAACTACTGAATGATGTCTCTGTGCACCAAATACAGGCAAGATAGCACCGTGTTGAAAAGTCAGAACAGTGTCTGTGAGTTAAAATGGCCGCTGTCTATTGTTCTCACCTTGTGCTTCATCCCAGCAAGTAAGGCAAATGATGCAATCCAGGGACAGAGGGCTCAGTCCCAAGTGTCTTAAGACCCAATAACTTAAGGGACCATAATCCCAGGGCAAGAGGCGGGCACGCAGCCCCCTCCAAAAGCTCATGGCAAACTCTGGCAAAAAGGTGAGTTTGCTACAATATGGTTCACCTGTATTTTCCTACAGAGCCCCTGCATTAGTTCAGACATGAACTGAGGTCCTTGGTCGCTGAGAAGCTCAGCTGGGAACCCCACTCTCGTGAAGATCCCCAGCAGGGCGTCTGCAACCTTGTCCGCCCTAATGGAGGATAACGCCACTGCTTCCGGGTAGCGTGTCGCGCAATCCACCAGGGTTAATATGAACCGTTTACCCGAACTGCTGGGGATGGCCAGTGGACCTATGATGTCCACGGCCACCCTCCTGAAGGGTTCATCAATTATCGGTAAGGGATTCAATGGAGCTCGGTGACGGTCTACTGCTTTGCCAACTCGTTGACAGGTGTCGCAGGACCTGCAGTACTTGGCGACATCTGCCCCGAGGCCAGGCCAGAAAAAATTCGGCATCACCCGGGACTTTGTTTTGGTTATTCCCAGGTGACCAGCTAAGGGGATCTCATGAGCCACTTGCAGTAATTGTTCCCTGAACTGCACAGGTACAATGAGCTGCCTCTTGAGTGGCCCCACCCTACTGTCACTGTGGGAGATGTCCTCCTTATACAGTTTCCCATTGTCCCAACACACTCGGTATTTGTCTCCCTCCGTGGGAGGGCTGGCAGCTAACTCTCTTAGCTGCTCCAAGGTAGGGTCATCTCGCAGGGCCTGCTCAAAGGCGGCACTACAAGTCCCAGCCAGCTGTCCTGTGGCGAACAGGGACAGTGGCTGAGGCTCTGACGTGGTTAAGTCCACGGGGTCCGAACCGGTGGAAGGGGACACTTCCACTTGCTCTTCCCCAATGGAGCGTTCCACTGCGGCTTTTGCAGCCCTGCGAGTGACGGGCAACACAGGCACAATAATGTCATCACATTTAACATTTGCACAATTTGAATCAGTAAAACACATGTCCGCTACCTGTGTACATACACCCGCCATCCCCTCTACATCTCCTGTCATAGGAGAACTGCTCCCACACACCCCACCTCCCACCTCCCGAGGTCCATCCCCAAGGTTATCTGATGTTACGCAAACATCCTTGCACAGTACCTCGGTATGTCCAGGGACCTCCATAGGGACGGGTGAGTCCTGTGTGCTTCCAGGGGGCACGTAGCACGAGACCAATCGTCCTAGGTCAGTGCCTAATAAAACATTTGTGGGGATCTCCGCAGAGACTCCCACCTCCCTTACTCCACTCCCAGACCCCCAATCAAGGAAAACACAAGCTAGGGGAACATTAGGGCTCACCCCCCCAACTCCCGTGATGGTGAGGCTTTTGCCGGGAATAAGGTCTGCGTCATCCACTAGTTCAGGCCGAACTAGTGTGACTTCGGCTCCTGTATCGCGGAAGCCTGTGGTGCACCGGTTGCCCACAGTAACCGACAGTAGGTTGTCTGCGGTGTGTCTTGCAGCTCCATTCACTAACAGCACAGATGATGGGTTGCGGGCAAGCTTGCCAGGGGGTGCTGTCTTCTTCTCCGGGCACGAGTGGCTGAGGTGTCCTGGCTTGCCGCACGCATAGCACTTGCGCACGTTTGTCGGTGCTGGCTTGACTCCTTCAGATCTTTGTGCAGGCCTGTGAAAGGGTCGCTGGACAGGAATCGACAAAGCTGGCCGGGAGGAAGAAGCAGATGAAGAGGTTCCTCCCAGACGGGACAGAGTGTCTTTGAATGCCCGAGTGCTGGGCATGGTGACGTATTCATCGGCTAGCTCGGCCGCCTCTCGCGCACTCTTCGGCTTGTGCTCACATACATATTTTTGCACATCCGTGGGGCAATTGGAGACAAACTGTTCTCGGACCATCAGATCCGCCAGGGACTGCTTGGTGTCCTCTGTGAGGGGATCAGACCACTGTTGGAAGGTGGTCTGCAACTTTCCCAGGTGGTCCATAAAAGTATCTCCGGGCCCTCTCCGCAGGGACCGGAACCGTAAACGGTAAGTCTCTGGAGTCAGCAGGTACTTGACCAGAATAGCCTTTTTGATGACCGCGTAACTGGTACGCTCTGCTAATGGTAGTCCGACCAGGGCCTCCATAGCTTTGCCCTTCAGTGCGGACATTAGATGTCCCGCCCACTGTGGCTCTGGTACCCGGTACTGCTGGCATGAGGTTTCAAAAGCATGTAGGAAAAGATCAATGTCACAGTTCTCAGACTCCATCACAGGCAGTTTTGGCTTGACCATCAGGGATGGGTCTGTGGATGTAGCATGCCGGTCGGACCCCTGAAGCTGTACTCGGGCCATGTCCAGTTCATGTCTGCGGACAGCTTCCCGTTCTCGTTCTGCAGCCTCGCGCTCAGCCTGGCGCTCTGCCCGACGTGCCTCCAGCAGCCGAAAATATAAGTCTGGGTTACTGAGCATTAGTTTGTCCAGACCATTTTGGGATGGCATAGAGACAGAGTTATGTCCAGCTAGAGGACTGCAAGCCCCAGCAGGCTGTCCTCCCAGTTCATCATCCTCATTCTGGAAGGGGTCACCTGGCTCAGGGGCCCCTGAGTGTCCTCCATTCTCTGAATCCTGCAGGGATGACTCTTGACTCCTCCGTGCACATAACTCCTGGATAAGGACAGTCTTATTTTTCCCATATACTTGGATGCCTTTGTGCTCACACAGAGCTGTGATATCAGTCACGCTCATGACGTCATAATTCACGGATTCGGACATTATTGCCAAATAAAAGATAGGACAGAAAACAAGAGAGAGGGGAGGGTACTGTCGTGAATTATTATTCTATCAAAACTAATGCACTGTGCTTCGTCTTCCAGAATTTTTCAATCCTTTAGTACAGAGTTATGGACATAACTTCATGCACTAATATTCTAAGCATACAGAATCCCGTAAGCTGCCACCAGAAAATGTCACGAACTATGGATCCGATCCCCCCCCCCACTACACTTCGGTAACTGCCACCACGTGGGTTCCCGGTCCACGAGCCGACTATCCGGGTCATTCACTATCACACAGATCAGTGGATGAACCGGATATCACTTACAGACCAACCGCAGTCAATCACCCCCACCTACAATTCCTGAATGCAATTTAACTAACTACCTGGTAACTTCTCTTCAAAGGCAAGGTACGTTGTTCAGCAGCTTAGAATATGGAAGACTTGGCCATTTAGATTTTATAATCTTTAATAAGCGGTAAAAAGCAGTGCATACAAATCGAATGAAAAGGACTATAAATCTACCGAATAATAATAACAATATAAATAATCACGACAGTTCAAATGAAAGGGAAAAAGATGAAAGAATACTTAGTTTCTCTGGAGGGTTTCAGATGGTCGTTCATATGTCCTTTTTAAATCCTTGCAAACCCCTTTTCAGTATGTATCAGGGGAGACCCTCAAAGTTCTTCTGATACAGGGATATGCCGTCAATGTCCAATTAAGTGTCTGGTGATGTTCCATGGGTCTCTCTCCTCTGTCCTTGTGCACAGATTTTTATGAACTCTCCCATGGGCAGGAGACTTACTCCTGTCAGCCAATGGCAGCAAAGTGACTGTGAAGCCTAGGGATTGGCCTCCAAGTGTTTTATGACCCCATCAAAGTTCAGTTCCTACAATGAGGATTATACTTAAGCTCGTATCTCTCTGATACATCGGCATATTTTTATACAGAATACATATTTGCGATCCTTATTTATTTACATACAGAATGAGACCACACACGGTAATGCTGGGACCTGTAGTTCTTCTGCCACCCATAGGTCAGCTACGGAATCACATCCTCTAGTCATATTTGATACCCATTTAACCACAATACTCTGTAGAGCCTGGATCTGGTGTCAGAAAGGGCATAAGTTGATTCATAAATGAAATATGAAAGTGGACTGGTTTTATGCCCAAAGCTAATTAAGGGCTATTAGCTCTCCTCAAACCAGACCTGGAAATTTATGACGTCACGCTCCAGCCAGGCTTGACAGCGAGCTAATCTTATAGGACAGGATGAGCTGGGCCTGGTATAGCCTTTATGACCTTTTATAGCCGGCCTCACAGAGTAGTGGTAATAAAAGTGTCCATCTATATCATAGGTGACCCAGGCTTCAGGAAGATGAGAGTTCAGTTTTTTTTTTTACATATGCCAGAAGCATATAAGATGGCTACCCAGAGGAATTATGTATGTATGCCGGCACACTCACCACTGTGTGCCATCCTTGAAATTGAGTTTTTAATGTTTGGGAGTGGTGTCTTTGTCACAGGAATACTTTCACCTCGAAATAAAAAAAAAGTAATAGTTTCTGTAAGTAATCTGTAAATTAGTTTTCCCAGCCCTTGTGCTGAATAAAGAGTGACTGTTTTTAAAATCTGACAGTGTGATTTATGTGCTGGGGAATCATGTGATGTTAACAAACAGCAGGGTTATATAATTTCCAGGATACACAGACCCCGTGGAAGCAATACAATACAATACAATATGTATATACACTTACATAACCACTTAAAACCATATAGGAAAATACACAAGAATATGCAAAAATAAGTTAACATAAATAATGAAAAGAAAAAGATATGAGGTGGCAAGGTCCATTGCAATTCATTTAAACAAAATGGACTAATAAATTAAAAATGCTACCTAAATACTGTAAATCACAACTTCATAAAACAAAAAAAACAACTTCATAAAAAACAAGATGCTCATTAAAATTCCTAGATTACAAAACTCAAAAAAAAAGTCTAAAGGGTTGTGGAGAGAGGTAAACAGGGGCGTAGCTATAGGGGGTGCAGAGGTACCAGTCACTACCGGGTCCAAGAGCCTGAGGGGCCCAAAGACCCTTGTGCCACATAAGACACTGACATTATAGAAAGTGCATACTGGTCAATTTACACCTCTGACTGGAGGGAAGGGGTTAGGTTAAGAATTTGGCATGAGGGTGTGCCCTTTCAATGTTTGCCTCAGGCAGCAGGAAGGCTATGTGCTCCCCTGCCCCTTGCCAACAAGCACTGAGGGACGGGGGCCCAAGCTGAACTCTTGCACCAGGGCCCATGAGCTTTTAGCTACGCCCCTGCCTCCTACACAGGGCAGTGATGGCTCTGGGTCCCCGCCTGCGGCTGCAAATGTGCGGCAGGGATCAGGGGAAGCGGCGGTGAGTGAAGCTGGAGGCGCGGCTGGGGCGTGTCTGGAGGTGTGTCCGGGCATCCTCCTATCGGCGCGCATGTGGGACTGGCCGGGGAGGTGCCCAGCCGTGCTTCTGGATGCGCTCCCGAAGCAATGAATGGACGTGTAAGCGCAGGGGGCAAGCGTTAAAGCAAATCTGGCGAACCTCTGGATGGAGAGGGCTTCTCCGTGGGTAGTCTCCTGCCGGGGGTGGTTTCGGCCTTTCTTCCAGGAATGGGAGACAGGAGGGCAAGGGAAGGACTTGCGTACGCCTCACGGATATCTTCCTGAAGGGTTCTATTACAGTCCAAAGCCTATTTTTTATATAAGCTTATATTTCATCATGATCTATACATTAATACATTACGCACACACGAACATGTAGCGGTCAAAGTTCTTGAAAAGCTGCTACTAAGAGGTTTTGCTCACATGTCACATATAGCCTTGGACTCTAATAAACGATAAGATAACTTAAAGGTGTAGCCGGCCAAGACGCCTGTTACTGGTTAACTTAAACATCATGTCATTTTCTACTATATATGTCTTATGAGATCAATAATAAAACTCATAGTGATTTTGAACTACACAGAAGTGTGTCTTGTCATTATCTCTCTCTCTCTCATGTCAGATTTAGGAACCAAACCAAGCTGAATACTGAATTCTTGTACCAGGGGTACACATAAGGGAGAACATAAAAAATATTTCCTTACAACTTGTGGGCTCTTGTCCGGGATTGGGAAGGTCATCCTCCAGGTTTTGGTAAGAAGAGACACCAATTTCTTGTCCTCTGGCCATTCCGGGGGCACTGGCCACATCTCAATTCAAGTAAGTACATAAGGGACCCTTAGATAGACTTCGAGTAAAGTACTGTGTCAGGGATACAGTAAGCATAACTCAGGGAGTTTTTGCTTTAGGACTCAGAGAAGTCCAGTAATAAGAAAAGTGCACTTTAGAGGGCTCAGGGAGCCCCGTAAAAGATCTGTTCCAGGAACAGAAAGAACTCAGGGAGTCCAGTAACAAGAAAAGTGCAATTCAGAGGGCTCAGGGAGCCCCGTAAAAGATCTGTTCAGGGAACAGAAGGTTTTTCAGCAGATTTGATTCTTAAAAATATAATTGTAGAAGTTTTGCATGATAAGTTGTTTAATAATTGTAGAAGTTTTTTGCATGACAAGTTGTTTTGTCTAACATAGTTATATAAGGGGAAGTGACAGGCTGGGTCGTAAGTGTACAGCTGTCGTCCCAAGACTAACATTCTGTTTTGTTTTTTGCTATTGCTGTTTTGAATTCTTTTTGTAAGAAAATAAGTTTTGATAATGGGTAGTCAAACATCTAAGACAGAATAACCTAAACCAGAACCAGGAGAAACATGTAAACAATATGTTGCCCGAGTCAGTCCTACAAAGAATTATGATAGAAATAATCACAGGTCTTGTTACAGCGGCAGAAATATGTTATAATGTGATGAGACATTATTTCCTCCCTGCATACAAGCAAAAATGCAGAACAAGACTAAGCCAAATATTTGTGATAGAGATCTAGGTAATGTCACAATGGGGAGTGGGGGAATCCCCCCATCGCGCAATGTCCTGCTACCGGGCTGCAATGCACGGGAAATGGAGCTGGTCACCTCCTAAAACTTCCCTCAACCGGCCCTAGTCTCCTAGCCGTATGAGCCCCCTTCAAAGGTAAGGGGACTCATACCCACGTGCCTAGAAGTCTAAGTATCCCTGCATTGCCCTACAGCTGATGACAGGGCAGAGAACACCTGCCTAACAGGCGTCTCCAGAGGCCCAGTAGCTGGCAGGATGCAAAACTATAAACAGTACGGCAGGTAAATAGCACAACACAACAAACGCTATCAACTCTTACCTGCCGCAGCCGAAGAAGGAAAGACGGCACCAATGACAACCCGGACCTCCCTGCAGCTACGAGAAGCATGGAGGTTCCAGGCTGGGGAGCACACAGTCTTGCATATTGCTTAAACCCCTCCAGTGAACATACACACACCAAAAGTGACACGTCAAGCAGCCATGCTGGTAACAACATCACAAATACCAAACATAGCACACAACACTAGACATACCACAAAACAATAGAGGAAGGGTACAGGAAACAGACACAAATAAAAAACAATGACAACTAAGGGTGGCTCACACAGCGTGACACATTCAGCCAGAGAGCAGAGCTCCAACACAGACTGACAAGCAAACTCAACTGACCTCAGGCTCCACCACCCCAACATATAAGGAGGCCTGAGGTCACACCCACTCAGACACACCCAGTGGACACACACTAGGAAGGAAGTTAACCCTTCCAGCACAACAGGAAAGGGAAAACATCAACTTAAAGGAAAAGTGCACACAATACAAACAACACCCTGTGCACACCAATAAAAGGCACACCTATAGGAGAGGTTGCCAGGAGCAACCGCATGCCTACCGCAGCAAGCTGCCTAACACTACTCAGGCTGCACTGCTGCCACATACCCAATGTTGCCAGCGGCAACCACACCAAGACCGCAGGCAACTTCATGCGGCCACAAGAGTCACGACCCTGACCAAGGGTCGTGACAGGTAACTGTAAAAAGATAGTATCAGAAAAGAATATGCAATATAATATCACAAAAATAGTACCATCCCTAGATAAACATGTACCTCTACCAACAAGATGGGTATTGGCCTGTGGAAATACTAGTTACACGTACATACCAGCCAATATTACAGAGGGACCCTGTACAATAGCTAGGCTGACATTAACAATGATACCACTAGTCCCAGCAATGCAGACACGACACACGAGAGACACTTCCCTACAGTTACCAGAAAATTGTGATTATAATGTGAATCTCCTCTCTAGAGCAGAATACATGAATTAAGGGGTATCTTTGATAGGGTACCAGGGTTGGCCATATATAACCACAGGACAATATCAAAACTTGCCTGTTGTATGATAAAACAGATAGCTGTCATTAGTGCAGTTCTGCAAGATATGCTGCTGGATATACAATCATATGAAAAGGCTATCTTGCAGAATAGGGCAACTAGTGACTATTTATTGCTCCAACATGGTATAGGATGCTCAGCGTTCCAGGGATGTGTTGTTTCAATTTATCAGATCACTCCAGTGGAATAAAAGATAAAATAGGCCAACTAGGAGAGATGATAAAACATATAAAACATCTTGTTAAGAGGTCCCTTGACATCTTGTTGACCAAGGTTGGTGGGACTGGCTTTTTGACTGGATACCTGACTTTGGTCAAATAAGGTATGTCTTAGGAGTGGCATCCACAGTGATCGCTGCAATAGTGTGCCTCTGCTGTTGTCTACAGTGTGTGCCCTCCCTTCTTAACATATGTAAAAATGTGGACGAAAGAGGGGTACACTCAACATTCCTCTATACTCCGGTAGAGGTGGAAGAGGCAAACACAACCTCAACAAAGCCTGAGAATTATACTCCTGAAGGGTATATGGAATACCTAAAGGCTTACAGGCAGACTAAGGAAGAACTAGAAAGGAACAAAATGAAAAACTCACATTATATGTAAATAGTTTTAAAGAGAGGATTGAAGAGTTCTATTACAGTCCAAAGCCTATTTTTTATATAAGCTTATATTTCATCATGATCTATACATTAGTACATTACGCACACACGAACACGTAGCGGTCAAAGTTCTTTAAAAGCTGCTACTAAGAGGTTTTACTCACATGTCACATATAGCCTTGGACTCTAATAAACGATAAGATAACTTAAAGGTGTAGCCGGCCAAGACGCCTGTTACTGGTTAACTTAAACATCATGTCATTTTCTACTATATATGTCTTATGAGATCAATAATAAAACTCAGAGTGATTTTGAACTACACAGAAGTGTGTCTTGTCATTATCTCTCTCTCTCTCTGACGTCAGATTTAGGAACCAAACCAAGCTAAATACTGAAGTCTTGTACCAGGGGTACACATAAGGGGGAACATAAAGAATATTTCCTTACACTTCCGGCTTACGTCACCCCGATTCTGAAGGTAATCCGTCGGTGGGGTTTGGAGGTAGGGGAAATCAGGACTCTGTCAAGGAGGTCCCTTGACGAGAGGATCTTGTTGTCCCACTTCCAGAAGCCCCTGGCCCTCAAGGATTGCCCAAGCCGGGATCTAGACAAGGGGTTACAGTTGCTAAATTCTGCAAGGATCCCCTTGAAGTTTTGGGACTTGGCTTGGCGCTGCTTTCACAGGAGGCTGTATGTAAGGGACAATCTGAAGACAGGAACTCTGATGAAAGGGGTTGTCCCCGGGAGGAGTGCGGCTCCATACTGGAAAGTATGGAGCACTTCCTGCTTCAGTGTCCCTTTAATACAGAAGTGTACAAACGGGTGGGAGCTTCCATTGGCTGGCCTGGGCTAGCCAGCCTCTCCTATGCGGAGTGGGCCTATGGAGTGCTGAGAGACCCGGGCAGAAGGGACCATTGCACATGTTTTTTAGTTAGCATAGTGGTTAGGTACTACACGTGGAATGCACGGTGTTTAGATTCAAGAAAGTCCTCCCAGTGGATGAGGTGTGTAGGAACATTCTGGGTGACCTGGTGAAGGTACGTTCTCTGGAGTACGAAAGACTGGGTACCAGCAGGGCCTCTCTCCTCTGGAGAGGTTTTGCTTTTAGTGTACCATAGCCTAGTAGTACTCTTCCTGGTGGTGGGCTGATACTCTCACCCTAGATTTTTGTTTTGGATAAAGTGTATGGTTTTGAAAGGCTTGCAAAGGCTGAACTTGGTCCTTCGGGAGTGGTTATGTGTGGTTATAGTAATGTTTATTGTATGTTGTATATATTGTGTACAAACCGGATTCCAAAAAAGTTGGGACACTAAACAAATTGTGAATAAAAACTGAATGCAATGATGTGGAGATGGCAAATGTCAATATTTTATTTGCAATAGAAGGTAGATGACAGATCAAACATTTAATCCGAGTAAATGTATCATTTTAAAGGAAACATACGTTGATTCAAAATTTCACAGTGTCAACAAATCCCCAAAAAGTTGGGACAAGTAGCAATAAGAGGCTGGAAAAAGTAAATTTGAGCATAACGAAGAGCTGGAAGACCAATTAACACTAATTAGGTCAATTGGCAACATGATTGGGTATAAAAAGAGCTTCTCAGAGTGGCAGTGTCTCTCAGAAGCCAAGATGGGTAGAGGATCACCAATTCCCACAATGTTGCACAGAAAGATAGTGGAGCAATGTTAGAAAGGTGTTACCCAGCGAAAAATTGCAAAGACTTTACATCTATCATTATCTACTGTGCATAGCATCATCTGAAGATTCAGAGAATCTGGAACAATCTCTGTGTGTAAGGGTCAAGGCCGTAAAACCATACTGGATGCCCGTGATCTCCGGGCCTTTAAATGACACTGCACCACAAACAGGAATGCTACTGTAAAGGAAATCACAGAATGGGCTCAGGAATACTTCCAGAAACCATTGTCAGTGAACACAATCCACCGTGCCATGCGCCGTTGCCAGCTGAAACTCTACAGTGCAAAGAAGAAGCCATTTTTAAGCAAGATCCACAAGCTCAGGCATTTTCACTGGGCCAGGGATCATTTAAAATGGAGTGTGGTAAAATGGAAGACTGTTCTGTGGTCAGATGAGTCACGATTCGAAGTTCTTTTTGGAAATCTGGGACGCCATGTCATCCGGACCAAAGAGGACAAGGACAACCCAAGTTGTTATCAACGCTCAGTTCAGAAGCCTGCATCTCTGATGGTATGGGGTTGCATGAGTGTGTGTGGCATGGGCAGCTTGCATGTCTGGAAAGGGAGAGGACGTGGTCTATCTGTGCCAGCTATACTTACAAAATGTGGGAAGGCCTACATCCAGTCCTGGACTACGCGGACATGGGAGAACATGGGGCGAGGGCTGGATGTGGGTGGTGGAGGTAGCGCTGGCCTCGGACTATGCGGACATGCAGAGAACATGAGGTGGAGGTCAGTCCTGGGGGTTTTAGTTTAGGATAGGGAATGGTTAGGGACAGGTTAGGTTAGGGTAAGTTTGTGGTTTGTAGTGTTGTTTATATATTTAAAAAAATAATAATTTATGTATATAGAAAATAGTTTTTTTTTTGCTTAGGGGCAAGTTGCCTGGAGTTAAGTTACGGCGAAGTAGCCATATTTTTGTATGAGTTTGTTTTTTATTCTGTGTTTTATTTTAATTTCTTTGGGTTAGGTTATTTCAGCCGAACCGGCTGGGTAAGTTTTATTTATTGTAGGTTATTTTTTGTAGGTTATTTATTGTAGATTGTAGGTTTGTAGTTTTATATGTAGGTATGAATGTGTGTGCAAATGTGGCTGGGGCAGTTGGAATGCTGTCTATGTTTAAGTTTTGTTTGTCTGTACTTGTAATTGTTTATGTAAAGTTTTGTAATTTTATAATAAAAAATGAGTTCCCATAGCAGAGATTCAGGCTTCATGTCATAGCAGAGAATCAGGCTTCATTTTATAGCAGAGAATCAGGCTTCATGTCACCCACCACTGGAACAGGCCACTGTCAGATATTTTTAGGCTCCGGCACCCAGACAGAGGAGAGAGGTCTCATAGCAGAGAATCAGGCTTCATGTCACCCACCACTGGAACAGGCCATTGTCAGATATTTTTAGGCCCCGGCACCCAGACATAGGAGAGAGGTCCCATAGCAGAGATTCAGGCTTAATGTCATAGCAGAGAATCAGGCTTCATGTCATAGCAGAGAATCAGGCTTCATGTCACCCACCACTGGAACAGGCCACTGTCAGATATTTAGGCCCCGGCACCCAGACAGAGGAGAGAGGTCCCATAGCAGAGAATCAGGCTTCATGTCACCCACCACTGGAACAGGCCATTGTCAGATATTTTTAGGCCCCGGCACCAAGACAGAGGAGAGGTTCATTCAACTTTGTGTTGCCCCGCAATATAATGGTAAAAAAAAGAGGATTGAATGAGGAAGTGCCCTGGAGTACAAGAATATATGGTTAAGGGGAGGTAGTTATAAATGTCTAATCTGCACAAGGGATGGACAGGTCCTGTGGGATCCATGCCTGGTTCATTTTTATGATGTCAGCTTGTCCACATCGGCTGTAGACAGGCGGCTGCGTTTGTCTGTAATGACGCCCCCTGCCGTGCTAAATACACGTTCAGACAAAACGCTAGCCGCCGGGCAGGCCAGCACCTCCAAGGCATAAAAGGCTAGCTCTGGCCACGTGGACAATTTGGAGACTGAGAAGTTAAATGGGGCCGAACCATCATTCAGTACGTGGAGGGGTGTGCACACGTACTGTTCCACCATGTTAGTGAAATGTTGCCTCCTGCTAACACGTTCCGTATCAGGTGGTGGTGCAGTTAGCTGTGGCATGGTGTCAAAACTTTTCCACATCTCTGCCATGCTAACCCTGCCCTCAGAGGAGCTGGCCGTGACACAGCTGCGTTGGAGACCTCTTGCTCCTCTTCTGCCTTCGCCTTGGGCTTCCACTTGTTCCCCTGTGACATTTGGGAATGCTCTCAGTAGCGCGTCTACCAACGTGCGCTTGTACTCGCGCATGTTCCTATCACGCTCCAGTGCAGGAAGTAAGGTGGACACATTGTCTTTGTACCGGGGATCCAGCAGGGTGGCAACCGAGTAGTCCGCACATGTTAAAATGTGAGCAACTCTTCTGTTGTTGCGCAAGCACTGCAGCATGTAGTCGCTCATGTGTGCCAGGCTGCCCAGAGGTAAGGACAAGCTGTCCTCTGTGGGAGGCGTATCGTCATCGTCCTCTGTTTCCCCCCAGCCATGCACCAGTGATGGGCCCGAGCTGCATTTGGTGCCACCCCGCTGTGAACATGCTTCATCCTCATCCTCCTTCACCTCCTCCTCCTCATCGTCCTCCTCGTCCTCCAGTAGTGGGCCCTGGCTGGCCACATTTGTACCTGACCTCTGCTGTTGCAAAAAACCTCCCTCTGAGTCACTTCGAAGAGACTGGCCTGAAAGTGCTAAAAATGACCCCTCTTCCTCCTCCTCCTCCTGGGCCATCTCCTCTTCCATCATCGCCCTCAGTGTTTTCTCAAGGAGACATAGAAGTGGTATTGAAACGCTGATAACGGCGTCATCGCCACTGGCCATGTTGGTGGAGTACTCGAAACAGCGCAACAGGGCACACAGGTCTCGCATGGAGGCCCAGTCATTGGTGATGAAGTGGTGCTGTTCCGCAGTGCGACTGACCTGTGCGTGCTGCAGCTGAAACTCCACTATGGCCTGCTGCTGCTCGCACAGTCTGTCCAGCATGTGCAAGGTAAAGTTCCACCTGGTGGGCACGTCGCATATGAGGCGGTGAGCGGGAAGGCCGAAGTTACGCTGTAGCGCAGACAGGCGAGCAGCGGCAGGATGTGAATGCCGGAAGCGCGCACAGACGGCACGCACTTTATGCAGCAGCTCTGACATGTCGAGGTAGTTGTGAATGAACTTCTGCACCACCAAATTCAGCACATGCGCCAGGCAAGGGATGTGCGTCAAATCGGCTAGTCCCAGAGCTGTGACGGCATTTCGTCCAATATCGCACACCTCCAGGCCGGGCTTGAGGCTCACCGGCAGCAACCACTCGTCGGTCTGTTGTTCAATACCCCGCCACAACTCCTGCGCTGTGTGGGGCCTGTCCCCCAAACATATGAGTTTCAGAATGGCCTGCAGACGTTTACCCCGGGCTGTGCTGAAGTTGGTGGTGAAGGTGTGTGGCTGACTGGATGAGCAGGTGGAAGAAGAGGAGGAGAAAGCCGAGTAGGAGGAGAAGGCTACAGGAGCCAAAGAATGTTGCCCTGCGATCCTTGGCGGCGAAAGGACGTGCGCCAAACAGCTCTCCACCTGGGGCCCAGCCACCACTACATTTACCCAGTGTGCAGTTAGGGAGATACAGCGTCCCTGGCCGTGCTTACTGGTCCACGTATCTGTGGTTAGGTGGAGCTTGCCACAGATGGCGTTGCGCAGTGCACACTTGATTTTATCGGATACTTGGTTGTGCAGGGAAGGCACGGCTCTCTTGGAGAAGTAGTGGCGGCTGGGAACAACATACTGTGGGACAGTAAGCGACATGAGCTGTTTGAAGCTGTCTGTGTCCACCAGCCTGAATGACAGCATTTCATAAGCCAGTAGTTTAGAAATGCTGGCATTCAGGGCCAGGGATCGAGGGTGGCTAGGTGGGAATTTACGCTTTCTCTCAAATGTTTGTGAGATGGAGAGCTGAACGCTGCCATGTGACATGGCGGAGATGCTTGCTGATGGAGGTGGTGGTGTTGGTGGTACATCCTCTGTTTGCTGGGTGGCAGGTGCCAGCGTTCCTCCCGAGGTGGAGGAAGAGGCCGAGGCGGCAGCAGCAGAAGAGGTAGCAGCGGGAGCCTGAGCGAGTTCCTTGTTTTTAAGGTGTTTACTCCACTGCAGTTTATGCTTTGCATGCAGATGCCTGGTCATGCAGGTTGTGCTAAGGTTCAGAACATTAATGCCTCGCTTCAGGCTCTGATGGCACAGCGTGCAAACCACTCGGGTCTTGTCGTCAGCACATTGTTTGAAGAACTGCCACGCCAGGGAACTCCTTGAAGCTGCCTTTGGGGTTTGTGTCCCCCTTGGGGTTGTTTTCTGTATTTTTACATTGGCACCTATGTCAAGGTCAGGGGGAGATTGAAGGTCCTTAAAAATGATTTTAGGGAACTAGGAGAGAAGCTCAAGTCCAGGACCTCCAAGGTAGTGTTTTCCTGAAATACTACCAGTGCCTCGAGTGTCACTAGAGAGACAGTAGGAGCTTAGGTAGTTTAATAAGTGGCTCAGAAACTGGTGCAGGAAGAAAGGGTTTGGGTTCATGGAGAACTGGGCTGACTTCTTTGTTGGCTACAGGCTCTACAGTAGAGACGGGCTGCCCCTAATTGCGAGGGTTTAGCTGCTCTGGGGGAAAGAATGGTTAGATGGCTGGAGGAGCTTTTAAACTAGGATTAGGGAGAAGGAGGGGGGGGGGTCATACTAAGGTGGTAGATAGTGTAGCTAGAGAATGGGGTATAGGAGGGGACAGTGAGGATTTGGTGGGGGCCGGGGTTAGTGAGGGAAGTAGGCATAAGACTGGGCAGAACTGTACTCAAATGAAAAATAGAGCTGCTGGTAACTTGGACCTGTTACATACAAACATCAACTAAGGTAACCTAAAAATCCCAGACATTCACTTTATAGGTAATAGTAATTTAAAATGTATTTTCACAAATGCCAGAAGTCTAGATAGCAAAATGGGGGAGCTAGTGGCTATGGTACTAGAGGATCACATATATGTAGTACAGTGGTCATAATGGGAGATTTTAACTTCCCATACATTGACTGGGGTCATGGTTCTGCTTTAACTGCAAAGGGGAGAAGATTCCTCAACTTGCTGCAGGACCACTTCATGGACCAGTTTGTAGAAGCACCCACTAGGGGTAATGCTCTTTTGGATCTGGTAATATCTAATGATGCAGAGCTTGTTGGAAATGTTACACTTCGTAATAGTGACCACAATCTAATTATATTTTCCCCTGAACTATATGGCTGGTAGAGCAAAAACACAGAAAAGCCAATTTCCCCGGGTTGAGTGCAGAATTTCAGGGCATAGACTGGGAGCAGCTACTGTCACATAATACTGAGGATAAATGAGTAATTGCACAATTTTTTTTATTCCCTTAGGTAACAATTATAAATGACTAAAATTAAACCCCCATGGCTTACAGCCACTGGCATACTGCCAATATAGGCAGCCCACGCAGCTGCTATGGGGCCCGTGGCAAGGGGGGGGGGGGGGCCCAGAGAGCATGGAAGGCTCCGCCCCTATGTCTGTAGTTTTGTATTCATCATTGCCATAGTCTTTCGTCCCTAGTCCCTATCTGAAGCTTGGGAGGGCCCTGCTTTCATTCTGCTCACTCCCCCCAGACCCAGGCAGTGACATACCGCAATGCCGCTCATTCTCCTCTGTTTGGCCAATCAGCATTTAGTGGTGCAAAGCTCCTGCTGCTGATTGGCCAGTGTGCGAGTCGCAGGCTCAGAAGACAGCAGCAGATCAGACCAAAACTGTGCAGGCGGGTGGATGTTATGGATGTTATGTTGGTGCATGCACCACTTCCTGTTTACTGTTTTCCGTTTGTGGCAGTTGCCACTGTCTTTATGTTATCTTACCAACATGGCTCCTGTGCAGTAATCCTGCGTGCTGTGTTTATTTACATCACATGAAACATGGTGTCAGAAGTATCTGGATCTGCGCTGCTTCTGCCCCTTTGCCACTAACGGCATTCCGCTGCCTGGGCCAATGAGGGTAAGCGGCAACGTTTGTGATAACTGGGACACCTTCAAAACTGAGTTTAATGACTACTGCCTCGCCACAGCGTTAAAGGAGAAGCCTGCAGCCGTGTAGGCAGCCACTCTGAGGAGGGTGATGGGCAGTGAATGCCTCCATGTTTACAAGCATAATCTAAACCTTACAGAGGAGCAAAAGAATGACACCAAACCCGTCAGGATGCATTAGAAACTTTTTTCAGGCCTTCTAAAAATGTCATATATGAAAGATAGGGATGAGCGAACTCGAACTGTATAGTTCGGGTTCGTACCGAATTTTGGGGTGTCCGTGACACGGACCCGAACCCGGACATTTTCGTAAAAGTCCGGGTTCGGGTTCGGTGTTCGTCGCTTTCTTCGCGCTTTTGTGACGCTTTCTTGGCGCTTTTTGAAAGGCTGCAAAGCAGCCAATCAACAAGCGTCATACTACTTGCCCCAAGAGGCCATCACAGCCATGCCTACTATTGGCATGGCTGTGATTGGCCAGAGCACCATGTGACCCAGCCTCTATTTAAGCTGGAGTCACATAGCGCCGCCCGTCACTCTGCTCTGATTAGCGTAGGGAGAGGTTGCGGCTGCGACAGTAGGGCGAGATTAGGCAGATTAACTCCTCCAAAGGACTTGATTAACTGATCGATCTGCAGCTGTGGATCATTGAGCTGCTGATCCTCAATTGCTCACTGTTTTTAGGCTGCACAGACCGTTTGTCAGTCTCATTTTTCTGGGGTGATCGGCGGCCATTTTGTGTCTTGTGGTGCGCCAGCACAAGCTGCGACCAAGTGCATTTAACCCTCAATGGTGTGGTTGTTTTTTGGCTAAAGCCTACATCAGGGTGAAGCTGTGACACCAAGTGCATTTAACCAGCAATAGTCTGTTCATTTTTTGGCCATATACAAAATCAGGGGCAAGCTGCGCCTGTCACCAAGTGCATTTAACCCTCAATGGTGTGGTTGTTTTTTGGCTAAAGCCTACATCAGGGTGAAGCTGTCACACCAAGTGCATTTAACCAGCAATAGTCTGTTCATTTTTTGGCCATATACAAAATCAGGGGCAAGCTGCGCCTGTCACCAAGTGCATTTAACCCTCAATGGTGTGGTTGTTTTTTGGCTAAAGCCTACATCAGGGTGAAGCTGTCACACCAAGTGCATTTAACCAGCAATAGTCTGTTCATTTTTTGGCCATATACAAATCAGGGGCAAGCTGCGCCTGTCACCAAGTGCATTTAACCCTCAATGGTGTGGTTGTTTTTTGGCTAAAGCCTACATCAGGGTGAAGCTGTCACACCAAGTGCATTTAACCAGCAATAGTCTGTTCATTTTTTGGCCATATCCCAGTCTAATTCTGTCACTAAATCCATACCGGTCACCCAGCGCCTAAATACTAGGCCTCAAATTTATATCCAGCTAAATCTGTCCCTAGTGCTGTAGCTGGGCGAGTTATTTAGTGTCCGTTCAAGCACATTTCTTGTTCTGGGTTGAAATACAATTCCCAATTTAGCAATTTCATAATTTAGTGGTTCCTGCTATATCAGAGCTCTTTGAAATCTATCCCAAAAAGGGTATATAATATTGAAGGTGCACATAGGGTCATTCAGAGTAACTTCACACACACCCGCTACTGTGTATTTCCAAGTCTAATTCTGTCACTAAATCCATACCGGTGACCCAGCGCCTAAATACTAGGCCTCAAATTTAATTCCCTCTAAATCTCTCGTTACCCACCGCTGTACTGTTGTTGCTGGGCAAGATATTTAGTGTCCGTCAAAGCACATTTTTTGTTCTGGGTTGAAGTACAATTCCCAATTTAGCAATTTCATAATTTAGTGGTTTCTGCTATATCAGAGCTATTTGAAATCTATCCCAAAAAGGGTATATAATATTGAAGGTGCACATAGGGTCATTCAGAATAACTTCACACACACCCGCTACTGTGTATTTCCAAGTCTAATTCTGTCACTAAACCCATACCTGTCACCCAGCGCCTAAATACTAGGCCTCAAATTTAAATCCCTCTAAATCTCTCGTTACCGTTGTCCTGTTGTAGCTGGGAAAGTTATTTAGTGCCCGTCAAAGCACATTTTTTGTTCTGGGTTGAAGTACAATTCCCAATTTAGCAATTTCATAATTTAGTGGTTCCTGCTATATCAGAGCTATTTGAAATCTATCCCAAAAAGGGTATATAATATTGAAGGTGCACATAGGGTCATTCAGAATAACTTCACACACACCCGCTACTGTGTATTTCCAAGTCTAATTCTGTCACTAAATCCATACCGGTGACCCAGCGCCTAAATACTAGGCCTCAAATTTAATTCCCTCTAAATCTCTCGTTACCCACCGGTGTACTGTTGTTGCTGGGCAAGATATTTAGTGTCCGTCAAAGCACATTTTTTGTTCTGGGTTGAAGTACAATTCCCAATTTAGCAATTTCATAATTTAGTGGTTTCTGCTATATCAGAGCTATTTGAAATCTATCCCAAAAAGGGTATATAATATTGAAGGTGCACATAGGGTCATTCAGAATAACTTCACACACACCCGCTACTGTGTATTTCCAAGTCTAATTCTGTCACTAAACCCATACCTGTCACCCAGCGCCTAAATACTAGGCCTCAAATTTAAATCCCTCTAAATCTCTCGTTACCGTTGTCCTGTTGTAGCTGGGAAAGTTATTTAGTGCCCGTCAAAGCACATTTTTTGTTCTGGGTTGAAGTACAATTCCCAATTTAGCAATTTCATAATTTAGTGGTTCCTGCTATATCAGAGCTATTTGAAATCTATCCCAAAAAGGGTATATAATATTGAAGGTGCACATAGGGTCATTCAGAATAACTTCACACACACCCGCTACTGTGTATTTCCAAGTCTAATTCTGTCACTAAATCCATACCGGTGACCCAGCGCCTAAATACTAGGCCTCAAATTTAATTCCCTCTAAATCTCTCGTTACCCACCGCTGTACTGTTGTTGCTGGGCAAGATATTTAGTGTCCGTCAAAGCACATTTTTTGTTCTGGGTTGAAGTACAATTCCCAATTTAGCAATTTCATAATTTAGTGGTTTCTGCTATATCAGAGCTATTTGAAATCTATCCCTAAAAGGGTATATAATATTGAAGGTGCACATAGGGTCATTCAGAATAACTTCACACACACCCGCTACTGTGTATTTCCAAGTCTAATTCTGTCACTAAACCCATACCTGTCACCCAGCGCCTAAATACTAGGCCTCAAATTTATATCCAGCTAAATCTGTCCCTAGTGCTGTAGCTGGGCGAGTTATTTAGTGTCCGTTCAAGCACATTTCTTGTTCTGGGTTGAAATACAATTCCCAATTTAGCAATTTCATAATTTAGTGGTTCCTGCTATATCAGAGCTCTTTGAAATCTATCCCAAAAAGGGTATATAATATTGAAGGTGCACATAGGGTCATTCAGAGTAACTTCACACACACCCGCTACTGTGTATTTCCAAGTCTAATTCTGTCACTAAATCCATACCGGTGACCCAGCGCCTAAATACTAGGCCTCAAATTTAATTCCCTCTAAATCTCTCGTTACCCACCGCTGTACTGTTGTTGCTGGGCAAGATATTTAGTGTCCGTCAAAGCACATTTTTTGTTCTGGGTTGAAGTACAATTCCCAATTTAGCAATTTCATAATTTAGTGGTTTCTGCTATATCAGAGCTATTTGAAATCTATCCCAAAAAGGGTATATAATATTGAAGGTGCACATAGGGTCATTCAGAATAACTTCACACACACCCGCTACTGTGTATTTCCAAGTCTAATTCTGTCACTAAACCCATACCTGTCACCCAGCGCCTAAATACTAGGCCTCAAATTTAAATCCCTCTAAATCTCTCGTTACCGTTGTCCTGTTGTAGCTGGGAAAGTTATTTAGTGCCCGTCAAAGCACATTTTTTGTTCTGGGTTGAAGTACAATTCCCAATTTAGCAATTTCATAATTTAGTGGTTCCTGCTATATCAGAGCTATTTGAAATCTATCCCAAAAAGGGTATATAATATTGAAGGTGCACATAGGGTCATTCAGAATAACTTCACACACACCCGCTACTGTGTATTTCCAAGTCTAATTCTGTCACTAAATCCATACCGGTGACCCAGCGCCTAAATACTAGGCCTCAAATTTAATTCCCTCTAAATCTCTCGTTACCCACCGGTGTACTGTTGTTGCTGGGCAAGATATTTAGTGTCCGTCAAAGCACATTTTTTGTTCTGGGTTGAAGTACAATTCCCAATTTAGCAATTTCATAATTTAGTGGTTTCTGCTATATCAGAGCTATTTGAAATCTATCCCAAAAAGGGTATATAATATTGAAGGTGCACATAGGGTCATTCAGAATAACTTCACACACACCCGCTACTGTGTATTTCCAAGTCTAATTCTGTCACTAAACCCATACCTGTCACCCAGCGCCTAAATACTAGGCCTCAAATTTAAATCCCTCTAAATCTCTCGTTACCGTTGTCCTGTTGTAGCTGGGAAAGTTATTTAGTGCCCGTCAAAGCACATTTTTTGTTCTGGGTTGAAGTACAATTCCCAATTTAGCAATTTCATAATTTAGTGGTTCCTGCTATATCAGAGCTATTTGAAATCTATCCCAAAAAGGGTATATAATATTGAAGGTGCACATAGGGTCATTCAGAATAACTTCACACACACCCGCTACTGTGTATTTCCAAGTCTAATTCTGTCACTAAATCCATACCGGTGACCCAGCGCCTAAATACTAGGCCTCAAATTTAATTCCCTCTAAATCTCTCGTTACCCACCGCTGTACTGTTGTTGCTGGGCAAGATATTTAGTGTCCGTCAAAGCACATTTTTTGTTCTGGGTTGAAGTACAATTCCCAATTTAGCAATTTCATAATTTAGTGGTTTCTGCTATATCAGAGCTATTTGAAATCTATCCCTAAAAGGGTATATAATATTGAAGGTGCACATAGGGTCATTCAGAATAACTTCACACACACCCGCTACTGTGTATTTCCAAGTCTAATTCTGTCACTAAACCCATACCTGTCACCCAGCGCCTAAATACTAGGCCTCAAATTTATATCCAGCTAAATCTGTCCCTAGTGCTGTAGCTGGGCGAGTTATTTAGTGTCCGTTCAAGCACATTTCTTGTTCTGGGTTGAAATACAATTCCCAATTTAGCAATTTCATAATTTAGTGGTTCCTGCTATATCAGAGCTCTTTGAAATCTATCCCAAAAAGGGTATATAATATTGAAGGTGCACATAGGGTCATTCAGAGTAACTTCACACACACCCGCTACTGTGTATTTCCAAGTCTAATTCTGTCACTAAATCCATACCGGTGACCCAGCGCCTAAATACTAGGCCTCAAATTTAATTCCCTCTAAATCTCTCGTTACCCACCGCTGTACTGTTGTTGCTGGGCAAGATATTTAGTGTCCGTCAAAGCACATTTTTTGTTCTGGGTTGAAGTACAATTCCCAATTTAGCAATTTCATAATTTAGTGGTTTCTGCTATATCAGAGCTATTTGAAATCTATCCCAAAAAGGGTATATAATATTGAAGGTGCACATAGGGTCATTCAGAATAACTTCACACACACCCGCTACTGTGTATTTCCAAGTCTAATTCTGTCACTAAACCCATACCTGTCACCCAGCGCCTAAATACTAGGCCTCAAATTTAAATCCCTCTAAATCTCTCGTTACCGTTGTCCTGTTGTAGCTGGGAAAGTTATTTAGTGCCCGTCAAAGCACATTTTTTGTTCTGGGTTGAAGTACAATTCCCAATTTAGCAATTTCATAATTTAGTGGTTCCTGCTATATCAGAGCTATTTGAAATCTATCCCAAAAAGGGTATATAATATTGAAGGTGCACATAGGGTCATTCAGAATAACTTCACACACACCCGCTACTGTGTATTTCCAAGTCTAATTCTGTCACTAAATCCATACCGGTGACCCAGCGCCTAAATACTAGGCCTCAAATTTAATTCCCTCTAAATCTCTCGTTACCCACCGCTGTACTGTTGTTGCTGGGCAAGATATTTAGTGTCCGTCAAAGCACATTTTTTGTTCTGGGTTGAAGTACAATTCCCAATTTAGCAATTTCATAATTTAGTGGTTTCTGCTATATCAGAGCTATTTGAAATCTATCCCAAAAAGGGTATATAATATTGAAGGTGCACATAGGGTCATTCAGAATAACTTCACACACACCCGCTACTGTGTATTTCCAAGTCTAATTCTGTCACTAAACCCATACCTGTCACCCAGCGCCTAAATACTAGGCCTCAAATTTAAATCCCTCTAAATCTCTCGTTACCGTTGTCCTGTTGTAGCTGGGAAAGTTATTTAGTGCCCGTCAAAGCACATTTTTTGTTCTGGGTTGAAGTACAATTCCCAATTTAGCAATTTCATAATTTAGTGGTTCCTGCTATATCAGAGCTATTTGAAATCTATCCCAAAAGGGTATATAATATTGAAGGTGCACATAGGGTCATTCAGAATAACTTCACACACACCCGCTACTGTGTATTTCCAAGTCTAATTCTGTCACTAAATCCATACCGGTGACCCAGCGCCTAAATACTAGGCCTCAAATTTAATTCCCTCTAAATCTCTCGTTACCCACCGGTGTACTGTTGTTGCTGGGCAAGATATTTAGTGTCCGTCAAAGCACATTTTTTGTTCTGGGTTGAAGTACAATTCCCAATTTAGCAATTTCATAATTTAGTGGTTTCTGCTATATCAGAGCTATTTGAAATCTATCCCTAAAAGGGTATATAATATTGAAGGTGCACATAGGGTCATTCAGAATAACTTCACACACACCCGCTACTGTGTATTTCCAAGTCTAATTCTGTCACTAAACCCATACCTGTCACCCAGCGCCTAAATACTAGGCCTCAAATTTAAATCCCTCTAAATCTCTCGTTACCGTTGTCCTGTTGTAGCTGGGAAAGTTATTTAGTGCCCGTCAAAGCACATTTTTTGTTCTGGGTTGAAGTACAATTCCCAATTTAGCAATTTCATAATTTAGTGGTTCCTGCTATATCAGAGCTATTTGAAATCTATCCCAAAAAGGGTATATAATATTGAAGGTGCACATTGGGTCATTCAGAATAACTTCACACACACGCTTCTGTGCATTTCCAAGTCTAATTCTGTCACTAAATCCATACCGGTGACCCAGCGCCTAAATACTAGGCCTCAAATTTAATTCCCTCTAAATCTCTCGTTACCCACCGCTGTACTGTTGTTGCTGGGCAAGATATTTAGTGTCCGTCAAAGCACATTTTTTGTTCTGGGTTGAAGTACAATTCCCAATTTAGCAATTTCATAATTTAGTGGTTTCTGCTATATCAGAGCTATTTGAAATCTATCCCTAAAAGGGTATATAATATTGAAGGTGCACATAGGGTCATTCAGAATAACTTCACACACACCCGCTACTGTGTATTTCCAAGTCTAATTCTGTCACTAAATCCATACCGGTGACCCAGCGCCTAAATACTAGGCCTCAAATTTAATTCCCTCTAAATCTCTCGTTACCCACCGTTGTACTGTTGTTGCTGGGCAAGATATTTAGTGTCCGTCAAAGCACATTTTTTGTTCTGGGTTGAAGTACAATTCCCAATTTAGCAATTTCATAATTTAGTGGTTTCTGCTATATCAGAGCTATTTGAAATCTATCCCTAAAAGGGTATATAATATTCAAGGTGCACATTGGGTCATTCAGAATAACTTCACACACACACGCTTCTGTGCATTTCCAAGTCTAATTCTGTCACTAAATCCATACCGGTCACCCAGCGCCTAAATACTAGGCCTCAAATTTATATCCCGCTGAATTTGAATACAATACATTGGGCCAAATAATATATTTGTTGTTGTGGTGAACCATAACAATGAGAAAAACATCTAGTAAGGGACGCGGACGTGGACATGGTCGTGGTGGTGTTAGTGGACCCTCTGGTGCTGGGAGAGGACGTGGCCGTTCTGCCACATCCACACGTCCTAGTGTACCAACTACTTCAGGTCCCAGTAGCCGCCAGAATTTACAGCGATATATGGTGGGGCCCAATGCCGTTCTAAGGATGGTAAGGCCTGAGCAGGTACAGGCATTAGTCAATTGGGTGGCCGACAGTGGATCCAGCACGTTCACATTATCTCCCACCCAGTCTTCTGCAGAAAGCGCACAGATGGCGCCTGAAAACCAACCCCATCAGTCTGTCACATCACCCCCATGCATACCAGGGAAACTGTCTCAGCCTCAAGTTATGCAGCAGTCTCTTATGCTGTTTGAAGACTCCGCTGGCAGGGTTTCCCAAGGGCATCCACCTAGCCCTTCCCCAGCGGTGAAAGACATAGAATGCACTGACGCACAACCACTTATGTTTCCTGATGATGAGGACATGGGAATACCACCTCAGCATGTCTCTGATGATGACGAAACACAGGTGCCAACTGCTGCGTCTTTCTGCAGTGTGCAGACTGAACAGGAGGTCAGGGATCAAGACTGGGTGGAAGACGATGCAGGGGACGATGAGGTCCTAGACCCCACATGGAATGAAGGTCGTGCCACTGACTTTCACAGTTCGGAGGAAGAGGCAGTGGTGAGACCGAGCCAACAGCGTAGCAAAAGAGGGAGCAGTGGGCAAAAGCAGAACACCCGCCGCCAAGAGACTCCGCCTGCTACTGACCGCCGCCATCTGGGACCGAGCACCCCAAAGGCAGCTTCAAGGAGTTCCCTGGCATGGCACTTCTTCAAACAATGTGCTGACTGACAAGACCCGAGTGGTTTGCACGCTGTGCCATCAGAGCCTGAAGCGAGGCATTAACGTTCTGAACCTGAGCACAACCTGCATGACCAGGCACCTGCATGCAAAGCATGAACTGCAGTGGAGTAAACACCTTAAAACCAAGGAAGTCACTCAGGCTCCCCCTGCTACCTCTTCTGCTGCTGCCGCCTCGGCCTCTTCTGCTGCTGCCGCCTCGGCCACTTCTGCTGCTGCCGCCTCGGCCTCTTCCTCCGCCTCTGGAGGAACGTTGGCACCTGCCGCCCAGCAAACAGGGGATGTACCACCAACACCACCACCACCTCCGTCACCAAGCAGTCTCAACCATGTCACACGCCAGCGTTCAGCTCTCCATCTCACAAACATTTGATAGAAAGCGTAAATTCCCACCTAGCCACCCTCGATCCCTGGCCCTGAATGCCAGCATTTCTAAACTACTGGCCTATGAAATGCTGTCATTTAGGCTGGTGGACACAGACAGCTTCAAACAGCTCATGTCGCTTGCTGTCCCACAGTATGTTGTTCCCAGCCGCACTACTTCTCCAAGAGAGCCGTGCCTTCCCTGCACAACCAAGTATCCGATAAAATCAAGTGTGCACTGCGCAACGCCATCTGTAGCAAGGTCCACCTAACCACAGATACGTGGACCAGTAAGCACGGCCAGGGACGCTATATCTCCCTAACTGCACACTGGGTAAATGTAGTGGCAGCTGGGCCCCAGGCGGAGAGCTGTTTGGCGCACGTCCTTCCGCCGCCAAGGATCGCAGGGCAACATTCTTTGCCTCCTGTTGCCACCTCCTCCTTCTCGGCTTCCTCCTCCTCTTCTTCCACCTGCTCATCCAGTCAGCCACACACCTTCACCACCAACTTCAGCACAGCCCGGGGTAAACGTCAGCAGGCCATTCTGAAACTCATATGTTTGGGGGACAGGCCCCACACCGCACAGGAGTTGTGGCGGGGTATAGAACAACAGACCGACGAGTGGTTGCTGCCGGTGAGCCTCAAGCCCGGCCTGGTGGTGTGTGATAATGGGCGAAATCTCGTTGCAGCTCTGGGACTAGCCAATTTGACGCACATCCCTTGCTTGGCGCATGTGCTGAATTTGGTGGTGCAGAAGTTCATTCACAACTACCCCGACATGTCAGAGCTGCTGCATAAAGTGCGGGCCGTCTGTTCGCGCTTCCGGCGTTCACATCCTGCTGCTGCTCGCCTGTCTGCGCTACAGCGTAACTTCGGCCTTCCCGCTCACCGCCTCATATGCGACGTGCCCACCAGGTGGAACTCCACCTTGCACATGCTGGACAGACTGTGCGAGCAGCAGCAGGCCATAGTGGAGTTTCAGCTGCAGCACGCACGGGTCAGTCGCACTACAGAACAGCACCACTTCACCACCAATGACTGGGCCTCCATGCGAGACCTGTGTGCCCTGTTGCGCTGTTTCGAGTACTCCACCAACATGGCCAGTGGCGATGACACCGTTATCAGCGTTACAATACCACTTCTATGTCTCCTTGAGAAAACACTTAGGGCGATGATGGAACAGGAGGTGGCCCAGGAGGAGGAGGAGGAGGATGAGGAAGAGGGGTCATTTTTAGCACTTTCAGGCCAGTCTCTTCGAAGTGACTCAGAGGGAGGTTTTTTGCAACAGCAGAGGCCAGGTACAAATGTGGCCAGCCAGGGCCCACTACTGGAGGACGAGGAGGACGAGGATGAGGAGGAGGTGGAGGAGGATGAGGATGAAGCATGGTCACAGCGGGGTGGCACCCAACGCAGCTCGGGTCCATCACTGGTGCGTGGCTGGGGGGAAAGGCAGGACGATGACGATACGCCTCCCACAGAGGACAGCTTGTCCTTACCCCTGGGCAGCCTGGCACACATGAGCGACTACATGCTGCAGTGCCTGCGCAACGACAGCAGAGTTGCCCACATTTTAACCTGTGCGGACTACTGGGTTGCCACCCTGCTGGATCCACGCTACAAAGACAATGTGCCCACCTTACTTCCTGCACTGGAGCGTGATAGGAAGATGCGCGAGTACAAGCGCACGTTGGTAGACGCGCTACTGAGAGCATTCCCAAATGTCACAGGGGAACAAGTGGAAGCCCAAGGCCAAGGCAGAGGAGGAGCAAGAGGTCGCCAAGGCAGCTGTGTCACGGCCAGCTCCTCTGAGGGCAGGGTTAGCATGGCAGAGATGTGGAAAACTTTTGTCAACACGCCACAGCTAACTGCACCACCACCTGATACGCAACGTGTTAGCAGGAGGCAACATTTCACTAACATGGTGGAACAGTACGTGTGCACACCCCTCCACGTACTGACTGATGGTTCGGCCCCATTCAACTTCTGGGTCTCTAAATTGTCCACGTGGCCAGAGCTAGCCTTTTATGCCTTGGAGGTGCTGGCCTGCCCGGCAGCCAGCGTTTTGTCTGAACGTGTATTCAGCACGGCAGGGGGCGTCATTACAGACAAACGCAGCCGCCTGTCTACAGCCAATGTGGACAAGCTGACGTTCATAAAAATGAACCAGGCATGGATCCCACAGGACCTGTCCGTCCCTTGTCCAGATTAGACATTAACTACCTCCCCATAACCATATATTATTGGACTCCAGGGCACTTCCTCATTCAATCCTATTTTTATTTTCATTTTACCATTATATTGCGATGCTACCCAAAGTTGAATGAACCTCTCCTCTGCCTGTGTGCTAGGCCTAAATATATGCCAATGGACTGTTGCAGTGGTGGCTGACATGAAGCCTGATTCTCTGCTATGACATGCAGACTAATTCTCTGCTGACATGAAGCCAGATTGTCTGTTACGGGACCTCTCTCCTCTGCCTGGGTGCTGGGCCTAAATTTATGACAATGGACTGTTGCAGTGGTGGCTGACGTGAAGCCTGATTCTCTGCTATGACATGCAGACTGATTCTCTGCTGTCATGAAGCCAGATTGTCTGTTACGGGACCTTTCTCCTCTACCTGGGTTCTGGGCCTAAATTTATGAAAATTGACTCTTACAGTGGTGGGTGACGTGAAGCCTGATTCTCTGCTATGATATGAAGACTGATTCTCTGCTGACATGAAGCCAGATTGTCTGTTACGGGACCTTTCTCCTCTGCCTGGGTTCTGGGCCTAAATTTATGAAAATTGACTCTTACAGTGGTGGGTGACGTGAAGCCTGATTCTCTGCTATGATATGAAGACTGATTCTCTGCTGACATGAAGCCAGATTGTCTGTTACGGGACCTTTCTCCTCTGCCTGGGTTCTGGGCCTAAATTTATGAAAATTGACTCTTACAGTGGTGGGTGACGTGAAGCCTGATTCTCTGCTATGATATGAAGACTGATTCTCTGCTGACATGAAGCCAGATTGTCTGTTACGGGACCTTTCTCCTCTGCCTGGGTTCTGGGCCTAAATTTATGAAAATTGACTCTTACAGTGGTGGGTGACGTGAAGCCTGATTCTCTGCTATGATATGAAGACTGATTCTCTGCTGACATGAAGCCAGATTGTCTGTTACGGGACCTTTCTCCTCTGCCTGGGTTCTGGGCCTAAATTTATGAAAATTGACTCTTACAGTGGTGGGTGACGTGAAGCCTGATTCTCTGCTATGATATGAAGACTGATTCTCTGCTGACATGAAGCCAGATTGTCTGTTACGGGACCTTTCTCCTCTGCCTGGGTTCTGGGCCTAAATTTATGAAAATTGACTCTTACAGTGGTGGGTGACGTGAAGCCTGATTCTCTGCTATGATATGAAGACTGATTCTCTGCTGACATGAAGCCAGATTGTCTGTTACGGGACCTCTCTCCTCTGCCTGGGTGCTGGGCCTAAATATATGCCAATGGACTGTTGCAGTGGTGGCTGACGTGAAGCCTCATTCTCTGCTATGACATGCAGACTAATTCTCTGCTGACATGAAGACAGATTCTCTGTTACGGGACCTCTCTCCTCTGCCTGGGTGCCGGGGCCTAAATATCTGAGAATGGACTGTTCCAGTGGTGGCTGACGTGAAGCCTCATTCTCTGCTATGACATGCAGACTAATTCTCTGCTGACATGAAGACAGATTCTCTGTTACGGGACCTCCCTCCTCTGCCTGGGTGCTGGGCCTAAATATATGCCAATGGACTGTTGCAGTGGTGGCTGACGTGAAGCCTCATTCTCTGCTATGACATGCAGACTAATTCTCTGCTGACATGAAGACAGATTCTCTGTTACGGGACCTCCCTCCTCTGCCTGGGTGCTGGGCCTAAATATATGCCAATGGACTGTTGCAGTGGTGGCTGACGTGAAGCCTCATTCTCTGCTATGACATGCAGACTGATTCTCTGCTGACATGAAGCCAGATTCTCTGTTACGGGACCTCTCTCCTCTGCCTGTGTGTGCTGGGCCTAAATATATGCCAATGGACTGTTGCAGTGGTGGCTGACGTGAAGCCTCATTCTCTGCTATGACATGCAGACTGATTCTCTGCTGACATGAAGCCAGATTCTCTGTTACGGGACCTCTCTCCTCTGCCTGTGTGTGTGCTGGGCCTAAATATATGCCAATGGACTGTTGCAGTGGTGGCTGACGTGAAGCCTCATTCTCTGCTATGACATGCAGACTAATTCTCTGCTGACATGAAGACAGATTCTCTGTTACGGGACCTCCCTCCTCTGCCTGGGTGCTGGGCCTAAATATATGCCAATGGACTGTTGCAGTGGTGGCTGACGTGAAGCCTCATTCTCTGCTATGACATGCAGACTGATTCTCTGCTGACATGAAGCCAGATTCTCTGTTACGGGACCTCTCTCCTCTGCCTGTGTGTGTGCTGGGCCTAAATATATGCCAATGGACTGTTGCAGTGGTGGCTGACGTGAAGCCTCATTCTCTGCTATGACATGCAGACTGATTCTCTGCTGACATGAAGCCAGATTCTCTGTTACGGGACCTCTCTCCTCTGCCTGTGTGTGTGCTGGGCCTAAATATATGCCAATGGACTGTTGCAGTGGTGGCTGACGTGAAGCCTCATTCTCTGCTATGACATGCAGACTAATTCTCTGCTGACATGAAGACAGATTCTCTGTTACGGGACCTCCCTCCTCTGCCTGGGTGCTGGGCCTAAATATATGCCAATGGACTGTTGCAGTGGTGGCTGACGTGAAGCCTCATTCTCTGCTATGACATGCAGACTAATTCTCTGCTGACATGAAGACAGATTCTCTGTTACGGGACCTCTCTCCTCTGCCTGGGTGCCGGGGCCTAAATATCTGAGAATGGACTGTTCCAGTGGTGGGTGACGGGAAGCCAGATTCTCTGCTATGGAACCTCTCTCCAATTGATTTTGGTTAATTTTTATTTATTTAATTTTTATTTTAATTCATTTCCCTATCCACATTTGTTTGCAGGGGATTTACCTACATGTTGCTGCCTTTTGCAGCCCTCTAGCTCTTTCCTGGGCTGTTTTACAGCCTTTTTAGTGCCGAAAAGTTCGGGTCCCCATTGACTTCAATGGGGTTCGGGTTCGGGACGAAGTTCGGATCGGGTTCGGATCCCGAACCCGAACATTTCCGGGATGTTCGGCCGAACTTCTCGAACCCGAACATCCAGGTGTTCGCTCAACTCTAATGAAAGATATATATTTGGCTGCTGCAAGTAAGAAGACGGTGAATCACATTTTGTCACATGGCTTGCAGAAAAATCTGTAAGCTGTGAGTATGGCTCTTTGAGAGATTAACTTATTCATGATAAACTGGTTCTTAGTATCATGAATGAAAACACACGCCGCCACTTGTTGAGGAAACGCGATTTAGATTTGCAAACAGCACTTGAGATATGTCACACCGCAGAACTTACTGACAAGCATATGAAAGCTATGGAGCAGGATAACACGACTGACAATATCAATGTAGCCTCTTCACAGCAGCACAAGTTTCAACACAAGAGTCGCTCACACAACTCACCTGAGCAGGAGCCTGCATAATGCAAGTATTGTGGCAGTTTGCATTTACGTGTGAAATAAGCCTTACCGCATGCAGTACAGAATTTTCCTATATGCAGGGCACTTTTCTTTCACACGTAAATGCAAACTGCCACAATACTTGCATTATGCATTATGCAAGTATTATGACTCTTGTGTTGAAACTTGTTCTGCTGTGAAGAGGCTACATTGATATTGTCACTTTGCAAGGGTGTGTCTCTCCCGTGACATGAAAGTAAGGAAGCTACAAACACAAAAGGCAAGAAATGGTTTGTAAACCTCAATTTAAATAATATAATCCAACCTTGTCAGCTGGATTCAGGTGTAACATGTGGTGTAATGAGTTTAAAGGACAAAATGAAACTGCCACCCAAAACACCCCTTCAGCCTAGCAGCACTAGACTAAAGATGTATTCAGGGGAAATAATGGAATCATTGGGACTTTTCCAAACAAAATGCAGCATACGAGATTGTGCACAAATTGCACTTTGAGCTTGTGGAAGCTGATCAGAAACCGCTATTATCTGGTTCATATGGGTCCATTCACACGTCCTGTTTTTTTTCATCCTGAAAAACGGTCCGTTTTTTGCGGATCCGTTGTTCCTGAAAATGTTTCCGTATGTCATCCGTTTTTTGCGGATCCGCAAAAAACGGAAACATGTATACATTTCAATAATCAAATAAAGTTGTTTGGATTTCTTTGAAAAAAAATTGAAAAAAAAAAAAAATAAAAAAAAAAATTGTTATGTGTTTCCAGGAACGGAATCCGCAAAAAACGGATGACAAACGGAATGACATCCGAATGTCATCCGTTTTTTGCGGATCCATTGACTTTGTATTGTACCAGGATCCGATTTTTCAGGACAAGAATAGGACATGTTTTATATTTAAACGGACATGCGGAACGGAACAACGGAAACGGACAGCACACATTGTGCTGTCCGATTTTTTCCAGGACCCATTGAAAATGAATGGGTCCAGATCTGGTCCTGATCTGTTCCTGAAAAAACGGAACAGATCAGGAAAGAAAAAACGGACGTGTGAATGGACCCTTAACATGTGAGTGCCTGGGACTGCTGCAGTTCACGATTCCTGCTGAGCTGCACTATGTTGATAATCAGCCAGCGAAATCTCTGACGAGACCGCTGACAAAACAGCAAATTCTTCATGCCTACAGTGATGTATTTGAGGGCCCGGTAGTATCTGTTCCAGGGGAGGTGTGTTTTGAACTTGACCCTACTATTCAACCAGTTCAATGTGCACCACGGAATGTACCAATAGCTATTAAGCCACAGGTAAAAGCACAACTGGACAAGTATGAAGCTGAGGGACATCTAACCTCAGTATCAGAACCCATGGATTGGATAAGCAACATGGTGGTTATCAGAAAGCCTGAAAAGATCAGAATCTGTATCGATGCCAAGTTCCTGAATATGGCCCTGAAGCGGTCACACTACCTAATCCCTACGCTCAATGACATTCTGTACAAACTTCCAAAAGTGCGTATTTTCACACTAGTCGATGCAAGATATGCCTTTTTGCAGTGCAAACTAGATGAAAAAAGCAGTTACATGACAAATTAAAGAGATGGCTTAACCCCTTAAGGACACAGGGCGTACAGGTACGCCCTTGTGCCCTGGTACTTAAGGACACAGGGCGTACATGTACGCCCTGTGCATTTTCAATCACCGCCGCGCGGCCGGCGGCGATCGGAACCCCGTGCCTGCTCAAATCATTGAGCAGGCACTTGGGGCAAATGCGTCGGGGGGTCCGGTGACCCCCCCATGTATGCGATCGCAAAAAACCGCAGGTCAATTCAGACCTGCGGTTTTCTGTGTTTCCGGGTTATTCGGGTCTCTGAAGACCCGATAACCCGGAACAGGATGGTGATGGTGGTGTGATTTCACTCCACCAATCACCATCCAGCGATCCTGAGTGGTGATGGTGACATCACCACTCAGGATCGCTTTCTGATTGGTCAGGGGGCGGTGCGGCGGCAGATTCAAAAGAGGCAGGCGCCCCTCTCCTCCTCCTTTTGTGTTCCAGCGCCGGAGGAGAGAGGAGCTGCCTGCTTGTGTCCACCATCGCTGCCAGCACCCCTGATCTGTGCCCCCAGGACCCGATCTGTGCCCCAGCACCCCATCAGGTACATAGGGACAGCTAGGGAAAGTTTGGGATAGGCAGGGAAAAAAAAGGGAAAGTTAGTTTTTTTTTACTTTTTATTGCATCACCCTAGTTAGGGTGTCTGGGGTCCACAGCACAGCTGTGTGACCCTAGACCCCCCAGGGGTGCTGCCACTTGCCCCCCTCCCCCTGCCACTTGCCCCCCCCCCCCCCCCCCCTTTTTTGGGGTGCTTTTTTTTTTTTTTTTTTTTTTTTTTTGAGTTCGCTGACTGTGACCGGCACTTAGCGTCCGGCCACTGTAAGCGCATCGCACACCCCACCGCTGATCAACTTCGGACGGTTGATCAGCAGTTTTGAATTTTTTTTCCTCACTTTTTTGCCCTTTTTTTAGTTAGTTTTATTTATTTTTTTCTGTTAGTTTTAGGGTGAGTTCGTGAACACCCGTGCCCCCTCACACACGCACACCAAATAAAGAGTTACACACACGCACATATACACGCAGACACACACTCCCCTATGGCCCGCCGGACGTTCTCGGCCGAGGAGGCATACGCCCAGCTTGCCTCCGAGTCCGAGAGTCCCAGTGAGGATGAGGATGACCCCACATTCCTGTTGTCATCCGCATCCTCCTCATCATCTAGCGATGATGATGAGCCCCCAAGGCGGCGGAGACGCCGCCAGGCGGAGCAAGGGGACCGCCATGTTAGGGACCCTGTGGCCCACACTAGTACGAGCAGCTCTGGGGCTCGTACTGGTTTCCCGGCCCACCAGTTAAATCCACCGGAGCACCCTGCCGGTGAACTTGTCTGGTGTAGCCCAGAGCGATACGAGCCCGTGATTCCTGATTTTGTAGGCCAATCAGGAATCCAGATTTCCACAGTGGGCTACACTGAATATGACTTTTTTTGTCATTTTTTCAGTGACTCACTGGTAAATCTGATGGTGGAGCAGACGAATCTGTACGCCCAACAGTTCGTCGCTCAACACCCGGGCTCCTTTTTGGCCAGGCCCGGTGGCTGGACGCCGGTCAGTGCAGCCGAAATGAGGACATTTTGGGGCCTCGTGCTGCATATGGGCCTGGTCAAGAAACCCAGTGCCAGGCTGTAATGGAGTGGGGACGTCCTATATCAGACCCCACTTTACAGTACGGTTATGACACGCTCCCGGTTTGAGGCCATCAGGAAATGTCTGCATTATTCCGATAATGCAGCATGTCCACCCCGAGGTGATCCTGCCCATGACCGTCTGTACAAGATACGGCCGGTCATCGATCACTTTGGGGCCAAATTCATGGAGGCCTATGTACCTGGAAGGGAGGTCGTGGTTGATGAGTCTCTCATTGCGTTCAAGGGGAGACTCATTTTCCGCCAGTATGTGCCTTCCAAGCGGGCGAGGTATGGCGTGAAGCTATACAAAATTTGTGAGAGTACCTCAGGGTACACTTACAAATTTCGTGTGTACGAGGGGCGAGATTCCCGGATTCAACCACCAGAATGTCCCCCCACTCTGGGTGTTACCGGGAAACTCGTGTGGGACCTTATGTACCCACTGCTGGATAAGGGTTACCACTTGTACGTGGATAACTTTTATACCAGTATCCCCTTGTTCCAGTCCCTTGCCGCCAGATCCACGTCCGCTTGTGGGACCGTGCGGAAAAATCAACGCGGCCTCCCTGCCCACCCCCTCCAGGTACCCATCCCCAGGGGTGAGACCCGTGCCCTTACCACTGGAAACCTGTTGCTGGTCAGGTATAAGGACAAGAGGGATGTCCTTATGCTGTCCACAATTCATGGTAACGGCATCACCCCTGTCCCTGTGCGAGGTACCGCGGCAACGGTCCTCAAGCCCGATTGTATCGTCGCCTACAATCGGTATATGGGAGGAGTTGATCTCTCGGATCAAGTCCTCAAGCCATATAACGCCATGCGCAAAACCCGGGCATGGTACAAAAAAGTTGCGGTCTACTTGGTGCAGGTTGCCATGTACAACTCTTTTGTACTATCCCGAAGCGCTGGCAGCACAGGGACATTCCTCCAGTTCTATGAGGCAGTCCTCAAGGCCCTGATCTTTTCGGACCGGGAAAGAGCAGGCCGGAGTACCTCGGGAACTGTAGGCGCCCGGATCGTCCCTGGCCAACACTTTCCAGGTGTGGTCCCCCATACTGGAAAGAAGGGACGAACCCAAACAAAGTGCAGAGTGTGTCGCAGGAGGGGGATACGGAAGGACACGACTACTCAGTGCGACACATGCCCCGATCATCCGGGCCTCTGCATTGACGGTTGCTTCAGGGAGTATCACACTTCCATGGAGTACTAAATTTATATCCCAATTTAGGACTGACATGGGATAAAAAAAAAAAATGGTTCTCAGACTTGAGACACCCAAAAAAACTAAAATAATTTATTAAAAGTAGACATAGGTATTGCCGCGTCTGTAATAATCTCCTCTATAAAAATGCCCCATGACCTAACCCCCCAGATTAACACGGTCCAGAAAAAAAAAAAAGGTGCAAAAAAAGTTTTTTTTTGTCACCTTACATAATAAAAAGTTTAATAGCAAGCGATCAAAAAGTCATATAGCCCCCAAATTAGTGCCAATACAACCGTCATCTCATCCCGCAAAAAATGAGCCCCCACATAAGATAATCAGATAAAAAAAAAAATTGAAAATGACCCTTAGACTTTAGAGATACAATTTTTTTTTAGGGTATCAAAAAGGATAATATAGTCTAAAACCTAAATTATTGTAAAAAAAAAGTTGACTTATTAGGTATCGCCACGTCCGTAAGAATCTCCTCTATAAAAATACCCCATGACCCAACCCCCCAGATTAACACAGTAAAAAAAAAAAAAAAAAATAGGTGCAAAAAATTTTTTTTTTGTCACCTTACATAACAAAAAGTTTCATAGCAAGCGATCAAAAAGTCATATAGCCCCCAAAATAGTGCCAATAAAACCGTCCGCTCATCCCGCAAAAAATGAGCCCCCACATAAGATAATTGGCTAAAAGAAAATTAAAAAAATTACACTTAGACTTTAGAGATACCCAAAAAAAAAAGTTGTATCAAAAAAGATAATATAGTCAAAAACCTAAATAATTGTAAAAAAAAGTAGACTTATTAGATATTGCCGCGTCCGTAAGAATCTCCTCTATAACAATATCCCATGACCTAACTACCCAGATTAACACGGTTAAAAAAAAAACAAAAAAACGGTGCCAAAACCGCTATTTTTGGCACTTTTCCATTTCAGTCCGTTTTTTCCGGTAAGAAAACAAGGGTTAACAACCAAACAAAAGTTAAAATTTATTACCCTGATACTGCAGTTTACAGAAACGCCACATTTGTGGTCGTAAACTGCTGTATCCGTAAAAGGGAGGCTGCAAAAGGAAAGGACCGACATGGTTTCTGGAAGGCCGATTTTGATGGCCTTTTTTATTGACACCATATCCCTTTTGAAGCCCCCCTGATGCCCCCCTAGAGTAAAAACTCCCTAAAATTGACCCCATCTAAGAAACTACACCCCTCAAGGTATTCAAAAATGATTATACAAACTTTATTAACCCTTTAGGTGTTCCTCAACAGTTAATGGCAAATGGAGATGAAATATCAGAATTTCAATTTTTGGTAACCTTACCTCACAAAAATGTAATATAGAGCAACCAAAAATTATATTTACCCTAAAAATACTCCCCCAAAAAATGCCACCTTATCCCGTAGTTTCCAAAATGGGGTCACTTTTAGGGAGTTTCGACTCCAGGGGTGCATCAGGGGGGTTGAAACAGGACACGGTGTAAATAAACCGGTCCATAAAAATCAGCCCTCCAAAAACCAAACGGCGCACCTTTCACTCTACGCCCCGCTGTGTGGCCGTACAGTAGTGTACGGCCACATATTGGGTATTTCTGTAAACGGCAGAGTCAGGGTAATAAAGATACAGTCTTGTTTGGCTGTTAACCCTTGCTTTGTTAGTAGAAAACATGGGTTAAAATGGAAAATAAGGCAAAAAAATGAAATTTTCCAATTTCATCCCCATTTGCCAATAACTCTTGCGCAACACCTAAAGGGTTAACGACGAATGTAAAATCAGTTTTGAATACCTTGAGGGGTGTAGTTTCTTAGATGGGGTCACTTTTAGGGAGTTTCTACTCTAGGGGTGCATCAGGGGTCTTCAAATGGGACATGGTGTAAATAAACCAGTCCATAAAAATCAGCCCTCCAAAAACCAAACGGCGCACCTTTCACTCTATGCCCCGCTGTGTGGCCGTACAGTAGTTTACGGCCACATATTGGGTGTTTCTGTAAACGGCAGAGTCAGGGTAATAAAGATACAGTCTTGTTTGGCTGTTAACCCTTGATTTGTTAGTGGAAAAAATGGGTTAAAATGGAAAATTAGACAAAAAAATGAAATTTGCAAATTTCATCCCCATTTGCCAATAACTCTTGCGCAACACCTAAAGGGTTAACGACGAATGTAAAATCAGTTTTGAATACCTTGAGGGGTGTAGTTTCTTAGATGGGGTCACTTTTAGGGAGTTTCTACTCTAGGGGTGCATCAGGGGTCTTCAAATGGGACATGGTGTAAATAAACCAGTCCATAAAAATCAGCCCTCCAAAAACCAAACGGCGCACCTTTCACTCTACGCCCCGCTGTGTGGCCGTACAGTAGTGTACGGCCACATATTGGGTATTTCTGTAAACGGCAGAGTCAGGGTAATAAAGATACAGTCTTGTTTGGCTGTTAACCCTTGCTTTGTTAGTAGAAAACATGGGTTAAAATGGAAAATAAGGCAAAAAAATGAAATTTTCCAATTTCATCCCCATTTGCCAATAACTCTTGCGCAACACCTAAAGGGTTAACGACGAATGTAAAATCAGTTTTGAATACCTTGAGGGGTGTAGTTTCTTAGATGGGGTCACTTTTAGGGAGTTTCTACTCTAGGGGTGCATCAGGGGTCTTCAAATGGGACATGGTGTAAATAAACCAGTCCATAAAAATCAGCCCTCCAAAAACCAAACGGCGCACCTTTCACTCTATGCCCCGCTGTGTGGCCGTACAGTAGTTTACGGCCACATATTGGGTGTTTCTGTAAACGGCAGAGTCAGGGTAATAAAGATACAGTCTTGTTTGGCTGTTAACCCTTGATTTGTTAGTGGAAAAAATGGGTTAAAATGGAAAATTAGACAAAAAAATGAAATTTTCCAATTTCATCCCCATTTGCCAATAACTCTTGCGCAACACCTAAAGGGTTAACGACGAATGTAAAATCAGTTTTGAATACCTTGAGGGGTGTAGTTTCTTAGATGGGGTCACTTTTAGGGAGTTTCTACTCTAGGGGTGCATCAGGGGTCTTCAAATGGGACATGGTGTAAATAAACCAGTCCATAAAAATCAGCCCTCCAAAAACCAAACGGCGCACCTTTCACTCTATGCCCCGCTGTGTGGCCGTACAGTAGTTTACGGCCACATATTGGGTGTTTCTGTAAACGGCAGAGTCAGGGTAATAAAGATACAGTCTTGTTTGGCTGTTAACCCTTGCTTTGTTAGTGGAAAAAATGGGTTAAAATAAAAAATTTGACAAAAAAAAGAAATTCTCAAATTTCATCCCCATTTGCCAATAACTCTTGTGCAACACCTAAAGGGTTAACAACGTATGTAAAATCAGTTTTGAATACCTTGAGGGGTGTAGTTTCTTAGATGGGGTCATTTTTGGGTGGTTTCTATTATGTAAGCCTCGCAAAGTGACTTCAGACCTGAACTGGTCCCTAAAAATGTTGTTTTTGTAAATTGCTGAAAAATTTCAAGATTTGCTTCTAAACTTCTAAGCCTTATAACATCCCCAAAAAATAAAATATCATTCCCAAAACAATTCAAACATAAAGTAGACATATGGGGAATGTAAAGTCATCACAATTTTTGGGGGTATTACTATGTATTACAGAAGTAGAGAAACTGAAACTTTGAAATTTGCAAATTTTTCCAAAAATTTTTTAAATTAGGTATTTTTTGGTGCAAAAAAAAATATTTTTTTGACTTCATTTCACCAGTGTCATGAAGTACAATATGTGACGAAAAAACAATCTCAGAACGGCCTGGATAAGTCAAAGCGTTTTAAAGTTATGAGCACTTAAAGTGACACTGGTCAGATTTGCAAAAAATGGCCTGGTCCTAAGGTGTAAAAAGGCTGTGTCCCTAAGGGGTTAAACTTCCATTTGGGGTTTCCGTTGCACCAGAGGTCTACCAGCATAAACAACATGAACTATTGAGTGGGCTTTGTGGAATTGAGCCAATAGCTGATGACATTCTTATAGTTGGTTGTGGTAACACTGATGAAGAAGCTGAGCGCTACTAGATCGTTGCAGACAGGTGATGCTGAGGCTTAGCGTGAAAAAATTGCAGTTCAAGGTGCAAGAAGTCCATTTCCATGGGCATATCCTGTCTTCACAAGGCTTAAAAGCTGACCCGGACAAGATTAAAGCCATTGTGGACATGCCACAGCCTGCTGATGCCAAAGCAGTACAGAGATTTATTGGCTTTGTTACATATCTAGCAAAATTCCTGCCACATTTATCTGAGGTGTGTGAGTCGTTAAGACGACTTGTGGACAGAGATACGGTTTGGCACTGGCTTCCCAAACATGACCAGGCAGTAGAGGATATCAAACGCTTGGGCACCTCTGCACCAGTGTTGAAATGCTATGATGTCACTAAGCCTGTTGCCATACAAAGTGAAGCTAGCAAAAATGGCCTGGGTTGTTGTCAACCGGTTGAATATGCGTCCAGAGCTCTTTCAGCAGCTAAGCGAAACTATGCTCAGATTGAGAAGGAATGTCTAAGTATTGTATTTGCATGTCAACGCTTCCATAATTATCTCTATGGGTGGGACTCCATTACAGCTGAGACTGACCACAAACCTCTAATAGCCATATTCAAGAAGCCCCTTTTGTGTGCTCCCAAGCATTTGCAGAGCATGATGCTTACACTGCAGCATTACAAGCTCAATGTTGTCTATAAGCCAGGAAGTGAAATGTGCAAACCGTATTCCCAAAAAGTTGGGACACTAAACAAATTGTGAATAAAAACTGAATGCAATGATGTGGAGATGGAAAATGTCAATATTTTATTTGTAATAGAACGTAGACTACAGATCAAACGTTTAATCCGAGAAAATGTATCATTTTAAAGGAAAAATACATTGATTAAAATTTTCACGGTGTCAACAAATCCCCAAAAAGTTGGGACAAGTAGCAATAAGAGGCTGGAAAAAGTAAATTTGAGCATAACGAAAAGCTGGAAGACCAATTAACACTAATTAGGTTAATTGGCAACATGATTGGGTATAAAAAGAGCTTCTCAGAGTGGCAGTGTCTCTCAGAAGCCAAGATGGGTAGAGGATCACCAATTCCCACAATGTTGCGCAGAAAGATAGTGGAGCAATATCAGAAAGGTGCTACCCAGCGAAAAATTGCAAAGACTTTGCTTCTATCATCATCAACTGTGCATAACATCATCCGAAGATTCAGAGAATCTGTAAAAGCCGTAAAACCATACTGGATGCCCGTGATCTCCGGGACCTTAAACGACACTGCACCACAAACAGGAATGCTACTGTAAAGGAAATCACAGAATGTGCTCAGGAATACTTCCAGAAACCATTGTCAGTGAACACAATCCACCGTGCCATCCGCCGCTGCCAGCTGAAACTCTACAGTGCAAAGAAGAAGCCATTTCTAAGCAAGATCTACAAGCTCAGGCGTTTTCACTGGGCCAGGGATCATTTAAAATGGAGTGTGGCAAAATTGAAGACTGTTCTGTGGTCAGATGAGTCACGATTCGAAGTTCTTTTTGGAAATCTGGGACGCCATGTCATCCGGACCAAAGAGGACAAGGACAACCCAAGTTGTTATCAACGCTCAGTTCAGAAGCCTGCATCTCTGATGGTATGGGGTTGCATGAGTGTGTGTGGCATGGGCAGCTTGCATGTCTGGAAAGGCACCATCAATGCAGAAAAATATATTCAGGTTCTAGAACAACATATGCTCCCATCCAGACGTCATCTCTTTCAGGGAAGACCCTGCATTTTTCAACAAGATAATGCCAGACCACATTCTGCATCAATCACAACATCATGGCTGTGTAGGAGAAGGATCCGGGTACTGAAATGGCCAGTCTGCAGTCCAGCTCTTTCACCTATAGAGAACATTTGGCGCATCATAAAGAGGAAGGTGCAACAAAGAAGGCCCAAGACGATTGAACAGTTAGAGGCCTGTATTAGACAAGAATGGGAGAGCATTCCTATTTCTAAACTTGAGAAACTGGTCTCCTCGGTCCCCGGACGTCTGTTGAGTGTTGTAAGAAGAAGGGGAGATGCCACACAGTGGTGAAAATGGCCTTGTCCCAACTTTTGGGGGATTTGTTGACACCATGAAATTCCGATTCAACATATTTTTCCCTTAAAATGGTACATTTGTATAGTGTCCCAACTTTTTTGGAATCCGGTTTGTATATCAGAGATGCTTTGAGCAAAGCTACGTTGGATAATGTGGCACCTGGAGGTGAGCACGAGCATCAAACAATTTGTCAGCTGCAACAGGAACATATTTTCTTTGCAGACATCAATCAAGCCGACTATCTTAATGTCACTGCTCAGCGTCTGCAGCAACTCATACAACACACTGACGGTGACGCAACATTACAAGCTCTGAAATCTGTTGTCTTGAGTGGATGGCCAGATGATAAAGTAGCAATTCCTGCAACTCTACGGGAATATTGGTCCTTCAGAGATGAGATCAGCGTACAAAATGGTATCTTGTACAAAGGCTTAAGGGTCATAGTGCCTAAATCGCTGAGAGCAGAGATGTTATCACGTATACACTCTAACCACATTGGAGGTGAAGCATGCTACAGACAAGCTCGTGATACTCTTTACTGGCCTAACATGCAAGGTGAAATCAAAGATTTTGTCAGTAATTGTCACATCTGCAATGAATATGCCCACTTACAACAAAAAGAAACTATGATGTCGCATGAGATACCAAGACGTCCATGGCAGATCATCAGTATGGACTTATCTAACTACGCAGGCAAAGAATACCTGATATTAGTTGACCACTATTCGGACCTTCTTCCTGATTTGACCACTGAAACCACAATTAAGCGGTGCAAGGCTCAGTTTTCCCGTTATGGCCAACCAGATAAAGTGAGCTCTGATAATGGCCCTCAGTTTTCAAGCTTGCAATTTGCAATGGAATGGGAGTTTGAGCATGTTACTTCCTCACCACGTCATCCACATGTGAATGGCAAAGCTGAAGCAGCTGTAAAGATTAAGACCTTATGCAAGAGAGCACACAGTGATGGTAAAGACTCGTGGAAGACCATTTTGCATTGGAGAAACACTCGAACCGAAGGCATGGATAGTAGTCCGGCACAAAGACTGATGTCATGGAGGCTGAAGACTTCCTTACCGGCAGCGAATAAGCTTCTGGAATCTTGTGTGGTACAAGGTGTTACAGAAAAGTTAAAGTTTAAGAGACAAATGTCAAAGGCTCAATATGATACATTGGCCAGAGATATGCCAGAGTTGATTACTGGAGAACAAATCCGTATGAAACCCTTACCTGGGGATCGAACAGGTTGTTGGAGAATTGGTACTTGTTTGAAAAAAGTTGCACCACGCTCGTATCTAGTGGACGTTGACAGAACTCTCAACGTCTCATTGATAAGCCAATCTCGCTTGGTATAACAGGGACACATGTGCCCATTGACTGTGAGGAATGAACAGAGGTGGGGCTACAGACCAATCCTGAGCAAGCTAGTACATCTACAAGAAGCCACGCGTAAGACATGCCAGTAGAAGGTGATAAGAACCCAGTAACTACCGAGAGGGCTAATAGACTACAAGGACCAGTCGTCACCCGTAGTGGCAGATGTTCAAAACCACCTATGAGACTTAACCTATAGAGTATCAAATGCATTATTGTTATCTCTCTTGAAAACTTACAATGTTAATTTATTAACACTAAAAAAGGGGAAGATGTTATGGATGTTATGTTGGTGCATGCACCACTTCCTGTTTACTGTTTTCCGTTTATGGCAGTTGCTACTGACTTTATGTTATGTTACCAACATGGCTCCTGTGCAGTAATCCCGCGTGCTGTGTTTATTTACATCACATGAAACAGTGGATAGGCAGGACGGCAGTCTTGTGCTTACAGCGCTCACGTCACACGCTGCAGCTGCCAATGTCACCAGTTCCACTGAGACCCAAGTCCCAACTCCAACCAGCCCCCAGCATCGCTGGCATGCCCCAGGCCTGTTGTGTGCCACTGCCAATCTGTTACCAAGGACAAAGTAAGTTGTACACTAACAGCAGTGAGTGACAGACTCTACGTTTAAAAAATGTCATGGGGTGTGGTGGTGGATGGGTATTGTGGGAAAAGGGCAGCAGCAGCAGCAAGAACAGTTCCTGCAGTGTTGGGGGGGCACTGTTCTATAAGGGTTATTATATAGAGGACTCAGGAGGACAGTGTGCTCCAGCCCCCCCCCCCCCTTCCCATCCCCCAATGAACTCTACAGTTGAATTGCTAATTTAGAGGACTGTGTCATGGGGGGATGGTTAGTGGGGGGAAGAGGAAGAGGGCAGCAGAAAGCAGAGTTTCTGCAGGGTTGGGGAACACTATTCTATAAGGCTCATTATTATTCAGAGGACTCAGGACAGTGCACCGCCCCCTAGTAATTTAACTCCTCAGGTCCCACGATCAATTAATAGTAAAAAAAATTATAGATTAATAGTAAAAAAAATGTGAAAATAAATTTAAAAACCACTGATATATTAAATGTTTAAATCATACCAATTTTACATATAAAATATATAAACAATAAAAAAAATCATATTAGGTATTGCCGTGCCCAAAAATGCCTGCACTATTAAAAAAAAGAACCTGTACGGTGAACGCCTTAACGGAAAGAAAAACATAGGGTAGGTGGTGGGATTGGCCAGGGATGGGTAGTGGGTGGAATTAGGGGGCCCAATTCAGATTCTTGCAATGGGGCCCAATGATTTCTATGTATGCCCCTGCTTACAGCTATTGTAAAAAGAGCAATAAATGACAAAAAAAATAGGGCATTTAAAAATACTAATCTCAGGGGTCAGCTGTAGCTTTTGAAGTTTACAAAGGGCTTAATAAAATCTGTAAAAAGGAGATAATATCTGCAAAAATACTAAATCAACAGCAGGTGTCAAAAGAGAGCAAAAGAAATCCCCAATTTTTTAAAAATACATAAACGCTAAAAAAACAAGGTCTGAGCAGGTAGGTCCACTAAATAACAATAAAGGGGGGATAGTCACTGAAGATAAGGAAAAAGGCAGAGTTACAAAAAAATGTTTTAGCTCTGTATATACAAAAGAAGAGAAAGGAGCTTATATATGTGGTGCTGAGGCTTTTAATACATCCAGTGAAATACTCAATTGGCTAACTATAGATATGGTCCAAGAGAAGTTAAATAGGCTAAATGCGAACAAAACTCCGGGTCCAGATGGATTACACCCAAGAGTTCTTAAAGAGCTCAGTTCAGTCATTGCTGTGTCCCTGTTTATAATTTTTAAAGATTCTCTAGGTACTAGTACAGTGCCAAGTGATTGGCGCAAGGCAAATGTGGTGCCCATATTCATGAAAAGGATCTAGGTCTCCTACATTTAATTATAGACCAGTTAGTTTAACTTCTGTTGTGGGAAAAATGTTTGAAGGACTGTTAAGGGACTATATACAGGAGTATGTGACTGTAAATAATATTATAAGTGATAACTAACATGGGTATAACAAGGACAGAAGTTGTCAGACTAACCTGATTTGTTTTTATGAGGAGGCGAGTAGTAGCCTGGACAGAGGGGCAGCTGTGGATGTAGTGTTTCTGGATTTTGCAAAGGCTTTTGATAATGTCCCTCATAGACGTTTAATAGGTAAAGTAAGGTCTATAGGCTTGGAAAGTATAGTTTGCAATTGGATTGAAAACTGGCTGAAGGACCGTGTCCAGAGAGTTGTGGTCAATGAGTCCTATTCAGAATGTACCTAGTGTACCCCAAGGTTCAGTGCTGGGACCATTTCTATTTTTGCAGATTACACTATGCTAAGTAGTACTGTACAGTCTAGGACACTTGGAGAGTCACTTATAGAGAAGGATTTGGGTGTACTTTTGGATGGTAGATTAAATAACAGCATACAATGTCAATCAGCTGCTTCTAAGGCCACCAGGATATTGTCATGCATTAAACGAGACATGGACTTGCGGGGCAGGGATATAATATTACCACTTTACAAAGGGTTGGTGCAGCCTCATCTGGAATATGCAGTTCAGTTCTGGGCACCAGTCCATAGAAAGGACGCACTGCAGCTGAAAAAAGTACAGAGGAAAGCGACTAAAATGATAAGGGGAATGGAGGGTCTTAGTTATGAAGAAAGCTTAAAAGAATTGAATTTATTTAGTCTTGAGAAGAGACGTCTAAGGGGGGATATGATTAACCTATACAAATATATAAATGGGCCATACAAAAAAAAAAAACGGGGGAAAACTTTACTGATGTAAAATAAGCGTCAAAGTTTCTTTACTGTAAGAACTGTGAAGCTGTGGAATAGACTTCCTCGGGATGTGGTCACAGCAGGAACAGTGGACAGTTTTAAAAAAGGTTTAACTTAAATCTTAAAAGTAAATGACATTAAGGGTCCATTCACACGTCCGTGGTGTATTGCGGATCCACAATACACCCGGCTGGCACCCCCCATAGAACTGCCTACTTTTGTTCGCAATTGCAGACAAGAACAGGACATTTTTTTGAGGAGCCGCGCCCCGGAAGTTTGGGGCCGCGCTCCAGAAATGCATAGAGGAGGAGCAAGGAGACAGTATAGGGATGAACTTAATCCCATGGGGATCCCTCCTTAGTGTCTGGGACCCGACCATTCCTTCTGAGATTCATGTCCCCATGTACTATATACCTTGCTTGAACTTGATGGACTAATGTATTTTTTTCAACCGTATTAACTATGTAACTATGTAATTTATCATCTTCTATGTAAGGGAGCTGGCGTAGATTTAGTGGCTAAATATGGGGCAGTCCTGGAGGAAATTCTGGTAGAGGCTGCAAAAGACTTGAGACAGGGGCGGAGGTTCACCTTCCAGCAGGACAACGACTGTAAACATACAGCCAGAGCTACAATGGAACGGTTTAGATCAAAGCATATTCATGTGTTAGGCTACATGCACACGACCATATGTGTTTTGCGGTTCCGTTGTTAGTTTCCGTTGTGCTTCCGCATCCGTTCCATGTTTCCGCAAATGACGTCCGTTGTGCTTCCATGTGTCTTCCGTTTTTTTTTTTTTGCTGACTAATACATTTTTATATCCCCACCCAGGAAACTTGTATATAATCTGGTCATGTGAGTGTTTGGTGGCCATTTTATAGGCTTTGTTTCCAGGGTACAGAGTGTCGTTGTATTCCTTGGCTTTGCTCGTGACGTATTCTTGCGGTTTGGGTCTTGCATTCACCATGGCAGATGACTCTGATGATGAGGTACATAAAGAATGAAATAGGACAGGAGCACCAGGCCCTGAATAAAACAAATCATATTATCAAGGACCCTGTAAAACATGAGAAAAATTCCATAATGGGAGAAGAATAAAGTAAATGCTTGCTGTGCCACTCACCTCACTCATAGACAATACCCAGAACCTTAGCATCAATTACACATAATACAGACATTGCCCCATGTATCAGCAACCCAGGAACCAGCCAACAATGGATACCCTATAAACAGTGTGGCGCTACTATAGCAATAATTATAACCCAGCTGGACTGTGCCCTGGGCGAAATGTGAACTTGACTGAAAAACTGTCCCAGATCCCCATCCAAACAGAGGGAGCATCATAAAACCTGTGGGTAGAGGTGTGTCGGGTGCATCCCAGAAGGGGCGGGGCAACATCAGTGAATAAAGTCCCAAGGATCCAACAGTGGAACCCCATATCTGAATCCATACAGGTGTACGCGTTAACCCGCACAGTTCCCAATGGTTTCCACCGACGGGATGTGCTGGGGAAACGCGTACATGACTTAACTTAAAAAGGGAATACAAGGGCCAGTATACCACCAACCCCGGTCAGGGGGGGGTAATATATATCGGCCCCTGCCTGGTCTGGGTCCAACTTCAGAGTGAAGAGCACCCCTACCCTGCCTATTCCTTTCTTTTTCCTTTGGATGGTATGGATTCAGGACATATCCCATAGGATAGTGTAGTGTAGCCACTGTAGCATTCCACATATCCCCCAACAGCGTAAAATGTGCAAATCCTCAAGAAGAGGGGATCATTGAAATGTCTAATGTCACCATAACGGAAACCCCTCAGTGCACGCACCCAGCACGGGCAACTTTAATTGGGCATGTATATTGATAAGGAAGTCATGGAATTCCTGTAAACCAGTGTCCGTCCCTGTCCATATGAGGAAAATATCGTCTATATACCTCATCCACCCCCTCACAGATTGGTAGAGGGTGGACGGGTATATAAACGATTCCTTCACATATGTCATGTAAATATTTGCGTACGTCGGGGCCATGTTCGACCCCACAGCGGTCCCTCAACTCTGTATATAGAACCTGTCCTCAAAACAAAAGTAATTACATGTCAGCAAGATTTCGCATAATTCAGTGGGGTAATCAGTATGTCTCAATGCCCACTGTATAGCCTCCAAACCCTGTTCATGGTCAATACACGATGATGAAGTTCTTTGCGTTCTGTCGGATGTCAGTGCCTACATTTGATTGCTTGCTGTCGTCTCTACGTACTGTCCTTACCTTCATAGACACCAATATGAGGCGCAGCATTTCTCCTGAGGAAAGGCTCATTGTCACGCTGAGGTAAGCAATGTGTTATTTATTGCTAACATTAATGTCCAGTGCTTCTGTCCTTAGTGAAATGTTGTTTAAAGTGTGTGATGTTAGACAATGTGGTGATGTAAGCTGAAGTTACCCTTGTTTATTCCTTTTTTCTATGTGCCTTTGTGTAGTTCTTTTGTTATATTTTTTTTCAAGCCAAATAACATGCAAAGATGAAAGGTAGTGTTGTGTTTTCCACGTCATCATCATGCTTATAGAGTACTCACAGCATCCTCCGTTGTCCATACATTGTGCATTGAAATTGCGTGACCATAGTAGTCGTAACCGGGCTTGTAGTAATACGGACCACACACCCATTTTTGTAAAGTTTGTTAGTCAGAAGTGAATTGTTTTTTTTTTATAAGCAAAGTGGTGTATTTGAAAATATATTTGTATTTGTATTTTTACCTTTTTCCACAGATTCTTTTCTACTGGTAACTCATTTGCATCCCTGCATTTTGAGTTTCTTTTAGGAACCTCAACGATTTCTCGGATCGTGCGTCACACTTGCCATCTCATCTGGCATCAACTCAGATAGTGATGCCACAGCCCAAGGCGGCGGATTGGGTTTGAATCGCTGAGGGCTTTAATATTTCTGTGCAGTTTCCAAACTGCATCGGGGCAATGGATCGTAAGCAGATTCGTGTGAAGAAGCCTCCTCACGCAGGGTCACAATTCTTCAATTATAAGCAATATTTTTCGGTAGTGCTTATGGCTGTTGCTGACAGTAACTACTGGTTTATAATAGTTGATATTGGGGCCTATGGAAGCACTTCCGATGCTCGCATCTTTAGTGCTTCTAGAATGGGTAAGCAGCTTCGTGCCAACCAGCTTGCCCTGCCCAAGCCCAGAAGACTGCCCGGATATGTAGGTCCGCTGGCTACATTTGTCATCGTGGCGGATGAAGGGTTTGCATTAACTCCCCATGTTATGTGGCCCTTCCCAAAACGTGGTTTGGATGTCAGGAGGCGTATTTTCAACTACCGGTTTACTTGTGCCTGCCGGTATGTTGAGAACGCCTCTGGAATACTCTCTGGCAAATGGAGGGTGTTTTTGTCATCCATACAGATGGATCCGGAGAATGCTACCCTGGTGATTCAAGCTTGTGTTGTTTTACACAGCTTCACCAGAATTCACGAGGCTTCCTTTTCTGTTGAGCTGGATGAATTTCCAACGTCATCAGGTTTGGGTTTGGATCTGACCCTGCATAGACAACCTGCGACTGCAGGCATTGCAGTTCGGGAACTCTATGCAGATTTATTTTCCAGCCCAGAGGAGTCTGTGCTATGGCAGATGGACATTATTCGTGGCGGGATTTGATTTCTTCTGGGCTTGTTATATATTTTTGGGTTTTCATAGATATTTTTGTCAATTTATTATGGTGTAGTTGAGTGTAGGGACTCGCAAGATAATGAGGACCCTTGACGTGGGCTTGCGGGCTGAGGTTTTGGCCCATTTACAAACTGAATGTTCAGAGAATTGACAAACAGATTTTGGCACGTGTGTTTTTGAAAAACATAATTCATCAATTTGCACTATGGACCCCAAAAACCTCTAACAACTCATTTGCAAATTAATAGTTAGAAAAGTATGTTGATTACCGGTATATTAAAATTATACTGCTTGAAGGATATATTGTGCGTGTTTGATTTTTGATATGAATGTGTAGAACTGCTAACGCATTTTGGTGGGATAATCAATAATACAAGACAAGTGAGTTTTCAAATACTTCTTTGAAAAATAGTCATAAAAAACAGAATAAAAATATACATAAAAGGCATGTATGACATAATTTTGCTGCATATGAGGGTCTGGGACGAGCATGTCCTGGATCCTGGGCCCCTGTTGGATAAGGGTCAGGATAATTGGGTTGAGGCAAAGGCTGGTTCTGGCTTTAGGACAGATATACATTTAGGGGTGGGCAAGATGGTCCTTGGCCTGTGGGTGGCCAAGGTGGAAAGGTGGTGGGCTGTGGATTTTGTGACACCACTTGGTGCCTGACCCGTTCGATTAGAGTATGTATGTCTCCCTGGTATGGGTGGCCATACATCTCTAACACCAGGGTCAGGGACGCCATGCACATTACCTGGTTCTCAACTGGGACCCGCTGCAATAAAGGAGCCAGCTCCCTCATCATAGTTTCCTCCCGCACTTCAGTCCTCTTCTGGGCTAGGTACTAAATGACTTGGGAGTCAATAATTTCTTTAGTAACTAGCCCAGAAGAAGCCTGTGGGGCAGCCCTCCTACGCCGAGTCTGTGGTCTTTGGGTTTCTCCTGTGAACACTTCTGCAGGCCTTGCAGGTTCCCCCGGCTGCTGCTCATGTTCTTCTGTGGGTTGATGTGTGGGACTGGGTTCTGGCGAAAACACAGCTGGTGTCTCTGCCCCTTCACCATCGGACTGCTGTAATTCATAAATGTCTGGATCTTCAAGACTGTCCACAGTACTGTAGGTTGAAAACATATGAAAAAACATATTAGACTTCTCATAAAACATTTATACACAACTAGCAGGAGGACCCGGCTTCGCATGGGTATATTTCATCTATTTAATTTTATGTTTCCGTGTGTTGTAAAAAGATATCAAGAGTTTCCCCCATAACAGTGACCTCTACAGTGCCCGCCCCTTTAACTGTGACTTTCACTGCGACCGCCCCTTTAACTGTGACTTTCACTGTGACCGCCCATTTAACTGTGACTTTCACTGTGACCGCCTCTTTAACTGTGACTTTCACAGTGACCGCCCCTTTAACTGTGACCTCCCCTTTAATTGTGACTTTCACAGTGACCGACCCTTTAACTGTGACTGCCCCTTTAACTGTGATTTTCACAGTGACCGCCCCTTTAGCTGTGACTTTCACAGTGACCGCCCCTTTAACTGTGACTTTCACTGTGACCGCCCCTTTAATTGTGACTTTCACTGTGACCGCCCCTTTAACCGCTACCCGACCGCCTAACCCAGGATTGAGTCCTGCGGGAGGCCGGGTTATTCCTCTTTGACGCGCCGGCGCGTCATCTCGCGAGACGCAAGATTTCCTATGAACATGCGCTCACAGGAGCGCTCGTTCACAGTATCCGAAGGTAAACGAGTTTACCACCCCTGTCACTTATTAACCCATTATTAACCCCTGATCACCCCCTGTAATTGATCACCCGCCTGTAAAGCTTCATTCAGACGTCCGCATGTGTTTTGCGGATCCGCAAAACACGGACACCGCGAATCTGCAAAACACAGACACCAGCAATGTGCTTTCCGCATTTTGCGGATCCGCACATTGCCAGAACTATATCGAAAATGCCTTTTCTTGTCCGCAATCGCGGACAAGAATAGGACATGTTCTATAGGCTCTACAAAAAACGCATTGTTCGCCCCATCAGGCCTGATCTTGTGCGCACACTTGCGTTCAGTCCGCCCCACCGCAGTGACAGAATTTTTTTTTCTGATCACTGCAAAAACACCGTAAAATCACTGCGGTGTTATAAAGATCACTTTTGAGGGGCATGGGGAGTTTACAGAAGATTTTTTTTTGGGGGGGGCACAAGTTAGCAGTGGAATAAGTCTCATATTCCTCTAACTTGTGACAAAAAATAAAATCTCACATGAACTCACCATACCCCTCACGGAATCCAAATGCGTAAATTTTTTTAGACATTTATATTCCAGAGTTCTTCTCACGCTTTAGGGCCCCTAAAATGCCAGGGCAGTATAAATACCCCATAAGTGACCCCATTTTGGAAACAAGACACCGGAAGGTATTCCGTGAGGGGCATGGTGAGTTCCTAGAATATTTTTTATTTATTTTTTGGCACAAGTTAGCGGGAAATGTATATATATTTTTTTCTCTTACAAAATCATTTTCTGCTAACTTGTGCCAAAACAAAATATTCTAGGAACTCGCCATGCCCCTCACGGAATACCTTGGGGTGTCTTCTTTCCAAAATGGGGTCACATGTGGGGTATTTATACTGCCCTGGCATTTTAGGGGCCCTAAAGCGTGATAAGAAGTCTGGAATCCAAATGCCTAAAAATGCCCTCCTAAAAGATACTCATTGGAATTTGGGCCCCTTTGCACACCTAGGCTGCAAAAAAGTGTCACACATGTGGTATGGGCAATGTGTTTTGGGGTATATTTTTACATATACCCATGCTGGGTGAGATAAATATCTAAATTGACATCTTTGTATTAAAAAAAATGGGAAAAGTTGTCTTTTAGAGAGATATTTATCTCACCCAGCATGGGTATATGTAAAAATACACCCCTAAACACATTGCCCTACTTCTTCTGAGTACCGCAATACCACATGTGTGACACTTTTTTGCAGCCTAGGTGCGCAAAGGGGCCCAAATTCTAAAGAGCACCTTTAGGATTTCACAGGGCATTTTTTATGCATTTGGATTCCAAACTACTTCTCACGCTTTAGAGCCCCTAAAATGCCAGGGCAGTATAAATACCCCACAAGTGACCCCATATTGGAAAGAAGACACCCCAAGGTATTCCATGAGGGGTATGGTGAGTTTATGTAAAATTTTATTTTTTGTCACAAGTTAGTGGAATATGAGACTTTGTAGGAAAAAAATTAAATAAAAAATCATTTTCCGCTAACTTGTGACAAAAAATAAAAACTTCCATGAACTCACTATGCCCATCAGCGAATACCTTAGGGTGTCTACTTTCTGAAATGGGGTCATTTGTGGGGTGTTTCTACTGTCTGGGCATTGTAGAACCTCAGGAATCATGACAGGTGCTCAGAAAGTCAAAGTGCGTAAATTCAAATTTTTGGACCATAGTTTGTAAAAGCTATAACTTTTACCCAAACCAATAAATATACACTTATTGCATTTTTTTTTTATCAAAGACATGTAGAACAATAAATTTAGAGAAAAATGTATATAGAAATGTAGTTTTAATTGAAAAAATGTACAACAGAATGTGAAAAATTTCGTTTTTTGCAAAAATTTCGGTAAATTTTGATTAATATAAAAAAATGAAATGTCAGCAGCAATGAAATACCACCAAATGAAAGCTCTATTAGTGAGAAGAAAAGGAGTTAAAATTCATTTGGGTGGTAAGTTGTATGACCGAGCATAAACCGTGAAAGCAGTGTAGTGCAGAATTGTAAAATTAAGGGGGTTTACGCTAGGGGAGCTGAGCTGGTTAACTGTGACCACCCCTTTAACTGTGACTTTCACAGTCACCGCCCCTTTAACTGTGACTTTCACTGTCACCGCCCCTTTAACTGTGACTTTCACAGTGACCGCTCCTTTAACTGTGACTTTCACAGTGACCGCCCCTTTAACTGTTACCGCCCCTTTAACTGTGACTTTCACTGTCACCGCTCTTTTAACTGTGACTTTCACAGTGACCACTCCTTTAACTGTGACCGTCCCTTTGACGGTGACTTTCACTGTGACCGCCCCTTTAACGGTGACTTTCACTGTGACCGCCCCTTTAACGGTGACTTTCACTATGACCGCCACTTTAACGGTGACTTTCACTGTGACCGCCCCTTTAACTGTGACTTTCACTATGACCGCCCCATTAACGGTGACTTTCACAGTGACCGCCCCTTTAGCGGTGACTTTCACAGTCACCGCCACTTTAACGGTGACTTTCTCAGTGACCGCCCTTTTAACGGTGACTTTCACTGTGACCGCCCCTTTAACTGTGACTTTCACTATGACCGCCCCATTAACGGTGACTTTCACAGTGACCGCCCCTTTAGCGGTGACTTTCACAGTGACCACCCCTTTAACGGTGACTTTCACAGTGACCGCCCCTTTAACTGTGACTTTCACTGTCACCGCCCCTTTAACTGTGACTTTCACTGTGACCGCCCCTTTAACTGTGACTTTCACTGTGATCGCCCCTTTAACTGTGACTTTCACAGTGACCGCCCCTTTAACTGTGACCACCCCTTTAACTGTGACTTTCACAGTGACCACCCCTTTAACTGTGACTTTCACAGTGATCGCCCCTTTAACTGTGACTTTTTACTGTGACCGCCCCTTTAAGCAGTAAAGAAATATGGCTGTGTTGTTATGGAAACCTGGAGTAAAACTGGTATTTAAAGAGAAAGAATTGCATGCTTGTATTTGGGGGGGGGGGGGGGGGCTAATTTTTTTGGGAATATCTCAGGACCGGTACATCCTAGAGCTTAGACCTGGTCTAAAAACTTACCGGACACCTGATATACCTGTGTACCAAATTTGGTAAAGATCGGTCCAGTTGTTTGATCGCGCATAAAGAACGTCTAGACAGACAGAAACACATTTTTATATATATAAGAGATATACAGTATAATCCTAGTATGGCAAACATAGTGCTGCAAGTCCAGAATAAGGTGAGCATGCACAGATTGCTCAAGGGTTGTAAATAGGAATGTTAGCAATCAAACCTTTGTGGTAACATTATAGAAAACCACAATTCTAGGACTGTTGATCAGGACAGTGTGCAAACAGCAACTGAACATTTTGAGGTGTTTGTAGCTGTCCAACACGAAAACACGTTGACCAGTTTCGGAGCTGACCAAGTTCTGAAATTGGTGTCTTGTATATAAAAGGGAGAGGACGCTTCGTATTGGTTGGCATACTTGAACAAAAGTGATTTTGGGGCCTTTGCCACAGGCGGGTAGAAAACCAACATTATAAGAGGCAAAATCCAGAAAACCACTTAAAAACAATAAGTATAAAAATATTACATGTGAAAAACAGTAAAGGCTTATTTTACACACATTATATGATCTAATGAATATACAACCGCCATCATATATTGCAGACCAAACCCGGAAGAAAGGTCTTTAATATATTATCATATTGCCCAATGGCATATATAAATATAGACTGTCTACCATGATTTATTTTAATATATGAACTTGCGGCCTCTAATCCATGACTGGCTTCAGAAAACGCAGCTGCTTGGTGTACATGTAGGGGCGTTTTCGTGGGGCCCCATCACCACTTCTGCCCATCTCCGTTGGTTCTCGACGGAACTGGTCGAGGCAACTGTTCCATTGAGTTTTTGTTTTCTTTACTGTGAAAACATAAAACATTACAAAATATAAATATAATTTTAAACCACCAAAAACAATAAATAAATAAAAACATCAAAAGAGGAAAATAACCATATAGCTTTCAAAGACTGCTAAAAGGGGAGACTCCACAGCACATGGTACAGTAGGGCGCTCAATAACAGACCACATCCGACAGGTCACAATAAATAAACGTCAAACGCATGGCCCAGCGTGAGTCAGCTCTGTATATACAGCTAATGCGTTTTGACATCGTCTAGCAGGGATTTTCTCTGCTCGTTGTTTAAACACTGCCAACTCACATGCCCAAACTACACACCAGCAAAACAATGTCCTGTCCAACATGGCGAGGCATGGGTGGGTATCAGCAGCATTTCTAAACGGACATGATCAGCAAACACAACACAAAATACACAACAGGGCAATGTTGGACAGTACATGGTGGTACTGATATGGAACACTGGATACTAATGTTAGAGAATTGCATGAAGTTTTGAAAGCTTCGGGGTACCTCTTTTATCAATAATATTTTATTGGAAAGGGACAGATGTCACCAGATCTATTCTAATAGGGTGACATGAGTCCAAAATCGTAAAGGCCGCAGGCTGCGCAGACATTACTGCTGTGTGCTGGAGCAAAGGTTGTGACATGCATTAAAACATTGGGGTGATGAGGAAATTTTAAGACAGAAAACTATAACTAAACATGCACAGCCCACACCAGATTTAACGCTGTCCACAAAACAGACATGAATCTGAACTTACGCTACTAGTACCGCAATCATTAGGGACAACACAGGGACAAGACACAAAATTACATTGATTGCACTAACCTAAATCCGCACAACCTCTCTGGCTGGCTCGGTCCCATTCAGAAGGTCTCAGGAGTCTAGCCACTTCTTCCCATGAGCAGTCCTTTTTAATGCGGTCGTTGTACAGACTGCTCCTTGTGTCCCACAACACTGGCCGCTCCTGGACCAGGAGGATATATTTTTCTACATCCCAGCGGGGAATTATTTTATCACAAGTGTCACACCATCTCTCTCCTTAGAAATCCTCTCTCTTGGCAAACTGCCTTTTAACTTCCTGTTCAATTTAAATTTTTATTTTATTTTATAAAGCTTTAAACCCTTGGACACAGGTGTCATTGGATCAGCAAATAATGCGGATGACATGTGGATGGCTTCCGTTGTGCATCCTGCTGTTTATGAGGACCCATTGACTACAATGGGTCCGCAATCCGTATTTTACGGACAAGAATATGACATGTTATATTTTTTTGCGGCCAATGGAACGGAGCAACGGATGCGGACAGCATACAGAGTGCTGTCCGCATCTTTTGCGGCCCCATTGAAGTGAATGGGTCCACATCTAAGCCGCAAAAAATGCGGAACGGATGAGGAATAAAACAACGGTCGTGTGCATGAGGCCTTAGAATGGTACAAAGTCCAGACCTAAATCCCATTAAGAATCTATGGCAAGACTTTAAAACTGCTGTTCACAGACACTCCTCATCCAATATAACTGATCTTGCGATGCTCTGCGCTGGGGACTCCAAGATGGCGCTCGGTCCGGATGTCTAGAAGCTCAAGTTCTCGCCAATCTCACGAGAACTTGAACTCCTTCTCCCTGCACTCGCTGCCAGGGAGAGCATAACCGCACCCACCAGAACTTAAGGAACAACGCCTACTATAACTTTGTCGCCTCATTTGCATATGAGGTGACGAAACTAACGGAGAACGTAGCAGCCGAATGGGGGATCCATTTGAAAAAAAAAATAAGTGTCCGGACATCAGGGAGAGCAGCCCCATAAGGTCGTATAAGAATTTAACACACTATTTTCTGATGAAAGGTCCTCTTTAAGCTATTTTACAAAGAAGAATGGGCAAACATTTCAGCCTCAAGATGTTCAAAGCTGGTAGAGACATACCCTAAAATGCTTGCAGTTGTTATTGTAGCAATAGATGGTCCTACAAAGTATTGACTTAGGCGACTTGCAGACGAGCATGAGCGAAATAGGTCCGGATGTGTTGCAAATGCGTTCAGTGAAAAATGTGCGATTTCGGCCTCATGCACACGACCGTTGTGTGCATCCGTGGCCGTTGTGCCGTTTTCCGTTTTTTTTCACGGACCCATTGACTTTCAATGGGTCCGTGGAAAAATCGGAAAATGCACCGTTTGGCAGCCGCATCCGTGAGCCGTGTTTCCTGGCCGTGAAAAAAATATGACCTGTCCTATTTTTTTCACGGCCAACGGTTCACGGGCCCATTCAAGTCAATGGGTCCGTGAAAGAACACGGATGCACACAAGATTGGCATCCGTGTCCGTGATCCGTGGCCGTAGGTTTTAGTTTCATACAGACGGATCCGAAGATCCGTCTGCATAAAAGCTTTTTCTGATCTAAGTTTTCACTTCGTGAAAACTCATTTCCGACAGTATATTCTAACACAGAAGCGTTCCCATGGTGATGGGGACGCTTCTAGTTAGAATACACTGCAAACTTTGTACAAGACTGCCCCCTGCTGCCTGGCAGCACCCGATCTCTTACAGGGGGATATGATAGTACAATTAACCCCATCATATCCCCCTGTAAGAGATCAGGGCTGCCAGGCAGCAGGGGGCAGACCCCCCCCCCCCTCCCCAGTTTGAATATCATTGTGCGCCCCCCCCCCTCCCCTGTTGTTAACTCGTTGGTGGCCAGTGTGCGCACCCCCCTCCCTCCCTCCCTCTATTGTTTTAATACATTGGGGCCAGTGTGCGCGCCCCCCCCAACCCCCCCTCCCTCCCTCTATTGTTTTAATACATTGGGGCCAGTGTGCGCGCGCCTCCCTCCCTCTATTGTTTTAATACATTGGGGCCAGTGTGCGCACCCCCCCAACCCCCCCCCCCCCTCCCTCCCTCTATTGTAATCATCATCGGTGGCAGCGGAGTAGAAGATTTTCATACTTACCTGCTTCTTGCTGCTGCGATGTCTGCGTCCGGCCGGGAGCTCCTCCTACTGGTAAGTGACAGGTCTGTGCGGCGCATTGCTGTCACTTACCAGTAGGAGGAGCTCCCGGCCGGACGCAGACATCGCAGCAGCAAGAAGCAGGTAAGTATGAAAATCTTCTACTCCGCTGCCACCGATGATGATTACAATAGAGGGAGGGAGGGGGGGGGGTTGGGGGGGTGCGCACACTGGCCCCAATGTATTAAAACAATAGAGAGAGGGAGGGAGGGGGGGTTGGGGGGGCGCGCGCACACTGGCCCCAATGTATTAAAACAATAGAGGGAGGGAGGGGGGGGTTGGGGGGGCGCGCGCACACTGGCCCCAATGTATTAAAATAATAGAGGGGGGGTTGGGGGGCGCGCGCACACTGGCCCCAATGTATTAAAACAATAGAGGGAGGGAGGGGGGTGCGCACACTGGCCACCAACGAGTTAACAACAGGGGAGGGGGGGCCCACTGGCCACCAATGAGTTAAAAACAGGGGGGGGGGGGGTCTGCCCCCTGCTGCCTGGCAGCACCTGCCAGGCAGCAGGGGGCAGTCATGTACACAGTTTTTTTGTATATTCTAATCTGAAGCGTCTCCATCACCATGGGAACGCCTCTGTGTTAGAATATACTGTCGGAAATGAGTTTCACGATGTAGCTCATATCCGACAGTATATTCTAACATAGAGGCGTTCCCATGGTGATGGGGACGCTACAAGTTAAAATATACCATCGGATTGGAGAAAACTCCAATCCGATGGTATAACAGAACTCCAGACTTTACATTGAAAGTCAATGGGGACGGATCCGTTTAAAATGGCACCATATTGTGTCAACATCAAACGGATCCGTCCCCATTGACTTGCATTGTAATTCAGGACGGATCCGTTTGGCTCCGCACGGCCAGGCGGACACCAAAATGACTTTTTTTTCATGTCCGTGGATCCTCCAAAAATCAAGGAAGACCCACGGACAGAAAAACGGTCACGGATCACGGACCAACGGAACCCCGTTTTGCGGGCCGTGAAAAAAAACTGTCGTGTGCATGAGGCCTTCATAAGCAAAGTTATTCAGTTTTGTATGTGATCGCGTTCAGTTGTTCAGTTTTTATCGCGCGGGTGCAATGCAAATTAATGCGTTTTGCACACAGGTGATAAAAAACTGAAGGTATACAAACAACATCTCTTAGCAACCATCCGTGAAAAAGGCATCGCATCCGCATTTGCTTCCGGATGCCATGTGATTTTCATGCAGCCCCATTCACTGCTATGGGGCCAGCGTTGTGAAAAACACAGAATATAGAACATGCTGTGATTTTCACGCAACTCACGGAATGGGACCGACCAGAGAATCAGAAAGCTTTGATCTGGTTCTTGGGGTTTACGAATTATTATAGAAAATTTATTTTGAACTATTCTACCATAATAAAACCTCTCACTGATATGACTAAGAAGGGCGCCGACGTCTCTGTCCGGTCAGATGAGGCATTGCAGGCCTTTTCGGCTATTAAGGAGTGTTTTGCGTCTGCTCCCATTCTGGTGCAGCCGGATGTGTCTCAGCCATTTGTAGTGGAGATTGATGCATCAGAAGTGGGGGTTGGAGCGGTGCTGTCACAGGGTTCATCCCCTGGCAAATGAGCCCCGTGTGACTTTTTCTCCAAGAAGCTCTAGGTCACCGAGAGGAATTATGATGTTGGAGATAGAGAGTTGTTGGCTATCAAGTTGGCCTTTGAGTCACTGGTTGGAGGGGGCGTCTCACCCCGTTACAGTATATAAAGACCATAAGAATTTGGCTTACCTGCAATCTGCCAAGCGTCTGAACCCTAGACAGGCCAGATGGTCACTGTTCTTTACCAGGTTCAATTTTGTGGTTACCTTTCGCCAAGGGGTTAAGAACGTCAAGGCAGATGCCTTGTCTCGCAGCTTTCCTGGGGGAGGTGATTCAGAGGATCCTGCGACGATTTTAGCGGATGGGGTGGTGGTCTCCGCTCTGTACCCTGAATTGGAGATGGAGGTGTTGGGAGCCCAGGAGGGGGCTCCTGGTTCTTGTCCCCCAGGGAGGTTGTTTGTTCCTGAGGGCCTGCGATACAAGGTGTTCAAGGAACATCACGATACTGTCCTTGCTGGACATCCTGGTGGTAAGTCCACCTGTGATCTGGTGTCCCGGAGGTTCTGGTGGCCAGGGTTACGTAAGAGCATTACGTGACAGCTTGTGAAACCTGTGCTCGGTCAAAGGTTGCTCATACTCGACCGGATGGTTCACTTCTTCCATTGTCTATTCCGTCTCGTCCTTGGACGCACTTGTCTATGGACTTTATTACGGATCTGCCGAGTTCCTCCGGGAGAACAGTGATTTTGGTGGTAGTTGACAGTTTCAGTAAAATGGCTCACTTTATATCATTAACTAGTCTGCCTAACGCCAAGACTCTTGCGCAGATTTTTGGGGATAATATTGTGAAATTGCATGGTATTCCTTCGGATGTGGTCTCTGATAGGGGCACGCAGTTCGTCTCCAGGTTTTGGAGGGCGTTCTGCTCTCGGCTTGGCATTCAACTTTCATTCTCTTCGGCTTTTCATCCGCAGTCGAATGGTCAGACGGAGCGTACTAATCAAAACCTGGAGACCTACTTGAGGTGCTTTGTGGTGGAGAATCAGGAGGACTGGTGTTCATTCTTGTCCCTAGCAGAGTTTGCGTTGAATAACTGTAGGCAGGAGTCCACGGGTAAGTCACCATTTTTGGGCGCATACGGTTTTCATCCTCAGTTTGGTACCTTTTCTGGGACTGGTTCCTCTGGGATGCCAGTGGAGGAGAGATTTTCTTCTGCCTTATACTCCATCTGGCGGAGGATCCAAGGGAATTTGGAGAAGATGGGTGAGAGGTATAAACGAATGGCTGACAAGAGACGTGTGACTGGTCCGGACCTGTGTGTGTGTGTGATCTGGTGTGGTTGTCCACTAAAAATATCAAATTGAGAGTGCCATCTTGGAAACTGGGTCCAAGATTTATTGGTCCATACAAAATATCGGTGCGGTGATCAATCCTGTAGCATTTCGGCTGGATCTTCCGCAGACTTGGAGGATCCATGATGTGTTCCACAGGTCTTTACTAAAAAAATAAGTGAAACCGGTGGAACCATCGCCATTGCCTCCTCCTCCTGTTCTGGTCGATGGAAACTTGGAGTTCGAGATCTCCAGGATTCTCGACTCTAGAATCCTTCGGGGTTCCCTTCAGTACCTGGTGCACTGGAGGGGATACGGCCCTGAGGAGAGGATGTGGGTTCCGGCGCTGGATGTCAATGCCAGCCGACTGGTGAGGGCTTTTCATAGATCCCATCCAGATAAGGTTGGTCCGGGGTGTCCGGAGGTCACCCGTATAAGGGGGGGTACTGTCATGCCCTGCTCTGACGATGTGCGGAGGTCGGCCAGAATAGCAGCACGGGTTTAGTGTTTTGTTTTGGAGCCGTGCTGGATCCGCCTCCCATCAGGTGCACTGGGTGGGGTCATTAGTTTAAATAGCACTCCATCCCAGTGCTCTGAGCAGGTTATAGAAATCATTCTGGCCTTGGAAGCAAAGAAGGAAGGTTGTCTGTTCCAGCTCAGAAAAGATAAGAGTGGTTTCAGTTTTTGTTGTTTGCTATCTTGGTTGTGTTGGTGTCATCTCTCCCATCCAGGTTCTGTGCGAACAGGTTGCTTCTATTTCCCTTTTCACTATCTCAGGGAATCTAGGATGTTTTAGCCCAGGCACGAGGACACATCATTCCTACCATCTAGGTCTGAATGTGGGCTGAGCAGAGCAGGGAGAGAAGTCAGGGATTTGCTAGGAGGTGACCCTTCCCCTGCTTCTCGCCTAGAGCCTGGTTTGCTGGTTTATCTGTATGTCTGATATCCCGTCCGGCGTGACAAGTAGGCATTTCTATCATAGGGAAGGACATTCTGATGCAGAAGGCACACGGCTGCGTGTTTTGCAGATTCGCAAAAACAGATATGGTCATGTGAATGGACCCTTTGCCTAATAGATATAGCACAATGTAATAATCTTCTGTAGATTGAAAGCCACGATCTTGGGGGAGGAGGATGAGATGAGAGAGTACAGAGAAGAGCTTCTTCCCTTTTTTTAAATGTTGATGCTGTGGTTGCTACTGGTCACAGCATCCAAGGGGTTAAACTGCCTGGACAGGACAGCTGGGATCCTGTTGCAACAGCCAAGATCAGAGCTAGCTCCTCTTCAGCTTGCACAGGTTCAGTTCCTGAGCCTATGCCATACATCTACAGTCCTGCTGCACTGTACATGTCCTCTGCACAGCATGAAGGCCTTAAAGGGGTTTTGCCACTTCAGCAAATAGCATTTATTATGCACAGAAAGTTTCATGATTATAACCACTGTAGGAAAGTGCAGGGGTCCGTCATTGACGGAAGGTACGTGTCACCGAGGTTCCTGGCCTCGGTGAGATAAGAAACAGGAATTTTGTGTGTCAGCGGCAGCTAGTGCTCGCTGACACTGTTTTACTTAGTGTGGCTGTAAAGCTAATTCGGTCCGGTTCTTATTGGAAGCAGCCAAAGAGCAGGGTAAGTGGCTTCTCCCCACGCTCCAGGCCAGGTTTTGGGCTGGGGTTTAACAGCCCAGCCAGCAGATCAGTTGAGTGTGGAAGGATCCTCCAGGTGATAGTGGAGCTCTGTGGTTTGGGAGCTGAGGAGTTCTGCCATACTGCAAGGCTGGAAGCCAGGTGCCCTAAAGCCTGCTGTGGACTGAGATTTGTGGACTTTTGCTGTGTGCATTAACACAAGGATTTTTGCGGTGTGAATTAACACCAGGGCCCTGCCAAGTATTGTGTTTCTTTTCTGCCTTTTTAGTGTGAATAAACACTGGCTTTTGTTTTTCAACCGTGGTTTTGCCTCTGTATTGCATCCACTGCCTACCAGAGCAAATCCCTACACCACCCAGCAGTCCAGCAGCATGGCCGTGCTTGTACACTACAGAAAAAAGTGCCAACCTACGTGAGCTCCCACGGTCCCAGCCACCAGAGAAGCCTGCATTTTTTCCTATAATGTGCAAGCATGACCAACCCTGTCGGATTACATTGTGGTTGTAACTATGGAAAGGAGCAGTGTATAATGTGATGGAAAAATGAATCCAGCTAGCAAAGGAAGCAATATGGATAATCAACACATTAGTAAGTGCCCTGTATTAACTTTCTCTACATGAGAAAATGGATGTGGACAGAACATTTTTGCCCCATAGAAATAAATGGGTCTGTATTTGATCTGTAAAAAATTTGTACATTTGTCTGCATGAGGCCTAAGTGTGTATACGTATGTACACAGCTCTGTAGTCACTTATAGTTCAACGGGGGCAGTCTTAAAGGTTTGTCTCACTTCAGCAAGTGGCAATTATCATGTAGAGAAAGTTAATACAAGCCACTTACTAATGTATTGCTATTGTCCATATTGCTTCCTTTGCTGGCTGGTTACATACTGCTCGTTTCCATGGTTACAGACCACCCTGCAATCTATCAGTGGTGGTTGTGCTTGCACACTATAGGAAAAAGTACCGGCCTCTCTGGTGGCCGACACCGTGGGAGCGCACATAGGTTAGTGCTTTTTTCTATATTGTACAAGCACGACCATGCTGCTGGACTGCAGGGTGGTAGTAACCATGGAAACTTCCTTTGCATAATAAATGCTATTTGCTGAAGTTCACTGCCTGTGTGGATACTAAAACCAAAAACAAAAAAAAATCTTTATTAGTGATATGTGTTAAAATCTTCACATGGGCAATGGTACCCTTTGTATCCCAGGCTCTAATCACTGGAATACTGGAATCTTTTATATTATGTGTCAGAAGGACTGCAAAGTAATTTCCCAATAATTGAAAATATACGGGAAATGATTTTGGAAGAGTGGTCTGATCCAGAAAAGAGGCTAGGAGTCCCTAAGGAGTTTAGAAATAGGCTTTGCTTTGACCAAACGGAATGCAAAATATTTAATGAAACACCTAAGGTTGACATACAAGTGGCCAAGGTGGTAAAGCAAACCCGCTTTACCTTTTGAGGACTCCTCTCAGCTGGGCGATCCGATGGATCGAAAAGGGGACGGGCTGCTAAAAACGTCCTGGGAATCTGCAATGTTTGGGGTCAAAACAAACATAGCAGCAACATCCGTGGCCAGGGCTATGTACATCTGGCTAGGTGAACTTGATGAACATCTAAAAAATAAAACCTCTATAGAGAGGAGATTTGCGATTCTATCCATCTTCTCCGATCCGCCATAGCATTCCTAGCCGATGCCTCAGCGGAATCGATCTGCTTCTCTGCAAAAGAAGCAACTTTATCCAATGCCGCCTGCCGGGCACTCTGGATGAAGGCCTGGTCAGGTGACAAAGCATCCAAATCCAAACTCTGTTCTATCCCATTCTCGGGAGAATTTGTATTTGGACCCACTCTAGGGAAAATTATAGAAAGAGATGCAGATAAGAAAAAGGGTTTTCCGGAGGAGATCCTACAGGGGCAAAGGAAAATCCGGAAGATGGAGCTACCCTAAAGGAGGAAGAGGGCAGGGCTTCATCCTCAATCCCCAGAACAGACAACCCAAACAGCAATGATGCCAAGGTAGGGGGCAGACTGATGCGCTTCCTATCTTCTTGAGAACAGATCACCTCAAACCCCTGGGCACTAAATATCCTCTCCCAGGGTTACAAGATATAATTCACATCAGTCCCCTCAAGGAGATTCCGTATTTCTTGCCAAAACAGGGCAGAATTACCAAAGATATGGCAGGGCGCCCGAGACCTTCTAGGTCTCGGCGTAATCCAAAGAGTTCCAGTACGAGAAGAGAGAAAAGGATTCTACTGCAACCTCTTTCTGGTAAAGAAGCCAGACCAGTCCTTCCAGACTATAATAAATCTAAAACCATTAAACAGATCCATTCTGTATAGGAGGTTCAAAATGGAGACCATCTCATCCACAACTTCCCATCATCCAAACGGGGGCATTCATGTCGTAAATTGACCACAAGGATGCCTACTATCATATCCCTATTCACCAGCACTCTCAAAAGTACCTACGGTTTGCACTAAACGGTTCAGGCGGTTCGATCCATCACTTCCAGTACGTGGCTCTTTCATTTGGCATCTCCTCTGCACCCAGAATTTTTACAAAGCTTGTGGTAGAGATGGTGGCTTATCTTCGCCGAGAAGGCATAACGATCATTCCATACCTCAACGACTTTCTTATTCTCGGCAGGACAGAAGAAGAGAAGGTTTTCAAATACTCTAACGCATCTCGGTTGGATTATAAACAAAAAGAAGTCCACACTCCCTCCATCTAGAAGAATAAGGTTTCTAGGGGTAGAACTGGATTCATCCTTACTAAAAAGATTTCCACCTCAGGACAAAATAGAGATCCTGATAAAGAAGGTTGTGGCATTTCATAAATCTCCACAGATGCTCCATCAGGGAGGCCATGAGCTTATTAGGAAACTTAACCGCCTGCCTACCTTCAGTACCAGAGCCACACAAGAATAACCCAGGGCTGGATCCTGAGGGAATGGAATGGAAGACAGGGAGACCTGGACAGACGGATTCGCATACCACAGTCTGTGAAATCAGATCTCAACTGGATGAAACAAAAGAGAACACTTCTCAAGGGACTGGATTGGCGGAACCATCCAGAAGTTCAAGTAATAATGGACACAAAAGTCTTGAGGGCTGGGGAGCCAAAATAGTAATCCATTTTTTTCAGGATACCTGGCCAGAGGACATCAAAAGAAATTCATCCAACTTCAGAGAACTATACGCAGTTCTCGGGGCCATAACAAAAGGAGAGAGTTTGTTACCGGAGCTAAGAGTAAGGTATCCAAGTAAAGAGATCAGCGATGATTAAAGTTAAAGTTACTGATTACAGTTTATAAATATACTCCTGTGAGCGGCGTGGCCCTGTATATTCTAACCCCCCCAGGCGTTCCCATGGTGACGGGGATGCTTGCCTTCGGGTTAGAATATACCATCGGATCTGAGTATACCGGCATATAAGACGGATGGGACAGGCAGTGCACGCACCTGCTCTTCCCAGTAGGCGGCGCAGGCGCGTGACGTCAGTGAGCGAGCGCCGCCCACACTGCCTGCTGTTACCGGAGCTAAGAGAAAGGTATCCAAGTAAAGAGATCAGCGATGATTAAAGTTACTGATTACAGTTTATAAATGTACACCTGTGAGCGTCGGGGAGGGGGATCTGTGGATGGCACTGTTAACTTTAGGGGATGGGGATCTGTGGATGGCACATAGGAAGGGGTGGGGTTTAGAGAGGAAGGGGTTTGGCCTTGACAGAAAGGGGTGGGTCAAACTAAACTCGGGCACCCCGAGTTTAGTCTCACCTAGGGCAGCACAAAACCAAGATACACCACTGACTAAGACCTACTTTTAAATCTAGGGCTCCCTGTCATGGTCTTACCTCCTTGCTGTTCTCCTTCGTTTGACATGTGCTGGCGGCCATCTTGGTTTCTGGGTTTCTTGTAGCCTCCCACCCTGCGGCTCCTCCTTCCCACTGGGAGGAGCTGGATGCCTAGCTCATATATATAGGAGGTCTGTGGCTTCAGTTCCCTGCTTGGTCCTCCTGTGCTCACATGCTTCTAAGACTGCTGCTGCTTCTGGTTCCTGATCCTGGCTTCGTCTGACTACCCTGCTAATTCCTGATCCTGGCTTCGTCTGACTACCCTGTTGGTTCCTGATCCTGGCTTCATCTGACTACCCTTCTGGTTCCTGATCTCTGGTTTCGCAAGACCCTGCTTCGGTTTAGCCATCCGTTTGGACTTTTGCCTTACAGCTTTATTTTCAATAAAGCCTTCTTATTTCCACTCATCTCTTGTTGTACGTCTGGTTCATGGTTCCATGACATTAGGACCAAGCCATGAATTCTGACGGTACAGGGCCATCCTCGCTACCTACGCTGGTTGCCAGACTTGATCAGCAGGATCACCTGTTGGGTCGGTTCGCTGTGGCGTTGCAAACCCTGCTTGAACGCACGGCTCATTTAGCTTCCGTTGCCGATGGGTCGGTTGTTGCTCCTGGGCCCGCTCCTACTGCCGCTCCGGTTGTTGCGCCAGAGTCTACCCCGACACCTGTTGCTGCGCCTGCGGTGTTTCGGGGTATGACCGGTTCTGCCCCCCTTCCACAGCGCTTTGGGGGAGAGCCAACTCAGTGCCGAGGTTTCCTTAACCAGGTGGGCATTTACTTCGAGTTGCTGCCACATGCCTTTCCTACTGAGAGATCAAAGGTGGGCTTCTTGATCTCGCTGCTCTCGGACAAGGCCTTGGCCTGGGCCAGCCCTTTATGGGAGAACAACAATCCGGTGGTTGCCGAGTTTTCCGGTTTTGTTGCTTCTCTTCGGAAGGTATTCGATGTGCCGGCTCGTGCTGCCTCTGCTGCAAAGCTCCTTATGTCCATCAGACAGGGTTCACGATCCGTAGCTGAATACGCCATTGAGTTTCGTACCCTGGCAGCAGAGGTGGGCTGGAATAATGAGGCTCTGGTCGCTGCTTTCTCTCATGGTCTCTCGGATGCCTTGAAGGATGAGGTTGCAGCTAAGGACCTACCTGTGGAGCTCGAGTCTCTTATTTCTTTCCTGATTTTGATTGACACCAGACTCAGGGAGAGACCTTCCTTTCAGGAGAGCCTGCGGAGGCCTTCTAACAGATTGGCGCCTACGTTTGCTGTCCCACCCGTGCCTCCCTCTCCTCCCACGCCTCCTGGGGATGACTTGTCTGGGGGTGAACCCATGCAGCTGGGGTTTGCTTGCCTGTCCGAGGGGGAGAGGGTACTCCGGAGACGCGAGGGCCGATGCATGTACTGTGGTCTCGGTGGGCATTTTCGGTTGGCATGCCCGAACCGTCCGGGAAACGCTCGCACCTGAGATCCTGTCGGGGGCAGATCTTGGGTGGAGTCTCCTCGTCCCCGGTTTCCCGTGTTGACAAACCACTGATTACTGTTGTCCTCTCCTGGGTCGGGGGCTCGGTGACGACCCAGGCGTTGGTGGACTCTGGTGCTGGTTGTTTGTTCATTGATAGTGTGTTCGCTGCCGCCAATTCCATTCCTCTGCAGCCTCGAGGTTCCCCACTGGCTCTTGAGGCGATAGACGGCAGACCCCTTCTGCCGCCACACGTGACTCATGAGACCCTTCCAGTGGGGATGGCCATTGGTGCCGTTCACAGAGAGTCGGTCTGTCTCCAGGTTATTTCGTCTCCACACTACTCAGTGGTCTTGGGGTACCCCTGGCTCCAGAAGCATAATCCGACTTTCGATTGGAAATCGGCCGAGATCCTCTCGTGGTCACCGCAGTGTGGGGCTAGTTGCATCCATGGGCCTGTCAAGTTGCTGTGTACTTCCTCAGACTCTCTGTTGCCTCCTGAATACGAGGAGTACCGGGATGTATTCGATAAGGTGCGTGCGGTTGCCCTACCTCCGCACCGCCCATACGATTGTGCCATAGAGTTACAATCTGGTGCCGTTCCTCCTCGTGGCAAAGTCTATCCACTGTCGGTAGCGGAGAATGAGGCCATGGAGGAGTACGTGAGGGAGGCGCTTTCACGCGGACACATTCGCAAATCCTCGTCCCCGGCAGGGGCTGGATTTTTCTTTGTGAAAAAGAAGGGCGGTGAGTTGAGGCCTTGCATCGATTACAGGGGTCTCAATCGCATCACGATCAAGAACGCTTACCCGATACCCTTGATTTCCGAGCTGTTCGATCGCCTCAAAGGGGCCACGGTCTTTACCAAACTCGACCTGAGGGCGGCATATAACCTGGTAAGGATCAAGGCGGGCGATGAGTGGAAGACCGCGTTTAACACCAGGACCGGTCATTATGAATCCTTGGTTATGCCCTTTGGGTTGTGCAATGCGCCCGCAGTCTTCCAGGAATTCATCAACGATGTTTTCCGTGACCTGTTGCAGCAGTGTGTGGTGGTCTATTTGGATGACATCTTGGTATATTCTGAATCCATGGAGGCCCACATTCTGGATGTCAGACGAGTGTTGCAACGGTTACGAGAGAACAAGCTGTTCGGTAAGCTTGAGAAATGCGAATTTCACCGATCCCAGGTAACCTTCTTAGGTTACATCATTTCCGCTGAGGGGTTCTCCATGGATCCTGAGAAGGTTTCGGCTGTCTTACAGTGGCCCCAGCCCAGTGGTCTTCGTGCCCTGCAGCGCTTTTTGGGCTTCGCCAATTATTATCGGAAGTTCATCAGGGACTTTTCCATGCTAGCCAAGCCTCTCACGGATCTGACCAGGAAGGGCAGTAATCCCCAGGTCTGGCCGCCCGAGGCCATCCGAGCTTTTGAGGCTCTAAAGTCCGCCTTTGTGTCGGCTCCGATTCTGTCGCATCCCAACCCTGGGTTGCCGTTTGTCCTCGAGGTGGACGCGTCTGAGACGGGAGTAGGCGCCCTCCTGTCTCAGCGTAGAACACCAGAGGGTCCTCTGCTTCCTTGTGGGTTTTACTCCCGGAAACTGTCTTCCGCGGAGTGCAACTATCAGATTGGTGACAGGGAGTTATTGGCCATCGTGCAGGCCCTTAAAGAATGGAGGCACTTGCTCGAGGGCTCGGTGGTTCCGGTTCTCATCCTGACGGACCACAAGAATCTGACCTAGCTCTCTGAGGCCAAGAGATTGACACCACGTCAGGCCAGATGGGCTCTGTTCTTGTCACGTTTTAATTACGTGGTCTCCTACCTACCCGGTTCCAAGAACATCAGAGCGGATGCCTTATCACGGCAGTACTCCGAGCTGTCCGGGGAGGAGTCGATTCCGACTTCGGTCATACCTCCGAATCAGATCCTGGCCGCCATTCGCACCAGCCTGACCTCTCCCCTGGGTGAGCAGATTTTGGCGGCTCAATCTGGTGCTCCCTCTGGGAGACCCAACGGCAGGTGTTTTGTGCCTGAGGAGTTGCGCACTCGGTTGTTGCGAACCTACCATAACTCCAAGGCCGCGGGGCATCCTGGAAAGAATCAGCTGTCCTGGGCTGTTTCACGTCTGTTCTGGTGGCCTTCTCTACGTTCCGACATCGCCGCATATGTAGCGGCATGCTCCGTTTGTGCCCAAAGTAAGTCCCCTCGGCACCTTCCGTTGGGCCTTTTGCAACCCATAGCCACCGGGGAGCGTCCATGGTCACACCTGGGGATGGATTTCATTGTGGACCTCCCTGCATCCCGAGGACATACGGTCATTCTCATGATAGTGGATCGGTTTTCCAAAATGTGCCACTGTGTACCTCTCAAGAAGTTACCCTCTGCACAAGAGTTGGCCTCGATTTTTGCCAGGGAGGTCTTCCGGTTGCACGGGTTGCCCAAGGAGATTGTGTCGGATCGGGGGAGTCAGTTTGTGTCCAGGTTCTGGCGCGCCTTTTGCTCCCAGTTGGGGATTCATCTCTCTTTCTCATCGGCCTACCACCCTCAGTCCAATGGGGCCGCAGAACGATCCAATCAGGCCTTGGAGCAATTCCTTCGTTGCTATGTCTCCGATCACCAAGACAATTGGGTTGACCTCCTGCCTTGGGCTGAGTTTGCGGTGAACTCTTCCTCTGGGACGTCTCCCTTCATGGCCAATTATGGGTTCCAACCTGCCGTGTTACCGGAGGTATTCTCTCCCCAGGATATTCCGGCTGTGGAGGATCACCTTTCCGTCCTACGTGCTTCTTGGGTACAGATCCAGAGGTCCCTTGAGGTCTCTGCGCAGCGCCAGAGACTCCAGGCTGATCGCAGACGAGCGCCCGCTCCTTCCTACCAGGTCGGAGATCGCGTATGGTTGTCCACCCGCAACCTCAACCTTCGAGTGCCCACTCCCAAGCTGGCGCCTCGCTTTGTTGGTCCCTTCCGAGTGCTTCGCAGGGTAAACCCGGTAGCCTATGCCCTTGCGCTTCCTCCTGGCATGCGGATCTCCAACGTGTTTCATGTCTCCCTGTTGAAGCCACTGGTGTGTAATCGTTTCACTTCCTCGATTCCTCGGCCTCGTCCGGTCCAAGTGGGCAATCGTGAGGAGTATGAGGTGAGCAATATCCTGGACTCACGCCTGGTCCGCGGCCGGGTGCAGTTTTTGGTCCATTGGCGTGGTTATGGTCCAGAGGAGCGTTCCTGGGTTCCCTCCGCAGATGTCCATGCTCCTGCCTTGCTCCGAGCCTTCCACGCACGCTTCCCTCAGAAACCGTTCCTTACTCCGCGGAGGAGGGGCCCTTGAGGGGGAGGTACTGTCATGGTCTTACCTCCTTGCTGTTCTCCTTCGTTTGACATGTGCTGGCGGCCATCTTGGTTTCTGGGTTTCTTGTAGCCTCCCACCCTGCGGCTCCTCCTTCCCACTGGGAGGAGCTGGATGCCTAGCTCATATATATAGGAGGTCTGTGGCTTCAGTTCCCTGCTTGGTCCTCCTGTGCTCACATGCTTCTAAGACTGCTGCTGCTTCTGGTTCCTGATCCTGGCTTCGTCTGACTACCCTGCTGATTCCTGATCCTGGCTTCGTCTGACTACCCTGTTGGTTCCTGATCCTGGCTTCATCTGACTACCCTTCTGGTTCCTGATCTCTGGTTTCGCAAGACCCTGCTTCGGTTTAGCCATCCGTTTGGACTTTTGCCGTACAGCTTTATTTTCAATAAAGCCTTCTTATTTCCACTCATCTCTTGTTGTACGTCTGGTTCATGGTTCCATGACACTCCCACTTGGGACTTAAACACCGTCCTAGAGGGCTTAACAAAACCGCCCTTCGTGCCGCTGTCTTACATTTCCCTAAAATACCTTTCCTGATAGCTATAACTTCAGCCAGTCGTATCGGAGAACTTCAGGCCCTTTCCTGCAGGGAACCATATCTCCAGATCAAGGAGGATCACATTAGTTTAAAACTCGATCCCGGGTTCCTCCCTAAGGTGGTCTCCTCCTTCCACCTTGACCAGGAGATATTTCTACCCTCCATTACCAGGTCCCAGGATAGAGCAGCAGATGATAAAATATACCTATTAGATGTTAGAGATACAGTCATTCAATATCTTGAGACTACCCAGGAATTCAGGAAGGATGATAATCTTTTAATACAGTTCTCAGAGAGAAATAAGGGGAAAAAAGCTTTCTAAATCCTCCATAGCTAGGTGGATTAGATCCACCATTGAGTGTTGCTATTTGATTCAGGGCAAATCAAGCCCTGGGGTTATTAAAGCCCATTCCACTAGGGCCACTGCCTCCTCTTGGGCTGAGAAAGGAGGTGTCTCACTTCACCAGATCTGTAAGGTTGCAACCTGGTCAAATGTAAATACCTTTGTGAGACAATATCGTCTTAGTCTTCCGGACTCTAACAAGACTCTTTTTGGCTGAAGGGTTCTCCAGGCGATATCCCCACCCACTTAGTAATTTGTTAGCTCTCATTATGGCCGTCATGGTGGATGAAATGGAAAAAACGCTATTAGACTTACCGGTAATTCCGTTTCCTTGAATCCACCATGACGGATCGTACTATTCCCGTCCCCAAAAAATAATTTGGATATATATATATATATATATATATTATACAGGGGAAGTTATAGATATTAATATTTTAGGGGATATGAATCAATATCCTTTATAATGATGTTCCACCTTTTCAGGTATCTTGTAAAGCACTGAGGAGGTGTGGGGGAAATTTAAACTCGCTTCATGTGTTCCTGCCCCTACAGAGGTCAAGGGTCAATCTCATTGTGGCCGCCATGGTGGATTCAAGGAAACGGAATTACCAATAAATCTAATTGCGTTTTTTGTTTTTTTCCTTTTACATAGTAGCCGTGTGAGGGCTTGTTTTTTGCGGGACGGGACAAGTTGTACTTTCCAACGCCACAATTTAATATTGCCTATGATGTAGAGGAAAAAATGCCAAATGTGGTGGATTTAATGAAAAAAAATAAAGCAATTTGGCCACAGTTTTACAGGTTTGTTATTTACAACGTTCAATATGGGATAAAATTGACAAGTTACTTTCTTTCTCCAGGTCAGTACGACTCTGTATTTTTCATTGATACCATTCTGGGATGTTTATGAGTTTTGATCACTTTTTTTTATTTGTTTTGGGGGTTTTTGTGGCAAATGAAGCAACCAAAAATGCGAATCTGCCTTTTTTTTTTATTTATTTTTTACGTTTTACCGTTTGCTGTATGGGGAAAATATATTTTTTTGCACGAGCATTATCCAGGATGTGGGTGTTGTGGAAATTTTATTAGGATGTGTATTTAATATATTGTGTATTGTCATCATGTCTCTCAGTGTCAGGGTAAACCATTGGAGTGGATATCTTCCCGTGTATGTCCTGTCACAGCTGCTGGGCGCAGGGGTCTCCGTCGGCGAATGGTCCAATGTGCTAAGCACTGGGCTGTGGGCCGGGGGAGACTGATGTGTTCAGCAGAGCAGTGTTTTGTTGGCTCATGTATGGACGCTGGCTAGGGCCCCCGCGCAAGACGCAGATTTATTGGCTTGGCGTGGATGCATTTGTTAAGAGAACAATATAAACAAAAGGAACGTGCGTTTGTTGTCTCTAGTGCGCCTGATCAGCCGCTGGAGATAATGACGTTGTCCTGTAAATAAACATGCATGAGGATCATAGTAACTTTATCTGGCATTGATCACTGAGCAAGGCTGGATAGAGTTCATTCCAGTGGTAATGGTAGATTATTGTATACATGTGTTTGTTGGCTACCTATTCTAAACAATGGTGTCTTGTCTTCCTATGTCATCACTTCCTGTATGTCATCACTTCCTGCATCCTTGTCTTGGGCCAGCCCCTTTTACACCTTTTTGTTAGTAAATAAAAGAGAACACACTGAGCAGGGCGGGGGGCAGATGCTCAGCAGAACTTAACATGAGAACACCTTTGGCTGACTGCGGTTGAGATTTTTAGCTTTCCTTACACAAAGATATCGGAGAGCAGATTACAACTATTTATATTTATATTTCATGGGGGGGGGGTTCGGGGGGAGGGTAAAGGGCGGTGATTTGAATTTTTATATAAAAAATAAATAAATATATATAATGAATCACTATCAGAAGGACCCGGTTTTGCACGGGTATATTTAGTCTATTTCATTAAATGTTTGTGGGTGTTGTTAAGATATCGACAGTATCTCCCATAACAGTGACCTCTACAGGACCCCGCCCCTTTAACAGTGAACTCCACAGTCCCCCACCACTCCCTTGACAGTGACGTCCTCAGGGGCCTGCCCCCTTAACAGTGACCTCCACAGTATCCTCCTGCCTTAACAGTGAACTTACAGTACCCTGCTGCCTTAACAGTGACCTCCACAGCACCCTGCCCCTTTATAACTAGGGCTATACGACGACATGTGTCGCATGACATTTTGTTTCACCAATTTTTATAATGGTAGGCTATGGTGTTGTTCTGCTACATGCTACCAAGATGGATTTTTCTGCGACTGTTAAGTCGCAGTCGCAGTATGTCATGTCGCAGTGCGACACCATGCATGTTGGTGGGTCACAGTTTTTTAGTTTTTTAATTCCACCCAAGGGGGGAATTTTAGAAATTCTAATCAAATTCTAAAAAATTGGCGCGCAACACATGTAGCAGTGTACTTGTGCCCTATGTGTCGTGAGACTTATTGTCATCCTGTAGCCCTAGCCTAAAGCTGACCTGCGGCAGTGAAGAAAAATGGCTGGCTTGTTATGGAAACTTGGAGTAAAACTGTGTGTACGTGGAGACTAAGGGCCTGCGAGCTTCTATTGGCTGATAAGGGACATTTGACGTGTGTATGGCAGTTTGGATATGAAGAGAGAGACTTGCAGGCTTGTATTGGCTAATGCAGGTCATTTTTGGGGAATATATCAGTAACTGTACATCCTAGAGAGCTGTGACCCTCATTCTAAAAAATTGTCGCGCAACACATGTAGCAGTGTACTTGTGCCCTATGTGTCGTGAGACTTATTGTCATCCTGTAGCCCTAGCCTAAAGCTGACCTGCGGCAGTGAAGAAAAATGGCTGGCTTGTTATGGAAACTTGGAGTAAAACTGTGTGTACGTGGAGACTAAGGGCCTGCGAGCTTCGATTGGCTGATAAGGGACATTTGACGTGTGTATGGCAGTTTGGATATGAAGAGAGAGACTTGCAGGCTTGTATTGGCTAATGCAGGTCATTTTTGGGGAATATATCAGTAACTGTACATCCTAGAGAGCTGTGACCCTCACAAGATTTCTTTCCAGGTAGCAAGGGATGTCTATACCACGTTTTGTTGAAATCGATGGTTGTGTTTTTGAGTGATCGTGGAAGATGCATACATATATATATATATATATATATATATATATGAAGGACGCAATATATTATAGTGCTGCATTCAGGACGGGAAATACCTCTGATACACAGCATGTTTCTCGCACTGAATACGCTCGTGTGAAACTGGCCACTCTCAGATCGTTCCTGTGTTTCCTGCCTGGGCAATTGCCAATTTTGTCTAGTCATGTGTAGACTAGTAGAACATTCATCTCTTTTTCCATTAGTAGTAAACACTTTGATAGTTAATAATGCTTTTTTTTTCTTCTTCAGATTTTAGACTGTTTATTATCCTGTGAATTAAACAGCTTTCATGAAATCTTCATGAAAATCCTCTTATGGAAAAGTCATTGGAAAGCATGAAAGAAAAAAACAACATAATTTCATACAATAAGTAGAATAATTTGTTTTATAAAGGGGATGACTCGCAAAGACAACTGCTATCTATATGCCTTTTTGGGGGGGGGGGGCGCAAACAGGTCACAACATACATTTGTACACAGAGATAAGGGAAATAAAAGTGTATTCTATAAATGCCCCCTCTGCGTGGGGTTACCTAGAAGCTGCCAGATACAATGTGAATGCAGCCCTAGACCATAAAACATGCATGGGCCACTTTCACATGGTCAGTATCTGGTGAGTATTTTGCATCAGTATTTGTAAACCAAAACCTCCAGTGGTTCCAGAAAATATACAAATGTATTATATTTTTCTGCAGGTTTCACTCCTGGCCAGAAAACTGACCATGTGAAAATGGCGTTTAGCTCAGGACCGAGGACAGTGGTGCCAGCCTTGCCTCTGCTTGCTGGGTTTGGTCGTGTGGAGAGTTGGCAGCAACTGGGAGAGCTGGCAACTCATTAATTTTTTTACTGTATTTGAAGGAAGTAGCGTGATTCTCCTTGTTTTTATACAGTGTCTTCAGAAAGACCTCAGGCCTTTCACTTTTTTCACAATTTATGTTGCAGCCTGGTGCTAAAAGTAAAAAAAAAAAAAAAAAATTCCCCCATCATTCTACAATCTACAATCTATAATGATAAAGTGAAAACAGATGCTTTAATCAGTGCTTAGTGGAAGCACCAGCAATTACAGCCTCCAGTCTTTTTGGTTATGATGCCACAATGTTTGCATATCTGGATTTGGGGATTTTATGCCATTTTCTTCTGCAGATCCTCTTAAGCTCTGTCAGGTTGAATGGGGACAACTGGTGAACAACCATTTTCTTTCCAAAGATGTTCAATTGGGTTCAAGTCAGAGCTCTGGCTGGGCCACTCAAGGACATGCACAAAGCTGTTCTTTAAACACTCCTGTGTTGTCTTGGTCATTGAGGGAAATTTATCAAGACTGGCACATCCATACACCAATCTTGATCTCCTTACACTGGTGTGAGTTGCGCCTAATTCATCAACCACTTCCCATCTGGGCCATTTGCCCCCTTCCTGACCAGGCCAAATTTTGCAAATCTGACATCTGACTTTGTGGTGATAACTTTGGAACGCCTTTACTTATCCAAGTCATTCAGAGATTGTTTTCTCGTGACACATTGTACTTCATGATAGTCATAATTTTGAGTCAATATACAGGGAGTGCAGAATTATTAGGCAAATGAGTATTTTGACCACATCATCCTTTTTATGCATGTTGTCTTACTCCAAGCTGTATAGGCTCGAAAGCCTACTACCAATTAAGCATATTAGGTGATGTGCATCTCTGTAATGAGAAGGGGTGTATATCAGGTGTGCATAATTATTAGGCAACTTCCTTTCCTTTGGCAAAATGGATCAAAAGAAGGACTTGACAGGCTCAGAAAAGTCAAAAATAGTGAGATATCTTGCAGAGGGATGCAGCACTCTTAAAATTGCAAAGCTTCTGAAGCGTGATCATCGAACAATCAAGCGTTTCATTCAAAATAGTCAACAGGGTCGCAAGAAGCGTGTGGAAAAACCAAGGCGCAAAATAACTGCCCATGAACTGAGAAAAGTCAAGCGTGCAGCTGCCAAGATGCCACTTGCCACCAGTTTGGCCATATTTCAGAGCTGCAACATCACTGGAGTGCCCAAAAGCACAAGGTGTGCAATACTCAGAGACATGGCCAAGGTAAGAAAGGCTGAAAGACGACCACCACTGAACAAGACACAAAAGCTGAAACGTCAAGACTGGGCCAAGAAATATCTCAAGACTGATTTTTCTAAGGTTTTATGGACTGATGAAATGAGAGTGAGTCTTGATGGGCCAGATGGATGGGCCCGTGGCTGGATTGGTAAAGGGCAGAGAGCTCCAGTCCGACTCAGACGCCAGGTGGAGGTGGAGTACTGGTTTGGGCTGGTATCATCAAAGATGAGCTTGTGGGGCCTTTTCGGGTTGAGGATGGAGTCAAGCTCAACTCCCAGTCCTACTGCCAGTTTCTGGAAGACACCTTCTTCAAGCAGTGGTACAGGAAGAAGTCTGCATCCTTCAAGAAAAACATGATTTTCATGCAGGACAATGCTCCATCACACGCGTCCAAGTACTCCACAGCGTGGCTGGCAAGAAAGGGTATAGAAGAAGAAAATCTAATGACATGGCCTCCTTGTTCACCTGATCTGAACCCCATTGAGAACCTGTGGTCCATCATCAAATGTGAGATTTACAAGGAGGGAAAACAGTACACCTCTCTGAACAGTGTCTGGGAGGCTGTGGTTGCTGCTGCAGGCAATGTTGATGGTGAACAGATCAAAACACTGACAGAATCCATGGATGGCAGGCTTTTGAGTGTCCTTGCAAAGAAAGGTGGCTATATTGGTGACTGATTTGTTTTTGTTTTGTTTTTGAATGTCAGAAATGTATATTTGTGAATGTTGAGATGTTATATTGGTTTCACTGGTAAAAATAAATAATTGAAATGGGTATATATTTGTTTTTTGCAAAAACGAAGTAGGGGGCGGCACCACTCGCGGCGGCTCAGCGCACCAGAATCCAGTGCTGTACGTGGCTAAGGAGGACACACACAGGCGGCGGTGCTCAGCTATGAAGATACGATTCAAGTAGGAGGTAATGTAGAATGAAAGGAAGTAGCGGCACTCACCAGTGTGGTCAAGAAGGATTTGCAGCTTTATTTTAATCCAAAATAGCATCAGGCAGGGGGTAGACAATTTACAGCACGCATTGATCAGCGGCGGCCGTTTCGCGCCAAATGCGCTTCATCTGGCTGAACGTCAAGCCAGATGAAGCGCATTTAGCGCGAAACGGCCGCCGCTGATCAATGCGTGCTGTAAATTGTCTACCCCCTGCCTGATGCTATTTTGGATTAAAATAAAGCTGCAAATCCTTCTTGACCACACTGGTGAGTGCCGCTACTTCCTTTCATTCTACATTACCTCCCATATATTTGTTTTTTGTTGAGTTGCCTAATAATTATGCACAGTAATAGTCACCTGCACACACAGATATCCCCCTAAAATAGCTAAAACTAAAAACAAACTAAAAACTACTTCCAAAAATATTCAGCTTTGATATTAATGAGGTTTTTTTGGGTTCATTGAGAACATGGTTGTTGTTTAATAATAAAATTAATCCTCAAAAATACAACTTGCCTAATAATTCTGCACTCCCTGTATTTCACCTTTATTTATGAAAAAATCGCTAATTTACCAAAAATTTAGAAAAATTCACAATTTTCTAAATTTCTATTTCTCTGCTTTTAAAACAAAGTGATAACTCATAAAATATTTATTACTTAACATTCCCCATATGTCTACTTTATGTTGGCATCATTTTGTAAATGTCATTGTATTTTTTTAGGACGTTAGAAGGCTTAGAAGTTTAGAAGCAATTCTTAAAATTTTTAAGAAAATTGCCAAAACCCACTTTTTAAGGACCAGTTCAGGTCTGAAGTCACTTTGTGGGTTTGTGGGGCCTACATAGTGGATACCCCCATAAATGACACCCATTGTAGAAACTACACCTCTCAAGTTACTTAAAACAGATTTTACAAACTTTAACCCTGTAGGCATTACACAAGAATTAAAGGAAAATGGAGATAAAAAATGTTAATTTCACTTTTTGGGCAGATTTTACATTTTTATCCAATTTTTTCTTTAACACATCGATGGTTAACAGCCAAACAAAACTCAATATTTATTACCCAGATTCTGCGGTTTACAGAAACACCCCACATGTGATCATAAACTGCTGTATAGGCACACGACAGGGCGCAGAAGAAAAGGAACTCCACATGGTTTTTAGATGCCATGCCCCATTTGAAGCCCCCCTGATGCACCCTTACAGTAGAAACTCCCAAGAAGTGACCCCATTTTGGAAACTAGGGGATAAGGTGCCAGTTTTATTGGTACTATTTTTGGGTACATATGATTTATTTTTTTTATCATTCATTATAACAGTTTATGGGGCAGGGTGACCAAAAAATTGGTTCAGCACAGTTTTTATTTATTTATTTTTACAGTGTTCACCTGGAGGGTTTGGTCAAGTGAAATTTTTATAGAGCAGATCGTTACGGATGTGGCAATACCTAATATGTATACTTTTTCTTATTTAAGTTTTACACAATAATAGCATTTTTGAAACAAAAAAATATGTTTTAATGTGTCCATATTCTGAGAGCTATAGTTTTTTTTATTTTTTGAGAGATTTTCTTATGTAGAGGCTCATTTTTTGTGGGATGAGGTGACGGTTTTATTGGTACCATTTTGTGGGACATAAGCCTTTTTGATCACTTGGTGTTGCACTTTTTGTGATGTAAGGTGACAAAAATTGCTTGTTTTGACAGTTACTTTTATGGTGTTTATCGGACTGGTTCGACCATGTGATATATTTATAGAGCTGACCGTCACGGACGTGGTAATACCAAATATGTCTATTTTATTTTTTCTATTAACTTTTTTTTTTAACACTTTATTTATTTTTTATTTTTCACTTTTCGTCGCCCATAAGGTCATACAAGATCTCTGGGGGACATTTACTTCACTTTTTTTTTTTTTTTTTTACTATTGATTTCTGACATAGTAGCCCCAGTTACAGGAGAAATGCACCCCCCAGAGAGCTTGTACAGCCTCAGAGCAGGGCTGATCGAGGTCATAGCGCTTTGTATACAGCGATCTAAGAGGTAGGGACACCTAGGCACCTTCCCTGCCTTCTCTAAGGGTTGCCCTGCTGTCCCGATCAGCATCTGCACGATTAGCGTGTGTGCAGCTGCAGTTTCTAAATGGACGTTCAGGAACGTCCATTCAGAAATATAGAGCCACCTCCCAGATGTTTTTAGTCTATGAGGGGAAGGGAGGTGGTTAAGAGGCAATAGCCTCTTAACAAATCAGGCGCATCTCGGCCCTGCCGTGCACCAGATACTGAAGTCTACTTAAAGGGGTTGGCTAGACCAGGGATGCTCAACCTGTGGCCCTCCAGCTGTTGTAAAACTACAACTCCCACCATGCCCTTCTGTAGGCTGATAGCTGTAGGCTGTCCGGGAATGATGGGAGTTGTAGTTTTGCAGCAGATGGAGGGCTGCAGGTTGAGCATGCCTGCCCTAGACAATAGCCAAAACCATGTACATGTGACATGTACTGGCTATATATTATTTTTCTAACCTGTTCACCATGACATGCCTCTCTGTAGGAGTTCCTCAGATCGGGTGTGTGGGAGGAGCAGCTATAAAGTGAAAGTAAAAATCCCAGCATGCATTGCAGCAAGCATGTTCAGAGGAGCAGTCACATGACATCCTCGCCCGCCTGTTTCCATAGAGACAAGAGCCCCTCAGATAATATCAATAACTCAGTCATCAGTGAATAACTGCTGTACAGACATAACAATAGGAAGTACGCCCCATTCCTAGCAGCACACAGGAATAGGATGCTAATGTATCATACATATATTACTGGGGGGAGGGGGCCCTGTTCATAAACTTGCTGTGGGGCCTAGTTATTTCTACTTGCACTATTGGATTTAAGCCATGAATAGAATGTATAGAGGGGGAGATTTATCATTTCCCTTGTTTCTGAAAAGTGGCATTAAAAAGCTGCAAATTACGTGTTTGTGACTTTTTAACTGTGCCTTTATAAAAAAAAAAAAGTTTGACGATGGCAAGGAGGGGACGTGACCAGTCACCCCAACAAATGTATTAATTTTTGCCAGTTTTCTGACTCAAATGAAGCCAGAAATCCATGGCAGCTCTGAGCTGTCATAGATTTCTGTTTAGGTGCATGGACTGCCAAAGGAGGGGGCTGTTGAGTGGGGGACAGGTCTTTGTTGCACAAGAGCTCTGATGAATACATTTGTACAAATCAATCTGCTCACATAGAGAGGAGCATCCTGTCTATCATCTCACGACTAAGGCTACTTTCACACTAGCGTTAGCAGGGTCTGGCAGGCTGTTCCCCTGACGGATCTGTGCTAACGCTAGCCCACGAGTGCCGTCGGAAGTCCACTCCAGCCCCATTCACATTCACTGATGTCCAGCATGCATGCTTGCTATGCTGCGGCAGCATCTCCGACCTGCCCCCATTAAAGTGAATGGGGCCGGAGTGGACTTCTGGCGGCACTCGTGGGCTACTGTTAGCACAGATCACTGTATACAGTGTACCACGGGTCACGGATCTCTATATGCAGTGGTAAGGGTCACATATCACCATATAGAGTTCAGGAAGGAGAGGGCACACAATTATAGATAGTAAGACCAGTGAATGCTCAGACATGCTGACAGCTCACAAGGGGTCAAAGCTCCTGATCTGTTGGTCTGACTGTAATATCATGTCTGTGATAACACAGTGCAGAGGGGCCATAACCAGGACAGACACTTGAATTCCTCACAGTTTGTGGTCCACAGCACCATCCTGGCTCTGCTACATCCTTACATACAGCAGGATCCTCTCAGTACAGGAGAGACAGAGGGGGAGGAGTCTGCAGTCAGTGAGCTCTGCATCTGCCATCACAGCTTCCCCTCAGTTTCCCTTCATCATGCAAAAGTTTTTTTTATTTCAGCTTTTAACAAGTGTCCCTGCTAAGCCCCGCCAGCCAGAAGTGCCAGTCGCAGAAGGAAAGCACCTCTGATACAAGCAGGGTGCTGTAGGACTCAGACAGCAGCACATGGTTGCTCCTCCCTGGCATGTGCAGGGATGGATGAGACAGGCAGCTGAGAGAGCAGGACAGGAGGGGGCATGGTGAGAGCAGGACAGGAGGGGACGTGGTTGTTAATAGCAAGGAAACCAGGCAGATCTGCTTAAGAATATATATTAGTAAGTGCAATATCTCCCTACTTTCTTTCCAGTTTTAATAAGTGCTAACAGAGTGGCCAACCCTTTTAACCCCTTCAACCCCGGGCCTGTTTTCACCTTCCTGCCCAGGCCATTTTTTGCAAATCTGACATGTCACTTTATGTGGTGATAACTTTAAGTAGAGAAATAGAAATTTGCAAATTTTGGGGTAAATTTGGTATTTTTTTTATGATTAAAAATTAGTTTTTTTTTAAATTTATTTTTACCACTGTCATGAAGTACAATATGTGACGAGAAAACAATCTCAGAATGGCCTATAATAAAAAAAATACCAAATTTACAAAAAAAATTGAAAAATTAGCACATTTCTATTTATCTACTTTTATAATAGATAGTAATACCTTCAAAAATAGCAATTACTTTACATTCCCTATATGTCTACTTCATTTTTAAAATGATATTTTTTTTGGGGGGGGGGGACGTTAGAAGGCTTAGAAGTATGGAAGCAAATCTTGAAATTTTTCGGAAAATTTCTAAAACCCACTTTTTAAGGACCAGTTCAGGTCTGAAGTCACTTTGTGAGGCTTACATAATAGAAACCACCCCAAAAAAATACCCCATTTTAGAAACTACACCCCTCAAGGTATACAAAACTGATTTTACAAACTTTCTTAACCCTTTAGGTGTTCCACAAGAATTGATGGAAAATGGAGATGAAATTTCAGAATTTAACTTTTTTGGCAGATTTTACATTTGAATCCATTTTTTCCAGTAGCAAAGCAAGGGTTAACAGCCAAATAAAACTCAATATTTATTACCCTGATTTTGTGGTTTACAGAAAACACCCCACATGTGATCGTAAACTGCTGTACGGGCACAGAAAGAAAGGAACGCCATATGGTTTTTGGAAGGCAAATTTAGCTGAACTGGTTTTAGATTGCCATGTCCCATTTGAAGATTTCCTGATGCACCCCTACAGTAGAAACTCAGAAAAGTGACCACATTTTGGAAACTACGGGATAAGGTGCCAGTTTTATTGGTACTATTTTGGGTTACATATGATTTTTTTTATTGCTCTATATTACTTTTTTTGTGAGGCAAGGTAACAAAAAAAATGAATCTTTTGGCACGTTTTTATTTTTACAGCGTTTACCTTCAGGATTAGGTCATGGGACTTTTTTATAGAGCAGATCGTTTCGAACGTGGCAATACCTAATATGTCTACTTATTTATTTTTTACACGATAATAGCATTTTTTAAACCAAAATAATGATATTTTCGTGTCTTATAGTCTGAGAGCCATAGCTTTTTTTATGACCGATTCTCTTAGGTAGGGTCTCATTATTTGCGGGATGAGGTGACGGTCTGATTGGTACTATTTTGGGGGGCATACGCCTTTTTGATCACTTGCTGTTGCAATTTTTGTGATGTAATGTGACAAAAATGGCTTTTATTTTTTTATTTTATTTATTTTTACGGTGTTCACCTTAGTGGTTAGGTCATGTAATATTTTTATAGAGCTGTTTGTTACAGATGTGGCGATACCTAATATGTACTTTTTTTTTATGTATTTCACTTTAGCACAATAATAGCAGTTTTGAAACAAAAAATTATGTTTTAGTGTCTCCATGTTCTGAGAGCTATAGTTTTATTTTTTGGGTGATTGTCTTAGATAGGGGCTCATTTTTTGGGGGATGAGGTGACTGTTTTATTGATACCATTTTGAGGGGCTTACGCCTTTTTGATTGCTTTGTGTTGCACTTTTTGTGATGTAAGGTGACAAAAATGACATTTTTTTTACACTGTTTTAATTTTATTTTTTTATAGTGTTTATCAGACAGGGTGAATCATGTGATATATTTATAGAGCCGTCATTACGGACGCGGGGATACCTAATATGTGTGGGTTTTGTTTCTGTTTTTTTTATTATAAAATAAGGGGAAAGGGGCGTTTTTTTTTTTACTTTATTCATTTTATTACTTTATTCATTTTACTAAAAACACTTTTTTTATGACATTCATTTTGGGGGGTTTGATCCCCTCTGCATTGCATTACAATACATCTGTATTGTAATGCATTGCCTGTTAGTGTATGACACTGAGTCATACACTAACAGGTTGCCTAGGAGACCCAGCCTGAGGCTGGATCTCCTCGGCTCCCGTAGAAGGCACTTCCCGATGCCGTGCAAGGCATTGGGCAGCCTCTGTACGGCATTGAGCTGCCTTGTGTCGCATCGGGTCCCCGCCACAGCAGCGCGGGGACTCGATGCGATCGTTCACCTGACACAAACCTCTTCTATGTCGCGGTCAGCTCGGACCGCGGCATAGAAGGGGTTAATCTGTCAGCATACAGTTTTTACAGCGATGCCGGCAGATACAGCAGGGGCCCAGCTGGAGTGATCGCACGGCGCACACCGTTCCTATGCCCGTGCGATCACTATGATGTACTATTATGTCAAATTGCGGGAACTCAGTGGTTCCCATGACATAACAGTAGGTTCTGTGTATAGCAAATCTGGCGGCTGTCAAAACCCCATCTACCCCCTCCCCTCTAAGCCATTGTCACAATATGTTATATGCTGTGTATGGCCTCTAGGGGTCTCACTACTTAGAGATTTGTACAACTGTGTTATTACAACTCGTTGGTTGTAGTTCAGGAAGCAGCCTCATGTGTATTGGCAGCTAAGATGTACACCTAATAAAATGTCTGCTTCTAACTACAGTGTGTGAGCATCTGGAGCAGGACCAACTAGTACAACATGGTGGCAGCTGGGCACAGGACCTCTGAATAGCAAGTCTGCTGTCTACAAATACAGATTGTGTGACATTAGAACTGTACAGAGAATCAGCAACTTTAAGTAGAGTCTTTATCATACAGCACTATGAAAAGTGGCCTGAAATCCCCCTCAAAGACTGGATGTCACTTCTTCCAATCTCACAGACATGGAAACACTGGAAGGAAGAGTTTACTCTGTATGTGGATCTGACAGTGGCACCCAGAAATGAGCAAAGGGAAGCCAAGCTCTTGTATTCCTTAGTTGGGGAAAAAGGCAGAGAAATAGCCCAGACCTGGCTGACAGACAGCAGACAGCCTGATACTGACAGACATACTGCAGGCATTAAGCACTGTGACCCGAAAAAAATGAGACATGGAAAGATACAAGTTCTCCAAGAATCAGGAGGCTGGGGAAAGTGTGGACAGATATGTAACAGAGCTGAGGAGACTGGCTGCAACCTGTGGATTTGGGGACATCAGGGACTCCCTCATCAGAGACAGGATAGTGTGTGGCATCAGAGACTTTCACCTTAGAGAAAGATTACTGAAGGAGGAAGATCTGGCTTTGGAGAAATGTATGCAAATTTGCAGGGCTGCTGAGCCTGAAGATGATGGAGGACACCAGTGATGCCTCAGTACAGGCAATATTATTATTATTAAAGCGCCATTCATTCCATAGCACTGTACATGTGATAAGGGGTGCACATACATAATACAGACAATTGCACTAATTATAAACAAGATGAGCTACAAACTGGTACAGAAGGAAATAGGAAAAGGAGAGCAATGTCCAGGCGACCTGCGAGCTCAGTCCAGTTCCCATTGAGCCCACTGATAAGGTACTGGTGATGTACAACAAAAGTGTTCTGAAACCCATGGGAACATGCAAGCTAAAATTAAGAAATCCACATAACAGAAAGAGCTACAGAGTGGAATTTACTGTACTGCAGGAGGACTATCACATTCCTTTGTTGGGAGTTAAAGAAGTTCAGGCTATAGACTTAATAAAGGTGCAGTCCAATAACATCATGGCTCTGGAAGTTTCTCAGAATACTAAAATTCCTAAACAAAAGGCAGAATGCATTTTGGATTTTCAGTACATAAAAACAGTATGCTGATTTATTTGAAGGTGATGGGTGCCTGGAAGGTAAATACAACCGAAACATTGATCATACAATACAGCCTACCATACTGCCTACAAGAAGAGTACCTGTAGCCTTAATGCAACCACTTAAAGAGGAACTGCAGGATTTGCACAGCATAGGCATGATAGCTCCAGTACAGGAAAGCACAGACTGGATAAGCAGTTTAGTGGTAGTGAAAAAAACATCAGACAAGTTAATAATCTGCATTGATCCTTAGCCACTAAACTTAAGAGCCACTAAGGCTCTTAAAAGAAATCACTATCCAATGTCTACAATAGAAGATGTTCTCTCAGATCTCTCAAAGGCTAAAATATTTTCAGTATGTGATGCGAAAAATAGGTTCTGGCATGTAGAACTGGATAAAGATCAAGATCAAGGTTAGTGACACAATTTTCTACCCCATTTGGACGCTACAAGTGGCTGAGAATGCCCATGGGATTAAGCCTGGTTCCAGAAGTGTTCCAACAAAAATTGATGCAAGCTTTGGAAGGGCTGACTGGAGTAAAAATAATAGCAGACAATATACTAATAGTTGGAGAAGGTGGTGATCTAGAATCAGCAACAAAGGATCACACTAAAAAGATGACACATTTCTTGGACAGATGTAGAAAAAAATAAATCAAACGGAAGCTGGAAAAATTCTAACTAAAAATGACAGAAGTACCATATATCGGACATCTTCTAACCTCAAATGGTAACCTCAAGTGGTACCAGAGAAGGTGATGGCAATACAGGACATGCCTACACCTACAGATATATGTGGAGTACAACGATTCCTGGGCATGGTGAATTATCTTTCTAACTGTTGCAAGCATTCATCAGACATGTGTGAGCCACTGAGACAGCTAATTCACACAAACACACTCTGGGAATGGACAGGTAGTCATGAAACTGCTTTTCAGTCAGTAAAAAATGCTATTGCAGACACAGCAACACTAAAATGTTTTGATCCAGATCAAGCAGCGGTAGTACAATGCCACAGAAACAGGCCTTGGAGCCACACTAATACAGGATAAACAGCCAATCACACATGCAAGCAGAGCTTTAACTCTAAGACTAGGTTCACACCTGAGCGTTTTACAGCGTGTTCCTACATGCTGTAAAACGCTCAACAGGCAAAAACCAATGTTTCCCTATGGGCATGGTTCTCACCTGAGCATTTTACAGTGCATACGAATGCGCTATAAAACGCCCTACGCCCCAAGAAGTACAGGAGCTTCTTTGGGGCGTATTGTCGCACGTAACACCTCTGTTTTTCATTGTACGCCTTTGTGGTCAAAAGCAAGAACGCGCATACGACGTGCGTTTCCAAAATACAGAAACGCCCCAAAATATGCCTCAAAAACGCCCGATAAAAACGCCTGTAAACAGCGCTTATCGAATACGCTCAGGTGTGAACCCAGCCTAACAGAGCAATGATATGCTCAAATTGAGCAGGAACTACTAGCTGTAGTATTTGGGTTGGAGAAATTCCACCAGTACACCGACGGTCAACAAGTAGTGGTGCATTTGGATCACAAGCCTTTAGAAAGTATTACAAAGAAGCCACTACTGAATGCCCCAAAAAGACTACAGCGTATGCTTTTAAGGCTTCAGAAATATGATTTTAACATTTGTTACTGTCCAGGGAAGGATTTACTGATTGCAGATGCCCTAAGCAGAGCTTACTTACCCATTACAAATAAAGAATAAAAAAAGGCATTCAAAGCATCAATATGTGTGAATATATGTTTCAACAAAAGACAGACTGAAATAAATACAGACCTGCAAATACAGACTCTACAGATCTTAAAGAATGTCATCTTTTAAGGTTGGCCAAAATACAAGAAACATGCTAAATTTTTTCACATAAGAGATGAACTCTCTGTGTAGCATGGAATAATCTTTAAAGTAGAAAGGGCTGTTATACCGGAATCCCTCAGAAGAGACATAATAGAAAGATTACATTCTACTCACTTAGGTGTAAGAAGGATGTCTACATCGGGCACGAGAATATGTTTATTGGCCTGGAATGAACGACCACATAAACTTTATAGCACAGTGTTTGTGAATCGTGCATTGATAAGCCAACGAAAGAGACATTGAAACCGCATACAATTTCAAACAGACCATGGTCAAAAGTAGGAACAGATCTGTTTACGTGGAACGACAAAGAGTATCTGGTAACTATGGACTATTTTTCCAACTTCTGGGAGATAGACTACTTACAGGACACAATGGTAAAACCAGTAATTAAAAAAACTCCAAGCCCATTTTGCCAGGTATAGCATTCCAGCACAGGCCGGACTTAAGGCTGCAAGACTGGGGGTAGGCCTGGCATGACAGGCGTTTGAAGGGAGTAAGTTGGGAAGCTCGGGGTTAGGATGGGGGGTTGGGGGACAGTAGGGGAGGAGTGTAAGGTTTAAAAAGGGCAGCGGGAGGCGGGAGCAGGGTCATCTCGTGTGGGACAACAGTCTTGCAGCAGCCCCTGTCCTGCTGCTGCGTTACCTCTTGTAGTGACTGACCTTTTCCCAAGATGTCTTCTGTTGAAGCTTTGCTGGCGCAGCTCCGGGCGGCAGCTGAGAGCAGAGGACCCGAATGGCTCCAGGCGACGGTCCAAGACTTGCTTTCGGGGTCAGGGGATTCTGCCTCCACAGCCCTCCCTATTCACCGGCCGCGGAGGACCAGGCCTCCGCCGCGCCTCAGTCCACAGGAGACCCCGAGGGTCCGGCGCCGGGTATGGAGCCCCACCAGGGACCTTCCGGCACGCGCCGCAGGTAAGAGCAGTAGAGCCCGGCGGTCGCATGCCAGGAGGAATCCAGTCTCACGGCGGGGCCCTGGGCAGGAGAGACCTGACATCTCCACCCCTGAATCAGGCGACGTGGGAGTGGGACCGGGATCGGCAGGTGGGCCAGGGCGGCCATGGCATGCTGTCGGAGTGAAGTCCGGGATCTATCTGGGGGACGGCGTGGTCAAGATGGCGGCCGGGAGCAGGATTCTCTGATCAGGCAGCACGGAGTTCGCCCAGCATCGACGTCTTCTGTGAAAATGCTGACCTCCAGCGGTCGAGCTGCAGCATTGCAGGCTCCAGTGTCAGCTTCAGCCGGGGAAATGGCGGCCTCTATGGGCGAGCTGCGGAACTGTAGGCTCTGGGATCTCAAGCAGCAAGAGTGGGCACTGGTAGTGCTGAAGATTGGAGATTG